>NC_054712.1:44532033-44537487 GCF_016097555.1 Gigantopelta aegis | reverse complement strand
GCTGTTGGTTGCGAATGTGAAAACGTCAAGGTTTGTAAAGAAATTTATCAATTACTCGATTTTATGGGCTCTTATGACTTTGGGATTGATTGAATCCTGCAAATGTGTAATTTTTGATAATGTGTTTGTTCTTATAACCGACAGTGGAAGGTGTTTTTGTGTGTCTCTTGCCCTGTAAAAATCTGATATGCTGTGGGCTGTACCATTGCTTCTGCTGCAAGGGTGATGAGGTGGTGTGCTCTGTGCATTTCGTTGGGCCTATACCAAACATAACAGTCTATCTATCTGTCCTCCGTTTAGTTGTTTTTTGCCTTTATTATTTTAGTTTGGATCGACGGGGTTGAAAAGTAGAAACAGATTTGGAAAAGACAACAAACTGCTATATAGTTTTCTGTTTAATTAACTAAAATTATTTTAAAAATTAAAAAAATAGCGAACAAAAATATTTGTCGACAAGTTTTCTCGTTTTGAGCAACTCATTTTCCTCAAGCCATTTTCACTGAACCATACACAAATCAACACACTTCAATTAAAATCACTTATGTTGTGGACATATATGTACAGATTCTCCATTCACAGTAACAAATTTAATCTGTGGATTGTGTATGAAAGATTTGGACGAAAACCTGGCCCTCAGAGCCCTCCTAAAGTTGACAAATTTGAATACTGTTGGCATGAATTCCTGTATTTATTGTCAAGGGAGTAAAGATATACTACTAATAGCTATAAAGCTTCGTTTTAAAAAAAAATGTATAGTTTTTTCATCTTGATATTTTAAGTTTGGATCGATATAAGCTAAAAAGGAAAACAGTTTTGGAAATTTTAAACAAAGAACTATAATTCTTTCAGCTTGTGCATTGTCAGTCTGAGAAGAAAGAAACAAACTAACTGTAAAACTTGAGAATAAACAAAATAGAAATATGATGTTACAGATTAAAATGCCTGTTACAAAAACACACAAACACTCAACTCCGAGTGTCAACGTGCAGCAGTATTGTACTGTACAGCACAGGTAAATAGTGTATAATTACACCCCTTTTCTCAGTAATGGTCTAGTCCCGCTCGGTAGCAGACAGTGAGATATTTAGTCTATATTTGGACGGATCACGGCGTCATAAATCTAAAAATAGACCGTCTCGCCAGCAAACTTCGTGTGGCAATCTGATTAAAATTAGCTCTACTGGTCTACCACTAGATGCTAACAGCATTGCGTGGACTCCCATGTCCAGGTGACATTTCATCTATAATAACAGAATTTAAATATAGACCAATTATATCTTCGTCTTTTATAGCGTTATTCGGGAGCATACAAATTCTAAAAAATATCGGGCGAGACTATTTATGCAATAGGTGAACTTGTTGGTCTATTTCAACATTAAAAAACCGGGGGGGGGGGGGGGCAATGCAGTAATAAACTCGGGGGGTGGTGGTGGGGGGGGGGGGGGTGGGTCGTCTTCGTAATTCACCCGAATCATTTCGTATACCCTCGGCATAATCCCGAATGTTTTCAAATTCTTTTCAAATCACCGGCATGATTTTATAAGTAAGGTTTTGATGGTCGAATGACAGGTCAACTGAACATGAGCTCCAACGGGCTGCTGTTAGATCCACAGGTAATAGTAATTGACCAGTGGAGCCAATTTTAATTAGATTGCTTCTTGTGATGCAAACATTTCGTTGTGTTTGTTAAATTCCATTAAATTTTATAAAAGCATCCCATAAAACCTGTTTAATAAAAGATAGTGTGTGTGTGTGTGTGTGTGTGGGGGAGGGGGGGGGGGGGTCACACTCCTAATCGCACACATGAAGTAAGTCAAACTCGGTATATGTGGGGTTTATACCTCCTACCGAGACCAGCGGTACATTCAGTCTTGGTTCGAGCTGGTACTACTGGAATGGGTAATCACGTGTTACAAAATAAATAAATAAATAAATAAATAAATAAACAAATAAATATTTTATGTTTTATTTTTTTTTCATTTTACTTTGTTGTCTCCTTCAGATTAACACAGAAATAGTATTATTTTCTTATTAGATCATTAAGAGAGAGAGAGAGAAGAGAGAGAGAGAGAGAGGAGAGAGAGAGAGAGAGAGAGAGAGAGAGAGAGAGAGAGAGAGAGAGAGACAGAGAGAGAGAGAGAGAGGAGAGAGAGAGAGAGGAGAAAAAACACACAAGGTCAGCTTATTTGTAATGACATATCAAGAGAGAGACAAGCGATAAATGGTGGAAACAGGAGAGTGTAAATATCTAGACGTTGGGAGACCATAAGGGAAAATCTGTCCGACGATCACGGTGAAGATAACGATCATCAGATCAGACGAGCGGCTGCGCCAAGCACTGGATGCGGTCATGGTCTTTGGGGTCGCTGTAAGAGAGACAAGAAAAAAGTTTACTGTTTAACGACATGAGTAGAGCACATTGATTTATTCATCATCGGCTATTTGATGTCAAACATTTTTGTATTTTTGACACATAATCATAGAGAGGAAACTCACTACATTTTGGCATTAGTAGTAAGGGATCTTTGATATGCACCACCCCAGAGACAGGATAGCACATACCACTGCCTTTGATATATGCATTCGTGGTGCACTGGCTGGAACGAGAAAGAACCCAGTGGGCCCACCGACGAGGATCGATCCCAAATCGACCGCGCATCAAGCGACCGCCTTACCTCTGGGTTACGTCACGCCCCTAACAAGAAAAAAAGAAATAGTTTACAGTTAAACATGTTGATTCCACTACCAGTGTGTACGTTATAAACTAGTAGATTTGTCATCTTCATAAATCAAGGCTAATATTCGTTCCTCGTATTCATGGCCCGATCACACTGGCCCGAATGCCATTCCGTTTTGTTTTCCGAATAGGAATTTGGGTGTTCGGGGAGCGAACGGATCATATTCGGGAAGCATTCGGTGTGTTCTAGGAGCATACTGGCTGTTCGGCTCCGTACGGATGCATACGGAACGGCATTCGGTAGCTCCAAAAATGTGTTGTGCATGTTCAAAATAATTTTCATCGACCATCCGAATGTGGCGTCCATGTGTATTCGGGAAGCATTCTAGGAGCATACGGCATGTACGGAAAACGTTCGGGAAGCATGCGTCTAGTTCTTGGTGCATTCGGAATGAAAATTTGGAGGTGCTGGGTTCCGTATGCTTTCCGAACACCCCGAATGGACCTAGAACATGACGAATGCTTTCCGAACGTTATACGGGCGGTTCTTAAAGCATTCGGCCGGACGTCAGAGTAAGCCGAAAACGTTCGGGAAAGCGTGCGGAAAAGAGTTCGGTCCATTCTAGGTCGATTCGCCGTGTTCTGAAAGCATTCGGAAAGCGTTCGGAAAAGGAAACCTTTCGAAGTCAACATGCGGGAAGTATTCGGTCTATTCTGAAAGCATTCTGAAACCATACTGAAAACATTCGGAAAACAAACGGAAAGCATTCGGTGATACATTGGGGAAAACACATTCGGAGGGACATTCGGCCAGTTTAAAAAATCACACCACTTTCGTATACGGAAAACAAACGGAAGCTCATTCGGGCCAGTGTGATCGCCCCATCAGCCTTAATACATGTAGTCAAGATTACTGATATCCACTACTAGCGCCCTCTATTGGAAGAAAATTTGTAACACCGATTATGTCCCTTACACGATGACATCGCTGACCAATCACAGCATCGGTAACATGTGACAATCTTGAAAGCAATATCAAAAATTAACCGCCGGACGCTGACGCTGCCATCTTTGTTTACAATAACAAGGGAATCTGTAAGGAGCGTTGCGATTCGTTGCAGTCAGATCTCATCGCATCCAATGAAATTTAAGCATTTTGTGGCACGATTTCTTGACGACATGTATCAAGGCTGAATACGAGGAACGAATATTAGCCTTGATTTATGAAGATGACTACCAGTGTGTACGTTATAAAGTATACTCTTCAAAAAAAAGAAACGCAAAAGGGTACAAATGGGTTACAACTCCGATTTTATGTTTCCTACCGGTTCATGCTTTTGTGAATATAAGGTCATTGCATGTCCCAAACACATTCCCACGGTTACATTCGATAAAACGCAGCTACTGTAAAATAAAGTTTCAAAATGTGAATATTCGCAAAAAACGCAGCCACGTGCAAACCATGTCACCACTGCACGTGCGTTGTCTGCACGTGCAACATGAACACCGACAGTATAAAAGTGCAGGGTGTTCGCTTGCCTGGCCTCTGTATCTGGCCGACAGTTGACAATCCAGGACATGCCACGTCTCAGTGAACCGCAGACAAACAATGCCATCGGCCGACTAGACGCAGGCGAATCCAGAACGGCCGTTGCCAGGGCATTCCATGTGTCCCCAAGCACCATCTCCAGACTGTGGGACCGTTACCAGCAACATGGATCAACACGTGACCTCCCTAGATCCGGTCGACCACGGGTCACTACCCCCCGGGTCGGACCGCTACATCCGGGTACGCCACCTTCGGGAACGATTGACTACTGCCACCTCCACAGCCGCAGCAATACCAGGTTTGCGCAGGATATCCGACCAGACCGTACGGAACCGCCTACGTGAGGTAGGAATTCGTGCCAGACGTCCAGTTCGAGGTGTCATCTTAACACCACAACACCGTCGACTCCGACTGCAGTGGTGCCAGATTCATCGACAATGGCCTCAACTGCGATGGAGACAGGTGTGGTTCAGTGACGAGTCCCGATTTCTGCTCCGACGTCATGATGGAAGATGTCGCGTGTATAGGCGTCGTGGTGAACGTTATGCGGCAAACTGCGTGCAGGAAGTGGACAGATTCGGGCGGGGGTAGTGTCATGGTGTGGGCAGCCATCTCACACACTGGCAGAACTGACCTGGTCCACGTGCAGGGCAACCTGAATGCACAGGGCTACATTGACCAGATCCTCCGGCGACACATCGTTCCAGTTATGGCCAACGCCAACGCAGTGTTCCAACATGACAACGCCAGGCCTCACACAGCACGTCTCACAACGGCTTTCCTACAGAACAACAACATTAATGTCCTTCCTTGGCCATCGATATCACCGGATTTGAACCCAATGGAGCATCTATGGGACGAGTTGGACCTACGCCTCCGACAGCGACAACCACAGCCCCAGACCCTGCCCGAGCTGGCAGCAGCCTTGCAGACCGAGTGGGCCACCATCCCCCGGGACGTCATCCGTACTCTGGTTGCTTCAATGGGCAGGCGGTGCCAGGCAGTTGTCAACACACGCGGAGGCCACACCCGGTATTGACTCCAGATGACCTTGACCTTGGCGGTGTGTCCTATCACTTACTCACAATGGACTAGAGTGAATTGTGAACAATCCTGCAACATTTGGTAATTATCGGACTCACCATTCAATAATTTAAATCAATTCTCCAAATGTTACGACAATGTGGTTTTGCGTTTCTTCTTTTGAAGAGTATATGTTTTTGATTGG
>NC_054712.1:44482033-44527033 GCF_016097555.1 Gigantopelta aegis | reverse complement strand
TACTTCGTTATTTGTTGCGCACCAGTCAGATGAACTCTCACACCCGGATCCGACGCAACACCAATGACCGAAGTTATGTATCATGTATGGTGGACGCAGACAGGGAGAAACACTCCCTGCCCTCGACCGCACACGCAACCTGCACGCCACACGGCACCACTGCCCCACGGGCGGAGCACATGCAGCACTATAGGCCGAACCCGAGTGGGAGCGCCGCGATCAAACCCTATCTGCGGATACGACAATCCGTAACTAGTGGTACTGCTTACACTGAGTGTCAAGGACACCGCCTAGTAACGCCCTTTTTTTTCCAATTTCCCCGATGCTTGGCCCAGTGTTCGACACCTAGCTGTCACCGACACGTGAACAGGCCTGTGACCTGCACGAGGTATGGCACTACCACAGCCAAGTGACCTTGACACCATTGGCACTTCGGGGTTGGGTTCACTTTAATTCATTTTAAGCTATCAAAGATGATATAGAGTGTCATCTTGTGTGTCCCCATCACATGTGACTTCAATGTTGTAATTTTATGACCGACGAGATCCTAATAACATACTTCAAAAATAAACTGACTCACAGACTTTTCCACGTAGCAGATTATGGTGTCGCAGTACTCTTTCTGTTTTAGCAAGTGGACGGCCGGAGGAACCTCAATCCGATTTTGATGTGTGTTGCAGATCAGTTGAATCACACACCAGCGTGCTCCGTTTATGTTTATGAATCAGACACTGGCCCCTACGTTAAGGTTTTCTGCGATTACTGATAGATGGTGCTTCTGATGTGACGCTGATGCTGGACGCTGACGCCGCCGACTCTGCCGTTGTTGAGTGCATGATGATATGAGATATTGACCTAAACCTTTCGTTTCTGATAACCTATTCTCAGAAACACACCTCCTTCCCCCATAGCTATCTTTCACCTACACCTGCCCTAATCGAGATGAAGTGAAGAGGGCCAAGAGGATGGAGGGCTGAATAATGAGGATGAAGGATTCCTCAATAACTATATGGGATGTTAACCATTTATTGTACACAAGATATATAAAATTACACTGTGGGAGGTTATACTATGCACTCCGCTACTGCTTATCTATTGTATTTATGCGCGTGTGTCAGTCATTCACGTGCACCACGACCCGTTTAACGCACGACAATCTACGGACGAGATTCAAATTAGTATTAGACAACATACCGAGTAATAATTTACACATATCTCTTAGACAATCGAACGTTGGGGGCAGCGCTTAAATGGAGCGTGCGGATCCGCAGTATCAGACACAATAGCTACCGTTCAGCACCCCCACACTCACACACAACGGAGCCGCACGCACGCAAAGAGAGAGAGCAGGAGAGAGGAGAAGACGAGATCTAGAGAGAGGGGGGGGAGGCGAGCAGGAGCAAATACAGACAATTACACACAGGCACACAATACACACACATATACACACACATACATATATACACACACGCACGTATACACGCACACGCGCACGTATACACGCACACACACGCACGTACGCGGCGCACACACAAAAACTACAGACACACACGCACACACTATTACACACAGACACAAACACACATACACACACACACATACATACAACAGACACAAACACACAATACAACTATACACACATAAATACAACACACAATACACGCACACGCACACCACCAAATCAAGTTTCATCCCATAAACCTAGGCCATTATGGTAACGTTGTGGAATGACATTTGATCTAAAAGAAGAATAAATGTTCCTAGGCACCTAACAAAAGGTGAGACTATTTTTTTCTCTTTTGTATTTTTGTTGTCCCGATAAATTTTGTTTTCGAATTTGTTTTCTTACATTTATTATTTTTAAATTTATTATTTGTTACTTTTATTACTTATAGATTAAAAGTGTGGATACATATCTTGTATCTAGGACCGTAGGGGACAAAATTATAGTTGTGGGTTTTAATGTCGACCTATTTTTTTCTTGCATGTTCATGAAAAACTTTTATTTGTTTTATGTTGCTTTGTTGGAGGGCTGGGGGTCCCAAACGAGTAGTAGCAGATTTGTTATTTATACCCGCTGGTACATCGGGGACAAGTATATAACCTATATACCAATATATATTTCAATTAATCACAAGCTTACAATTCAAATACAGAACATATATGTGGCATTTTGAATATGCATTTCACTCTTCAACAGAGTGGAACATTCAAGGAACGACGTGCTTTCAGAATATATGTTTATATTGCGATAACCTTAATTAGGCCTGATAAGAATTAGTACTCTCAGTTCTAGCCTAGTGACCCGGAGATAAAACAATAAAGGTCAATGGGATGCAGGACGTAGATTTGGAAAAAAAAAATCCCAGTTGATTTGCGGTGTTTTTGGCACTGGGGGTGTTGTGCCCCCATGGCCGCGTAAACTGGTGTGTTAGGTTTTTTTTTTGGATTTTTAGTAAGGCACATTAACCATATATTTTACTAAAGACGTAATTCCCCTAAAACATCTAGTGGAAATTAGAAGAAGGCACATTAAACAAGGTATCAACAAATCAATTTTTTTTTTTTTTTACCTAAACAATCACTAAATTTGCATCAGGTAATTCTGTTACTTACAGGTAGCTTAGAATGTGGATATCAGGTTATGTACACGTATGTGATGCTCTCCAGGGCCCGTACCCGGGGGGGGGGGGGGGGGAGGCAGGAGACAGGGGAGCCAGTTGCGCCCCTGCAGAATTCACCTCTTTTTTTTTTACTCCAGAAAATAGCATACCAATCTCAGAGTTTAATTTGTATAGTGTTTCATTGTTTTAAACAAGTAACAAGCTCCCCTCTAGGATGTAGTTTGTACAGTGGTGATGAAATTCGTACTAAAATGCATGACCATGAATACTTGATTCAATTCAATTCAATTTATTTCCGTGCTTATATCCAAGCACGCTGTCCTGGACACACACCTCAGCTATCTGAGTTGTCTGTCCAGGACAGTGGGTTAGTTGTTAGTTGGTTAGTGGTTAGTGAGAGAGAAGAGTGTGTAGTGATTACACCTATCCATTGAGCTCTTAAGAACTCGCTCTGAGTTGGAGCCGGTACCGGGCTGAGAACCCTGTACTTACCAGCCTGCAGTCCGATGGCTTAACCACTGCGCCACCGAGGCCGATTGAATACTTGAAACATGGTAATGAAGACACTGATACACTAGAGATTAGAGATCAGTTTTCAGATTACAGACACCAAAACCGATTTGAAGTGTTTCGCTAGAAACCTATGTTTATCTGAACACAAATAGGTTATCTAAACACATGTCAATATTGCTTACACCATCATAATATAATAACATCCTATTAAACGAACATTTCTTTTTAAAATTTAAACGATGTATTGACCTATTTCAATAAGCTGTCTTATGAAGTAAAACAATTACATATTCGTTTGTTTATTATTTTATTTATTTATTTATTTAATATATTTTATTTATTATTTCCTTATTTAAGCAACAAATGACGCTTCTGGTTATCACAATGTACCGTGCGGCCAAATCCATACTATTTTATTGTATTACACGATGATGATAACGATAATCATAATGATGATGGTGATTATGATGTGACGATGATGATGGTGACGATGACGACGACGATAATGATGATGATTTGTTGATGATGATGATGATGATAATAATAATAACTTTCGTTTATGATAAAACTATTCTCCAGAAACTAAACATCATTCAAAACATACTATATTTCAAAATACACTGAACTAAATCATGAATGAATGAAATAGGGCCTAATGAGTGGATGGATGGATGAATAAATGAATGAATGAATTCCCTCAATTACTTATGGATATGTTAACCATTTTATTTACAAAAGATATATTTATAAATTCAATGTGGGAGTTTTCCTATGAACTCCGCTAAACTTGCTTTCTATTGTTTATTTATCGCAGTGTGTCAGTCATTCCGTGCACTCACTACCCGGTTTAAACGCTCACACAATCTACCTGGACGAAGTTCAAATTATATTAGCCAACATACAGAGATAATAATACACATATCTCTTAGAACATCGAAACCGTCTGAGGGGCAGAGCTTAAATGGACGCGTGCGGCCGAGTATCAGAACACAATACTAAACCAGTTCAGCAAACACACACACTCACACACAAACGACCGCACGCACGCAAAGAGAGAGAGAGAGAGAGAGAGAGAGAGAGAGAGAGAGAGAGAGAGAGAGAGAGAGAGGGGGGGGGGGGGGGGCAGACAAACATACATACATATACACACAGGCACACACATACACACACATATACACACACATACATATATACACACACGCACGTATACACGCACACGCGCACGTATACACGCACACACACGCACGTACGCGCGCACACACAAACATACAGACACACACGCACACACATATACACACAGACACAAACACACATACACACACATACATACACACAGACACAAACACACAAACACACATATACACACATACATACACACACATACACGCACACGCACACCACCAAATCAAGTTTCATCCCATAAACCTAGGCCATTATGGTAACGTTGTGGAATGACATTTGATCTAAAAGAAGAATAAATGTTCCTAGGCACCTAAAAAAAGGTGAAGACTATTTTTTTCTCTTTTTGTATTTTTGTTGTCCCGATAAATTTTGTTTTCGAATTTGTTTTCTTACATTTATTTATTTTTAAAATTTATTTATTTTGTTACTTTTATTAACTTATAGATTAAAAGTGTGGATACATATCTTTGTATCTAGAACCGTAGGGGACAAAATTATAGTTGTGGGTTTTTTAATGTCGACCTACCTTTTTTTTGCATGTTTCATGAAACAACTTTTATTTGTTTTATTGTTGCTTTGTTGAAGGGGTGGGGGTCCAAATCGATTAGTAGCAGATTTGTTATTATACCCGCTGGTACATAGGGGACAATATATAACCTATATACCAATATATATTTCAATTAATCACAAGCTTTACAATTCAAATACATAACATATATGTGGCAATTTTGAATATGCATTTCAATCTTCAACAGAGTGGAACATTCAAGAACGACGTGCTTATCAGAATATATGTTTATATTGCGATAACCTTAATTAGGCCTGATAAGAATTAGTACTCTCAGTTCTAGCCTAGTGACCCCGGAGATAAAACAATAAAGGTCACTGGTATGCAGACGTAGATTTGGAAAAACAACCCATTATGATTTGCGGTGGTTAGCGTCACTCGATATCGTTTTGCGTGTGTGCATGCGTACTTGTGTGTTTAGGTTTTCTTTCTGGATTTTTAGTAAGGCACATTAACCATATATTTTACTAAAGACGTAATAAGCCTAAAACATCTAGTGGAATGAGAAGAAAACAAACAAACAAGGTATCAACAAATCAATCAATCAATTTATCAAACAACCAATCAATCAAACAACCAACCAACCAACCAATAAAAATATTTAAATAAAAAATGTAATTAATTAATTAAAAATTAAATAATTAATTAAACATTAATTAATTTAAAAAGCAGTACACAGTGAACTTAAAAGGATAATTTTATTTCATTCTTTCCCCATGCATACTACGTCCATGTCAGAGTAATAGCAGAATTCACTATCCCAGTGGAACGAATGGCAGTTTAAATGCTGCGGCATACCGTGCTCTGTCAAGCGGAGGGCGAGACGTAGCTCGGTGATACAGCGCTCGCCTGATGCGCGATCGATCTAGAATCGATTCTCGTCGGTGGGCCCATTGGGCTATTTCTCGTTACAGCCAGTGCTCCACAACTGGTGTAACAAAGGCCGTGGTATGTACTATCTTGTCTGTGCGATGGTGCATATACAAGATCCCTTGCTGCTAATCGAAAAGAATAGACTATGAAGTGGCGACAGCGGGTTTCCTCTCTCAGTATCTGTGTGGTACTTAACCATATGTCTGACGCCATGTAACCGTAAAAAATATGTGTTGAGTGCGTCGTCAAATAATACATTGCCTTCCTTCCTGTCAAGTGGAGGGGTCATGTACATCCTCTCTTGGTACAGAGGTGGCTTCAGGATTTTGTCAAATAGATGGTGTCACAAAATCCCATTATCGATATATAGCAGTAGCACTCTACAGATCAAATGTCGAAATAGCTGTAGTTTAACAACGTGAACATTTGGGTCCAAACAGAGTTCCTGTGAGAGTATTCAATATTATTGTTGTCATAAGCATTTGGGTCCAAACTGAGTTCCTGTGAGAGTATTCAATATTATTGTTGTCATAAGCATTTGGGTCCAAACTGAGTTCCTGTGAGAGTATTCAATATTATTGTTGTCATAAGCATTTGGGTCCAAACAGAGTTCCTGTGAGAGTATTCAATATTATTGTTGTTATAAGCATTTGGGTCCAAACTGAGTTCCTGTGAGAGTATTCAATATTATTGTTGTCATAAGCATTTGGGTCCAAACAGAGTTCCTGTGAGAGTATTCCTGTGTTATAAGAGTAGTTCCTGTGAATATTATTGTTGTTATAAGCATTTGGGTCCAAACAGAGTTCCTGTGAGAGTATTCAATATTATTGTTGTTGATAAGCATTTGGGTCTTCAAACAACAGTTCATTGGGTCCCAAACAGAGTATTCTGTGAAAGTATTCAGTATTACAGTTGTCATAAGTATTTGATTAGCTATTATTTCCATTGTATGACAGTCTTCATCAACATGATCATTTGGGTCCAAACAGAGTTCCTGTGAGAGTATTCAATATTACAGTTGTCATAAGCATTTGGGTCCAAACAGAGTTCCTGTGAGAGTATTCAGTATTACAGTTGTCATAAGTATTTGATTAGCTATTATTTCCATTGTATGACAGTTTTCATCAACATGATCATTTGGGTCAAAACAGAGTTCTTGTGAGAGTATTCAATATTATTGTTGTCATAAGCATTTGGGTCCAAACAGAGTTCCTGTGAGAGTATTCAATATTATTGTTGTTATAAGCATTTGGGTCCAAACAGAGTTCCTGTGAGAGTATTCAATAGCATTGTTGTCATAAGCATTTGGGTCCAAACAGAGTTCCTGTGAGAGTATTCAATATTACAGTTGTCATAAGCATTTGGGTCCAAACAGAGTTCCTGTGAGAGTATTCAATATTATTGTTGTTATAAGCATTTGGGTCCAAACAGAGTTCCTGTTAGAGTATTCAATATTATTGTTGTTATAAGCATTTGGGTCCAAACAGAGTTCCTGTGAGAGTATTCAATAGCATTGTTGTCATAAGCATTTGGGTCCAAACAGAGTTCCTGTGAGAGTATTCAATATTACAGTTGTCATAAGCATTTGGGTCCAAACAGAGTTCCTGTGAGAGTATTCAATATTATTGTTGTTATAAGCATTTGGGTCCAAACAGAGTTCCTGTGAGAGTATTCAATATTATTGTTGTTATAAGCATTTGGGTCCAAACTGAGTTCCTGTGAGAGTATTCAATAGCATTGTTGTCATAAGCATTTGGGTCCAAACTGAGCTCCTGTGAGAGTATTCAATATTATTGTTTTCATAAGCATTTGGGTCCAAACTGAGTTCCTGTGAGAGTATTCAATAGCATTGTTGGTATAAGCATTTTGGTCCAAACAGAGTGCCTGTGAGAGTATTCAATATTATTGTTGTTATAAGCATTTGGGTCCAAACAGAGTTCCTGTGAGAGTATTCAGTATTACAGTTGTCATAAGCGTTTGATTAGCTATTATTTCCAGTGTATTACAGTCTTCATCAACATGATCATTTGGGTCCAAACAGAGTTCTTGTGGGAGTATTCAATATCACAGTTGTCACAAGCATTTGATTAGTTATTATTTTCATTTATTACAGTCTTCCGATTTTGGAAGCTTCTCCTAAAAACCTTTAAAAATGAACTTGGCCCACTATTACAATCAGTGGCTCATATGTATAGCCTTTCTGTTTTTGTCTATTGTTTTGTTACAGACGTGGAAGCGGAAATGGGTTTCAGTCCACCAGATGGTGGACCTGTCAAGTGGAACGGTCACAGCTCGGTTGGACGTGTTCCCGGACGAAGAGACGACGAAACGGTCGCCTAGCGACAAGATCACCTTCCTCTTGGAAAACATCACCAAAGTCCAGATGGCTAAATCAAAGACGCACCCGTTCGCCTTCGAGGTAGTGGAAGCGGAACCGGTTCTCGTGTTTTCCGGAGCGAATGATGCCGACAGCTTTGATTGGATTACGGTGTTCAAGAACATTTTATGGCCTCAGAGAGAAGAATCTGAAAAGGGTAAAATGTCTGAATTGATGTAACCTCTTACAGTGTTAATTAGTTATTCAGTGATGTATAAAATATATAGTTACATAATGTAGAGAGGGAGGGGACGTAGCCTAGTGGTGACGCGCTGGCCTCTTACGCGATATATTTAGGATCGATCCTCGTTAGTGGGCCCATTAGGCTATTTCTTAGTCCACCCAATGCCTAAGAAAGGAAGTCGTATAAACTACCTTTTCTATGGCATGATGTATATAAAGGACCCCTTGTTGCAAACCGAAAAGGGTAGTCCCTCACAACTGGTATTTCAAAGACCGTGGTATGTGCTGTCCTATCTGTGGGAAAGTGCGTGTGATAGATTCATTGTTTCTAATGAAAATATGTATCGACTTTCCTCTGAACACTACTGTTGATTATTACCAAATGTTTGACATCCAATATCCAATAATTAATTAATTAATCAATCAATTTGCTCCAGTGGAGTCTTCAAACAAAACAAACTTTAACTTGCAGTCCGTCTAGGATCATCCCCTTCGGTGTAACCGTTGAGATATTTCTTGTTCCAGCCAGTGATTCACAACTAGTGTGACAATAGCTATGGTGTGTACTATCCTGCCTGTGGGACACTCTTTATAAAATATATCTTGCTGCTAATAGGAAAGAGTAGCCCATTCCGCGGAGGCTGCGGACCTGCTCTCGCATTATCTATGTGGTCCTTAACCATATGTCTCAGTGGCGGATCCAGAAAATCCATTTGGGGGGGGGGGGGGGGAAGGCAGTGACATGAGGTGGAATGCCAAGGGAACTTTGGGGGAGATTTGGAGGGAGATCGTAAAAAAATGAAAATTAATATATAATAAAATTATAACTATCGCAAAATTTAGGGGGGGGGGGGGCGGGCTCCTGCGCCCATCCCCCCACCCCACGTAGATCCGTCTCTGTGTCCGACGCTATGTAACTGTAATTAAAATGTGTTGAGTGCATCGTTAAATAAAACACTCCTTCCTTCCTTGATATGTTAAGAGATGAGAGATAATACTGCGTCTTGTTTCCAGATCTGTTTGATGTGAGTGTCCAACCCAACAACCACTCGACACGGGTCGGGCTGTCTGGGCTCTACAAAATGTCGGTGAAACCCAGTGGGATCGCCCTGCACAACGCGCAAGGGTCACAGGTTGTTCAATGGCAGCTGAACGCTCTGAAGAAGTTCTACCTGGACAGTCAGCCCAAAGTCAACCAGAAGAAGGTCCTCGTCATCGACAGTGGGCCGTGAGTCGTTTAGAAGTGACGTCACAGTCATTGTTCATATTTATCAGACTAACATGGCATTGTTTGACATTGTTATATAGACTGCTATTTTACAATTTTCATAAAGGAAATATTTTATAAAATGGACTTTAGGAATAACAATGAATAAATGAATAAAAAAAAATAAAAAAAATAAAAAAACCCACCCCACCCCCATAAATCCATGCACCACGAGCACCCAAAACAATACAAAAACATTTTAAAATTAATGCCTCCACCAAAAAGAAAAGAAAAACAAACAAACAAACAAACAAACAAAGCAAACAAACCCACAAACTCCCTAAAACAATCCCCACAACACTCCCCCACACACAACAAAACAAAATATTCGCATCATGAATACATGTACAATAATAAAACATAATAAAAAATAATAAAGAACAAACAAACAAAACAAAACATTCCCCACACAAATACACGCAATAATTTAAGCGACCATTCATTAATGCATAGAAGGCTGAGATATATTTCCCCAGCACGATTTACAGAAACTAATGTATGTGTTTGTCTGCTTGTATTTCCAAATGTCCTAACCAGAGCCCAATTTCACAAAACATCATAAGTCTAGTTTTGCACGTAAACGTAAATTCTTTTAGCTATTAAAGTTCAACAAATACAGGTATAAGAACACATATTTCATTTTCTTTTGTCTTTAGAATACTCCAGCTTCCGTAATGATGTAATTTTCTTTGTGAAATTGAATACAAACACGTGTAAACGCACGACCGGTGTAACTGCTAATGGCAGACGTAAACTTACAATATTTAGTGATATAGGCCCCAGTCTGTCGGTCACTACACATTCCAGTCAATTTGGAATTTATCAGAATCCCTTGTGTTGATTGTACAGACCATTGCTGTTAATACCGCTATATTTATAAACATATTGCAGCTGTATTAGTTAATTCTACGGTCTATATTCCTCCCGTCATCCTCTCATCACCCTCTGGTCCCTCCTTAGGTCATTTCCCCCATTATTAAAACTATTAGTAATCAAAATTTTATTTCTAGCAAAATAATTTAATGCGAAATACATGTGTATGGGGTAATGGCCGGGGAGGGGGATGCCCTGATAGGGTACTACTTGAATGCAGTTATGAGCTTATCTTTATTTATGTTAAATGTATTGTTTTCAGTATTGCAGAAACAGGGGAGGGTTCTTTCCGGTTCCTGTCGAATGATGCCGATATCATACTGAAGTATATCGGCCAGTGCATCAAGACGGTGATCGCGCAGAAGCAGCAGCAACGGCAGCAGCAGCAGCAGCAGCAGCAGATGGAGCAGACTCGGAACAGGACTGTGTCTGTGAGCAGAAGCGAGTATCACTACAGAGCGATTCTGGAGAACAGCAGGACATCGTTCATAGAGCGATCAGAATCAGAAAACTCATCTCTGTCATCAACACCGCCAAAATCACCCATCTCTCTTCCCTCCTCGCCTCCCTGCACCACCCCGATGGTGTTCCCGTCAGTCCCTTCATTTCAGGAGCATGACGCTCTATTCAGGTCTAAGGAAGAGACGGTGAGTTTGTCCGAACGTCCTATTCTCGAGTCTAACAGTCCTCCGGTTACTAGGCATTCCAGTGAGTCGGCTCTTATTAGGAGAAAACAGCAGCAGTTGGTTACAGACATGGACAGCAAGCCCAGGACGCAGTCCTTCACGTTAGTGCAGACACCCACGTCGCTGTCGTTGCGTGACTCGGGAATCATCCTACAGGACGGCGATGGTAGACCGCAGGTGGAACGTCTACGACGGAAGTCTTCAGAAGTCCGACACGGGAGTAATTCGTTTGACAGTGCAGTATCAACCGGATCATACACTGAGGAGGTGCGAGTCAGCGAGGCGATACGCGAAGAACCCCCTCCACTTCCCACGAACCCACCCCCTGCACTGCCTGCTTACCATACAGAGGTAGCGCCGTCGACAACCAGTAATCAACAAACTCTGTTTATTGCAAGTCCAGTTTCACCGAATAATACTTACCCTGACTCAGTCACTACAGTGACTGGCTATCCACCCACAGTGATGCATGTGTTCCAAAACGAACAACAGCTACAGTCCAAAGTAGTATTATGTCCGGCACCGTTCTCGGCATCACCTGCTTATCCGACAACAACGTCTAGCCCCGTTTCACCAACTGGTACATACCCTAACCCACTTCCGACTTCGCCTAATTACCCTACAACAACAGTACCTTCATCCATGAATAGTTACCAACAGCAATGCAACACAAGCTCCAGTCTAACAAACAATATGCATCCAAATCAACCCCCGACACCGCCTGTCTGTTCATTTACTGAAGAATCTTTGCCTAAAAATAATCACCAACGGGAAGACAGCGTAAGCCAAAGTTTGCAAAGTAAAACATCCACACAAGCAGTACCTGGAAATGACAGCCAACATCTGAAAGAGCAATCACCGTTTGCACTGCAATTCAAGCAGGGGACAAACTACTCGCCACGTTTGCCTCCAAGAAATCTATCTCCTGTAAACACCATTGTGTCGGAGAATGCGGTCCCTGATTTACCACCTCCGAGAAGAAAAACGCCACCAACATGCAAACATCAACACTCAAACTCCGAAATCATTATAACTAAATCTCCAGATTTTGACGTCCCAATTTCAAAAGTGGATACTAGTATTTCAGAGCGAAAACCGTCACCTACTACGGAAACCCAGACAGCTCCAATATATCACGATATTGATGAACATAGTGCTATGGGTAATGTCGACCAAAGAGTCCGCAGACACTCGACTGGAGAGCTGCCAAAAGAAAATGTGTACGAAGAGCTGAAATCTATTGGTAAGAAAGATTCTAAAGTTAGCGACTCGAGCGCCACTGAGGTACCACCAGAGCTTCCGATTCGTCCAGCGACTCTTCGATACAGACCTAAGTATAAGGATGAAGAAGACAAAAGACGCAGTGCATTTCCAAACCTCTTCGTTTCTGCGGACCGTTTGCGTAATACATTCGGTGATACGAAGGAGGGAGACTGCTCCACAGACTCGACTGGAGATTCGACACAGACACTCTCGAGGTCGAGTAGCAAGGATATCTACTCTTCCATAGCAAGTGACCTGGACGATGATGCGTCGGAGAAGAGAGGCCATCATGGACATTCTCATGCTGCTTCAATTTTAAAGTCTGATTCCAAGGAAGCGAGTACTACGAATGACAAAGCCAAAGATAATGGTATTATCGACCTGTTTACTCCCTCCGAATGCAACTGGATCAAATCGGGAGGACAGAGAGCCCCTTCTCCAGTTGCAGATCTGATGGCATTCGATATCCCTAATGACTTTACAGCTGGTGTAGCAACTCCCACACCCTGTGTACTAATTCCTACATCTAGTGCTTCAAACACATCTACAGTCAATGCTTTATCTACCTCGACCAGTATTACTACCACTACGGCTAGTGTAACCGACTGGGCTATTGTATCTGGTGCCCAAGCAACATCAGATGCTTCTTTCGAAACCTTCTTTAACGAGAGAAATGAGACACAAAGCAATTGGGCAAATTTTGACGAATTTGATCCTTTTTCCAGTCCTCCAGCTGAAAAAGTAGATCTCATAGCTGTGACAGTGGCTGACTCTGAACACGATAGTACGTATTTTAATATGTCAGCTGGACAACCACATACACAAAAAGGTGATTTTGGTTATTTAGAAAATACTACCAGCAATGACGTTACACCAGAAACCGATGGTACAGCAAATTCGGAACATATATATGCTTCTCCTGACGATCTTTCAGCCAACATGGACGTTGCTGCAGCCAGTGCTGATGCAGCAGCGTTCGGCACAAACGAGGGACATATATACGTTACACCTGACGACCTGACGGCCGAGACTGATGTCAGATCAGTCAGTAAGTATCCCAGAACATATATATGTTGCACCCGATGACTTAAAAGACGGCCTTGACATTGTTGCGGTCAATGACAATGCTGTATTCTTAGACACGAAGGTGGAGAGTATATATGTTGCGCCCGACAGTCTTGCAGACAGCAACAACGTTGGTTCATTCCATGGTGGTGCCGAGTCAGTCGACAAAACGACGGAGAATATATACTCAGCACCCGATGATCTTACCTGGAGGTGAAATGAGATTTATATGTGCATGGTTCCGCGTATAACAATGATTCTAGATAATGCCGACTGAAACTTCGATACTTGTTGTGTGCAGTGTAGACCTCTACACTGTTTTCGTCCTAATATGAGTAGGGGCATAAAACATTTAATTCATTTCAACTTATTGTCGTGTTTATATCCAATTAAGCTTCAAGCACGCTGTTCTGGGCACACACACCAGCTATCTGGCATGTCTGTCCAGGACAGTAGGTTACTTGTTAGTTTGTTAGTGGTTAGTGAGAGAGAAGAGAGTGTAGTGGTCCTTACACCTACCCAGTAAACCCTTAAGAACTCGTTCTGGGTTGCAGCCGGTACTGGGCTGCGAACACTGTACCTACCAGCATGTAGTCCAATGGCTTAACCACGACACCAACCGAGGCCGGTTGCATAAAACAGCTAAATTTACGAAGCCTGTTTTCCGTATATGCAGGCACCTATAATCCGTCCCATCCTCCTACAAAACATTGTTTTGTTAATAATTTCAGTTTGGTTTGACGTAAGAAGTAAAGTAAAAGTGTTTTGGAAATAACAAATATATATACATATATATATATATATATATATATATATATATATATATATATATAATATATATATATTATAAATGTAATTTTTGTGTGTGCAAGGTACAAAATACAAAAGAATCAGCTTAGAAATAAATAGCTTGTAGTAAATTTCATAATATAAAAAGGCGTTCCCTGTGGGAAGCACTACATTGTATAAGTATTGTAAATACATGTAGTTGCATGTGTGTAAGTCTAAACTAGGCTTTACAAATTCGGCTCAGATTGGTTGACATTACTAACATCATGACTAACAGTGCGCAATATTTCTCAAATGTAAATAATATGTGCCTGTCGACACCAAGGACGATTCCTGCTGGCTACCTTTACCAATGGGCAACATACCGCTCCATACAATGTGTTGAAGACGTTTGTTTTGTTTCTATGTAAACAGACGATATTTTCACAATGTGATGTTCACATATCAGATTTATTTGCATTACCATAGTTTGACACCCAATAGCCGATGTATTTTTCGTGCTGGGGTGTCGTTAAACATTCATTCATTCATTCATTCATTCATTCACATATCAGTGTACTTTCTGCAAATAGGAAAACGTGGGCCTTCAACAAAAAGAAGAAAACCCTCATGAGAATGGTTTTGGAGTGAAAATAGACCTGCGATACAATTGTAAAAAAAGATGAAAGTGCAATACTTGTACATTATTTAAAACTGTAACAGGAATATATGAAATTATCAGTTCATTTCGCTACTAAAAAGACTTAAAATGTTGACGTTTATGCTGAAAACTAGTTTGGTACAGTGTGATTAATATTACTGACAATTCGCAAGATATTTTGAGTTACCGGTGAAATCAAGATATTCTGTGAACTATGAATACTGCTAGGTAAAGTAACTAACGCACACGCACGCACACACACACACACACACACACACACAAACACACACTGTGACACACGCACAATTAAAATAGGCCACAATTTGGTGCAATATAGATTTATAATTCGTGGTTGAATCGGTGAATGCAGTACTACTACTAATAATGTTGTTTTATGTTTGTTTCTGCTTTTTTCAACTTATGATTTTAGTATTCTGGCTATGAAATAATCATGATCGACAACTTATTTATAGCAAAGACAAATAAAGGAAAATCTATAACAGAACCATTTCCCTTATTGTTGTTAATAGTAAGTTACAGTTTGTATTGTTTAGCGACACCACTAGACCATCTTGATTTATTAATGTTTGGCTATTGCATTTCAAACATTTGGTAATTCTGACATATAGTGTTAGAGGTAACCCGCAACATTTGTTCATAAATAGCAAGGGATCTTTTATATTTATAATCCAACAGACAGGATAGCACATGCCATGGTCTTTGATATACCAGTCGTGGTGCATTAGTTGGAACAAGAACTAGCCAAACGGACCCACCGACGGGCATCGATCCCAGACCGACCACGCATCAGATAGATATGTTTTTGATCCTACGATGTTGCATACCTCATACCAGCAATCCACTACTAAGCTACAGATACGATGAAAGCCGCTTCGACAAAATACCTTCCACTGTTAGCAAGGAACTATTTACTTGCACATTCCAAAATAAATTGATGAGAGAAACGATACAGCACATACCATGATCTTTGGATTATATCCCTCGATATTCAACACAGTTTTAATGGGGAAGAGTGGTGGACGTAGCCCGCTGGTAAAACACAATCAGTCTAGGATCGATTTCTATCGATAGGCCAATTGGATTATTTCTCTTTCTACTGTTCACAAGGACGAATTCAGTCCAGTCGGCAGAGTGCTCGCGTGACGTTGCGTTGAAGGTGCGAATCGCCTCCGTGGATCTCTTCTCTTATCAATTACCCCCCACCACCCCCGCTTCCCAACCAATGCCTCGCGACCCTGGTATGAACTACTGAAGACCGTGGTATGAACTGTCCTGTCTGTTGGAAAGTACGTACGTTGGTACCAGAACGCTTTATAGAAAGGTACAAACGAGCATATTTACTAAACTGTACTAATATTATATAATATGTAACGTTTATCGAATATCCCATAAGACCGAAAAACAAAGAAACGACCGACAATGAGACATATCTAGTTTATTCTGTATTCTTTGCCACAGCACTTCAAATAGAAAATATTGTAAAATATAAATATATGTATCATTTATATCAGTAATAAAAGAATATGTAACTTTCCATCACACAAACGTAAAACGTGTAAAATGAACAGGAATGTTGACAACCAGTATAACATGTTTTTCAGCCTCCATCACAGTGGATGGAATAATTCGCGTAGAATAGGATCGCCTCCGATTGGATTTAGTTAACAAACATTTAATAATGTAGGCCCTTGGGAACTGGGGAAGAGGCGGTTTGTGCACTTCACTTTAGGTCCGAAATATTTACTTTCTTCCTTCTACCCTCGCAATACCAAAAGAGGAGCTTACATGGATCACAACATGGTTACAACATATATAATTATATATCCCCATTTCCGTTAGGTTGTTATTTCATTTTTTAATAACTGATAATAAGACACTCAAATGTTTTGTTACATTTAGTCCTACAGACATTTTGGATTGAAAGTACAAGCACTTTTTACTACGAGTAACATTTCAAGAAACTTTAAAAGTTTGTTTTGTTTAACAACACCACTAGAGCACATTGATTAATGAATCATCGGCTATTGGATGTCAAACATTTCGTAATTCTGACTAAACATCAGAGGAAACCCGCTACATTTTTTTCAAATAAGCATCAAGGGATCTTTTATATGCATTTTTTCCCCCACATACACAATAGCACATATCATGGCCTTTTAACCAGTTGTGGTGCACTAGTTGGAACGAGAAAAACGCAACAGACTGGGGTAAATCCCGCCACTTTCGTGTGATGCAGTTGTCCACACTTAAACGTGATAGGGATCGGTGAGAAATTCGCAAAGCATTCTTTTTAAGACAGGCTTTCCATCCACTGTGACTAAACTGAATGACTTGTGATAGTTGATGAAATGAAGAGACCACGGGTTTTAATCGACCCAGAATATGGGAGCATCGCCCCACCCTATCAAAAAATGTGTTAAAGTACAACAGGGCGGTACCCTCGGGAGGAGAGGGCAGTCGACTCACTTTTTTGTTACTCCAGAAAATAGCATACATCTCAGGGTTTAATTTGTATAGTGTTTCGTTTGCTTATAAAAAGTAGTCTCTCCCCCCCCCCCCCCCCCATTTTGATCAGGGTATGGCCCTGAACAATAATAATTATTTTAATTAATAATAAATGATTTTTTTTTATCAACTGTGTTCAATGAGACTGCTACGCTACGTCATAGGCGTACGGTCTACCAATTTTATAAGGTGTGTGTGTGTATATGGGGGGGGGGGGGGGGGGGGTGCAGGCTTGTTTTTGCCCGAATTAAATGAAGATGCCCGATCTGGATACATTTATTCATATTAGCATTACTACTAAGCGTCTCTAATGGGTTGCAAACGAATCACTACGCATATTTACATGGATTACAACTAATGGTAGAATGATAAAAATACATGACAAAAAGATCTCCGAGTAGCACATTTTCCCCAGAATTTGAGGTTTTGACCCCGTGTCTCGTACGCCTATACGAATAAACAGCTGTCTGAGAGCAGCGAATCCAAAGATTCGGCCAGTCAATCAGTGGTTTATTGTTAGATTTACGTGATTTTGTAAACAATGCTCCCAAACTTTTCTTTTAAATACAAGGTGCGCTTCTAAAGTTTGTACACATAAATTTAAAATGATCACAATTCAACAACAAAATACATCAACAAAATAACAGATATAGTTCTATAAAGCAGTATACGTCAACAAAAATTAACATGCACATGCAACAACCTACTTTAACCTCAATTTTGATGCCATTTCTTTTTGTTTTGTATTCCCATCTAAGACGTTTGACAATAATACCTTGTAAAATGTGTGATATCAAAAACATCGCCTGGTAACTTACATTGCTGTATCGTGGCCATGTGTTCTTGTATCTGCCCCGGGTTGGGCCCCTGGCATCCAGAGGTCGAACCCGAGGTAGACATGCTCGAAACTTAGTGGTATGGGAGCATGTTAAAAACATTACGTTACGTTATGTTCTTGTAATGTAAATTGTAAAGTACATACATTGTATGTACCGAGTTTGTCAAAAATGCTGTGTCTACTTATGATAAACAGCATGCATTAAATTATTAAATATCACAATTATAACGTATTAGTACAGTGTAAAAGAAAATATGCACATCAATATAACACACCAATAGGGCTCAAAATGCCTTAATTCGTAAAAAAAAAGAGAAAAAAGGTGATATATCACAATACAAAGTAACATCTTATCACAGCTGTTTGTGACATAACACACTATAATTAGATTTGAACATGTGCATTATCAATTTGCGTTCCTGATAATTACAATTTCACTGGACATTACTGTTTACAACATGGTTCTTGGGACCGGCCTCGGTGGCGTCGTGGTTAGGCCATCGGTCTATAGGCTGGTAGATACTGGGTTCGGATCCCAGTCGAGGCATGGGATTTTTAATCCAGATACCGACTCCAAACCCTGAGTGATCCATAACTCGTTCAACAAAGGCCATGGTTTGTGCTATCCTGCCTATGGGAAGCACAAATAAGAGATCCCTTGCTGCTAATCGGAAAGAGTAGCCAATGTAGTGGCGACAGCGGGTTTCCTCTCAAAATCTGTGTGGTCCTTAAACATATGTCTGATGCCATATAACTGTAAATAAAATGTGTTGAGTGTGTCGTTAAATAAAACATTTCCTTCTTTCTTTGATTCATGGGTATTAAAACTGGTTACCTTTTCCAGAGGCATCGAAACTTGGGTATTGGTAGGACAGCCATATATTAATTTGTGTCTCGATGAGGGGATGCATTATCGAGAGGGGATGCATTATCTCCTGAGTTGGGGCCAAGTGCCTATCACTCCCCGCTTCCAACGCCTAAAATTTTGAATCACGATTATGACCCGTGTGAAGTTTATTTCAGTTAGGACATATAATTAAAACAAAATGAAAGTTTGCTACAAATCCTATAAATATATCATCATGATTAATGCACTAATTATACATAACATAATAAATAATTAAATAGCATACATATATAAAGGAAAAATCTTTTCCATAGCTGTCTGGACTGAACATGGATGGGAAAGAGAAAGGCAGACAATACCCAACCCTCCTTTTCATGAAAGAAAACAAAAAAATAATGCCATATTCAGTTTTAAAAGTGCAATCTCAAAGTTGCATGATGGCCACTTCCTGACAAAATTGTTGATTAATTTTGTGTTTGAAATGTAAATATTATACATTCAATTATACGCCTATACAAATTAGAACCAAATAATTTAATTTACTAACGTCCGGGTTTTTTTTTTTCATTCAGCAGGAAACACTCCTTAATGTAATGCCAGGCAGATGTTGTAAGTGCCAGTCACTCCTTAATGTAATGCCAGGCAGATGTTGTAAGTGCCAGTCACTCCTTAATGTAATACCAGGCAGATGTAAGTGCCAGTCACTCCTTAATGTCATGCCAGGCAGATGTTGTAAGTGCCAGTCACTCCTTAATGTAATTGCAGGCAGATGTTGTAAGTGCCAGTCACTCCTTAATGTAATGCCAGGCAAATGTTGTAAGTGCCAGTCACTCCTTAATGTAATACCAGGCAGATGTTGTAAGTGCCAGTCACTCCTTAATGTAATGCCAGGCAGATGTTGTAAGTGCCAGTCACTCCTTAATGTAATGCCAGGCAAATGTTGTAAGTGCCAGTCACTCCTTAATGTAATACCAGGCAGATGTTGTAAGTGCCAGTCACTCCTTAATGTCATGCCAGGCAGATGTTGTAAGTGCCAGTCACTCCTTAATGTAATGCCAGGCAAATGTTGTAAGTGCCAGTCACTCCTTAATGTAATGCCAGGCAGATGTTGTAAGTGCCAGTCACTCCTTAATGTAATGCCAGGCAGATGTTGTAAGTGCCAGTCACTCCTTAATGTAATGCCAGGCAGATGTTGTAAGTGCCAGTCACTCCTTAATGTAATGCCAGGCAAATGTTGTAAGTGCCAGTCACTCCTTAATGTAATGCCAGGCAGATGTTGTAAGTGCCAGTCACTCCTTAATGTAATTGCAGGCAGATGTTGTAAGTGCCAGTCACTCCTTAATGTAATTGCAGGCAGATGTTGTAAGTGCCAGTCACTCCTTAATGTAATTGCAGGCAGATGTTGTAAGTGCCAGTCACTCCTTAATGTAATTGCAGGCAGATGTTGTAAGTGCCAGTCACTCCTTAATGTAATTGCAGGCAGATGTTGTGCCAGTCATCTGTCTGAGAGAGCCCTGTATACTTACAATATTTTGTGGATTTGCAGATTTCATACAATTTATTACAACATAATAAACTTTGTTTTGTTTAACGACACCAACAGAGCACATGTTTGTTAATCAACAGCTATTGGATATCAAATATTTAATAATTTTGACACAAAGTCTTAGAGTTAAAAGTTTGTTTTGTTTAACGACACCACTAGAGCACATTGATTTATTAATCAATGGCTATTGACTATCAAACATTTGATAAATTTGACATAAAATCTTTAAGAGTTAAAAGTTTGTTTTGTTTAATGACATCAACAGAGCACACTGATTTATTAATCATCAGCTATTAGATGTCAAAACATTTGATAATTTTGACATATAGTCTTAGAGAGACGAACTTTGCTACATTTTCCCATTTTTTTGCAAGGAATCTTTTATATACATGTATAGCTACCAAAAGACAGGATAGGACATGATATCTGACATACCTGTCATGGTGCACTGGCTGGTATGAGAAACAGCCAAACAGACCACCAATGGGGATCAATCCCAGACTGACTATGAGTCTAGCTGAATCTATTTGTACTGAAAGTGACTCTTTGATTACATAAGGAGCAAGCACAATAACATTTTGATATCACCAAGTTATTGAGGTAAACATTATATGTGGGATCAATTAATTGTAAATGTAAAAAAAGCCAAATATGACACTTAGTTATTTACCACAGATAAATAACAAAATAGCAAAATATGGCGTTTGCAACTGTGAAACTTGCAACTTTAAATTGTAATTTATACATGATTAATTACTTCATAAATATCCCTGTTACAAATTTGCCATCATTATCAATTTATTAAAGCAAGCACACTAATTAAATTAAATTTTATTTAATTATTACTATTTTTATTTTATTTGTAACAAATAAATGCGAATGCCCCCTAAGTGTTCCATTTATCATGCCTCAGCTAACGAGCCGGTTTATCATAGTGCTAAGGGCCCCATGCTCCATGGTGCTCCGCAGTGACATTTGTTTCCCCCAGGTAACACCCTGGTAGTACAAACAATGATCAGATAGTTTCATCTACCAAACGATTGATTATACAAAAAAAGCTAAAGTTTAAGTTTGTAATGTTTAACGACATTGATAGAACACATTAATTTATTAAACACTGGCTATTGGATGTCAAACATTCAGTCAGTTTTTACTCCTAGTTGAAGAGGAAAACCACTACTTTTTTTTTTCATTAGCAGCAAGGGATATTTTATATGCATTTCTCCATAGACAAGACAGCACATACCATGGCCTTTGATATACCAGTTGTGGTAATCTGGTCGGGGACAGGGAAACAACCCAATCAGAGAATGGGTCCATTGAGATGATTTGATTCCACAATGTAGGACTCTCGGGCGAGTGCTCTACCTACCGACAGAGCTAAATTTCGCTTCCCCCCCCCCCCCCCCCCCCCCCCGATTATAAAAATCCACAACCGACTGTTGCGAAAAATGTTAATTGTAACTGTTCCAATAGTTTAATTGATGGAACTGATGTAAATATGCAGGGGTTTTGGGCTAGTTTTCATGTGTTCTGATTTAGACTCGACAAACAGCATATGAATACAGAAAGGCTACAAAATAATTCCTTAAAACCAATGTTGTGATAAAGATACTGAGCCCATATTTTCAAAGCAATCTTACTTACATTTTTGTAGCATTACCATTTGGTAAAACCATTGCAAGCTATGATGTCCCCATGTCCCTAGCCTATGACAGTTTTACAATCTTCTAGCTTTAAGACAGATTCGAAAATGTTTAGCCTGGACATAATACAACAAAAAAATAGTTTGCATCCAAATTTCACAAATATAAAAAACATTTTATAAAAATGCCATAGGTCACAATCACATGCCAATAAGTAGAACCTGATCCATCCCCCTCCTCCCCCCCACACTGCAGGCCCGTAACCAATGGGGGGTCAGTTGACACCCCCACCCCCATTACCAGTGACTTTTTTTTTCAATATGCCCCCGGACTTCCATAAGCAACTTGCGCCCTAAGCCTAAACGACCCCCCCCCCCCCCCCCCCCCCCCCCTGCCCCGTCTCAAAATCCTGGCTATGGACCTGCATTGAGATATCACACCACACTTTTGGTTCTCATGACCATCATGATTATTATGTTTTTTTCAAATATCTCAAACTACAAAAAAACCCAGACGAACTCTAGCTGTTCTGCCCTATCAGGGCAAATATAGTAATTAATGGCCAGGAAGCCAACACGATCAGCCAGCAATGTTTAGATGAAAGACAGTGGTCTGATTTTGATCATTAAAACTCTGATCTTCATCAAGTCTCCTGGGTTCCGCCACAGCATCTTTTTGAAGTCTTTTTGGATTTTACTGCTGAATTAATCCTAACTGTTGATCCATACAGCGCCTTTGAAAAATCTTCTGGTGGCAACATTTTTGCTGAAATAAATTCGGAAGTATATTGGCTACAGTAATATTAAGAACAGACATGTACTAAGCAACAAAAGTAGCATAATGTGGTAAATAACATTAAAATGTGATATTATAGGTAGTACTAAACCAAATAACTTCAGGCTGGGTCAAAGTTCAAGGTGCACCAAACTTTTGATAGAGAAGTGAACACAACAAGTCCTGTGATTGGTAATAAATGTGAGTGTGTTGGTTGTAAAAAAAAATAGTTTCATCTGGGCAAAAAAATTATGTAATTTTATTTCATTTAGTACCACTGTGTCAAGTAGTCTTGTGCTTGAGTCTTGACACATGTATGAGTAGCTGTAATAAAAAGTACTCACATTTTGTGCGGAACTAGTGTAGTCATAGATGCTACCAGTTATCTAAGAAATGAGCAGCTTGACCCCCATTTTTTTCTCTGTTTCACTTTAAGGGTCAAGGGTGGTAGTATTTATATCCGTGGCGTTTATGTCGATTGATACGCTGCAGGTAGGAGTTTTAGCCACATATGTTACTACTGTTGTCTATGGGATTTGATTTGCTAGTACATGTATACACCCTTTAGGCAGTGGTGTGAAATGAATAGAAAAAACACTGACATTTTGCTATGTTGTCATTTCTAGTTTACAGACGTTTAAAAGACAAGACTTTCTGTTTTAATTATCATATACAATAATCTACATAATGTGAATTACTGGGAATTTGTATTTACTGGTGTTTCAAGGTGGGTTTTTTGTTATTTAATAGGGTATCATTATCACAATTATCAAAGGAGATAAAAGTGTGTTACAAACCAAAAGTAAAAAATTTCAATATGAGTATTCGAGTACTGAGATTGACCCTAGGGTATGGATTGCACGTGGTCTAAAATGATGACCCCAATTCAGAATGTATGACGTCATCAGCCGAAAACATATCGTAAGTTTTAGGTGGAAAACTTCATGTAGTCAAAGC
The DNA here is from genome assembly GCF_016097555.1 of Gigantopelta aegis. Classification (NCBI taxonomy): domain Eukaryota; kingdom Metazoa; phylum Mollusca; class Gastropoda; order Neomphalida; family Peltospiridae; genus Gigantopelta; species Gigantopelta aegis. The sequence goes on along the minus strand of NC_054712.1, from coordinate 44,502,996 downwards.
CTACTTACCTATAGAATTAAACAGTTTGGGCACATTAGTTGCTGTCAGGGCACTGGTTTCACAGAATATTGCATTAATGTCATTGGCATAGTCTTGGGCGTCTGAAAAATAAAACAAGAAAAAAAAAATCCTTACTAAAGAAGAAAGGAATGAAAGAAGGGATGTTTTATTTAACGACACACTCAACACATTTTATTTACGGTTATATGGCATCAGACATATATGGTTAAGAATCTATAGAACCATATAGACATTGAGAGAGGAAACCCACTGTTGCCACTTCATGGGCTACTCCTTTCAGTTAGCAGCAAGGGATCTTTTATATGCACCATCCCACAGACAGGATAGTACATATCATGACCTTTGTTGCACCAGTTGTGGAGCACTGGCTGGAATGGGAAATAGCCCAATGGGACCACTGATGGGAACTGATCTTAGTCGATTGCACATCAGGCGAGCGCTGTACCAGTGAGCTATGTCTCACCCACTTCCTTACTAAACAAAGTTAAGGAACTGAAATAATAATAATAATAATTTGTCACCATGTAAAAAATCAATATAAACTGAAATCTTAAAATAAAATAAAAACATTTTTCTTTTAAACACAACTATGCTAATCGTTTTATCAGATAGTAGTGTAGTGATGTTCATAACACATGCTTCAGTTTACACTGAATCCAACTTGGTGATTTAGAGAGGTGGGAGAAGTAAAATGAGGCGAAGTAGTTCAAAGAGCAAACCGCCACTGGACACAGTAGATCTTTCGTTCCAGTCACAACCAGTGTCTCACACCAAGTACAAGAAAGAAATGTTTTATTTAGCGACGCACTCAACACATTTTATTTACGGTTATATGGCATCAGACATATGGTTAAGGACCACACAGATATTGAGAGAGGAAACCTGCTGTCGCCACTTCCTAGGCTACTCTCAGCAAGGGATCTTTTATATGCACCATCCCACAGACAGGGTGGTACATACAACGGCCTTTGATATACCAGTCGTGGTGCACTGACTGGAACGAGAAATAGCCCAACGGTCCCACTGATGGGGATCGATTCCACACCAACCACGCATCGAGTGAGCACTGTACATGTACCACTGGGATACGCCCTGCCCCACACATCAGGTACAATGTAATACATATAAAATATCTCTTGCTGCTATATTTGAGAAGTTGATGGCAGCCAGCTTCCTTCCTCGTTCTCCACACAAATTAACCGCATGTCAAACCCCAAATAACAAGTAGTTAAAATGTGCTGAGGTATCTTTAAACACACATTTCTTTTCTTGGTTTTCTAAATACCAGTAGTTCCTTAATTGTCTAAATATCAATAATGGTTTTGGTTATCTAAATATCAGTAGTTACTTAACCGTCTAAATACAAATAATGGCTTGGTTGTCAAAATATCAATAATGGCTTGGTTGTCAACAATAACAAATGTGACTTGGTTGTTAAAATACCAATAGAAACTTTGATGCCTCAATACCAATATTGACTTGGTTGTCTAAACATCAACAGCAATTTGGTTATCTACATGACAATAACAATAGCGACTTTGTTATCTAAAGTGACTTGGTTATCTGAAGTGAATTGATTATCTACATAATAATGGTGACTTGGTTATCTAAATAATAATAGTAATTTGGTTCTCTAAATAACAATAGTCACTTGGTTATCTACCCTTGGTGCGGACTTCGCGCAGGTCATCGAGATCAGACTTGTTACCGGCGATCGCCAAGACGATATTGGGTGATCCCTGTCGCTTCAACTCCTGCACCCAACTCTTCACTGCGCGAAATGTTCCCTGATTTAATAAGATCAAAAACAAATGACAAGTTGAACACAAAACATAGGTTATATATCATCATGAGACTCAAAACCTGGCTAATATGCTGTATGTAAACAAATGCAATTGCTGTACCCGGTAATACTGAAATTGCAGAAATCAAAATAACCAGGGTTTAAGCTGTTATTCACCAAATGCGATTTAAAGTTGAATTTGGCAAATATTATGTTATTACCAATTCAACAAAAAATCTGAAAACCGTGCGTTGTTGATACATGTACATGTATGTGTATAGCTACATGTATATTTAAAAAAAAAAAAATCGGTTTACTATAGATAAATGTTACTTGAATTCGACTACAGATTTTCTCATCAAATTTGCCAATCTGCTGTTAATTTTTGGTAACCAGGTTAAACTCTAAATAATAAATAACTGTTTATAAAAAATGAACATTCTTGGGCCATATGTTTAAAACAGCTTTTCTACCATATTAAATGGGGTTCGGCATAACTGTGTGTGTTCGTGTGGTGAAAGAGTACATGTACATTGCTTCTTCCAATATCCATCACCTCCAATCACGAACAAGTTCTTTAACAATAACAGCACTGTGTTTTGTAAAACTTGCAGTGATGATATCATAATTTACATTATATCTGTGATGTCCGAATATTGTTGTCACTCTACAAGTATATTACTTTCGAAGTAATTAGAGTTGTGAACAAATAGAATAGAATAGATGTTTAACGACACCCCAGCAAGAAAAATACATCGGCTACTGGGTGTCAAACAATCATAATAGTAAATGCCAAAATAATGTGAAGTTGTGAACAATTCAATCTGATCTTTATGTGGGTTCAAGTTAGGGGTTTCAAATCCACTACTTACCAAACTTGTGCACCGTAAGCAAGCACAATAGTTTAACCCACAAGGCCACACCTCTCCATCACTAAATGAACATGCAATATAAGCCTTACATGTATAAATAAAAGTTGGTTTTGTTTAACGACACCACTAGAGCACATTGATTTATTAATCATCGGCTATTACATTTTGTAATTCTGACTCGTAGTCATCAGAGGAAACCCGCTACATATTGTTTTTAATGCTGCAAGGGATCTTTTATATGCACCATCCCACAGACATATATAAATAAAATACTAGTGACAGTGATGTATTCACATGGATTACAACGAAGAGTGTTCATCCAGGTTATGGTAGATGTGGAAGAATGTTCTTGTTGTGGTTTATTAGTTAATGTTCCTTACCATTACAACCCTTACGCAGTGCCACACAATTGTATTACATTGAGGATGTGATGGCAAGCTGTGTGTTGCTATTAATTTGACATTATGAAAAACCTCAATCCATGTAGGGCCTCCACAAGTCCAAAATATTGCACTCGAGTACTCAAGGGTCAAACTCGACCCAGACCCAAGTACCCGACATTTATACTAGATGATAATGAGACTACAGAATAAAGTAAAATAGTATTATGTATCTTATGTCCAGCTCTAAACATGGATACCAAATCATGCCATTGTATTGAATTCCATACATTTGACTTTTGTTTTCCATCCATGTCTCTCAATGGCAACCATATGGCAAAATGACTTTAAAAAAATATAATTAAATGAGAGTGCTCTTTCTTGCACGGATACTTGAGTCCTGTAAACAGACTCGAGTCTTGCTACAGGGTAGACTCGGCCTGTTCCCGAGGTACTTATGGATACCCTAAATGCATGTAGTCATTACAGAATAGACATGAATAGATTAAGCCGTTTTTTCATTAAGAAATACAAAAGAGTACTGAATTTGGCAGTCACGTTGAAAAAAAACCCTGAATATTAAACGCACAAGTGTGTGTGCTTGATCTCGTCCCTCTTGCAAAGATAAAAATAGAAGATAATAATCTGTAAAACCCTAAGATTAAGAATGTACTCAAAAGAATAGATTGCAAAAAATAATTAGTTTTCATAAATCGACACTTCCTCACATATTATCCACTACTTACATGTACATGTATGAAAGCCTCTGAAATTTGTAAGAATGTTAATTTTTTGCTAAACCTATGCTACAAACACACAGGTGCAAAATGAAGGAACAGATCTTTATTCCTACTAATACATTGTATACAGGATTGAAAACTAACATGAAAACCATGGTCGCCAGTAGGGCCAGTTGAAGAAAAATATTACTAGCCATTCTCAAATTCATCTAACCCTCCAATTACCATATTGAAATTTAATGGCACAGCCAAAATCAAAGTTAAACTTTGTTTTGTTGAACGACACCACTACAGCACGTTCATTTATTAGTCATTAGCTGTTGGAATGTTCTTTGTTTAATAATAACCATGTGTTCACCGTATATAGTCCATTTGCCGCAAAAGATAACCGATAATCAACTCAAATAACATGCTTTGAAAAAACAAATCCAGTGTAAATAAAAATGCTTCTTTACAAATTACCATTATATTATAAAGATTAAATCTCGTTTTTAATACAGGGGTGCATAACAAATGCTAGAACAGCCAAGCTATGCAGCTTGACTTGCATTGTCTCTGAAGTAAAACAATAATGCAATGCAAAGAGAATAAAGAAAGAACTGTGTGTGTTGTAGTATATAAAACTACTCTCGGTGGCAGTCCTCTTTGCAAGAGGGACGAGATGAAGCACACACACTTGTGCATTTAATTTGGACATCATAAATGCTACAGTAGTAAGCTACTAATAAAATAAATATCTAAAGAAAAACAAATAAAAATAGAAAATAAATCTGTAAAACATTTTTTATAACCAAAATATACAATGTATTTAGTTACCATATTACAAAGCATAAAAAGGGTACTTAAAGTTTATTACAGTAATATGTGGACGATTATGTCATCATGTTAGTCTTGGTGTCACTTTAGATCTGATGTGTTCTTATTTCATGCAAATCGCAGTATCTTCAATATGTTTTGAGCTCAATTTTTAGAAAGACCCGGCCCAAAGCCACAGAAGCTGAGTCTGGCACTGTCAAAATATAGAGCATGTTCTATTGTCTTCTGCTGCCAGATCTGTAGTTCACGCTAACAAAGACACAGTGTGTCTTGTCAAATTCTGTTCAGGTTCAGAGTCTTTCTTTTTTAACTGGGACCATACTCGCCAGCCCCTAAAATTGATGGTCGCTGAACGGACTACCTTTGTAAAACTCTTAGTTGCCCTTAGCCAAAAAAAGGTCACCATGAGCAACCGGGTGACTGCTAATTTTCAACCCTGTGTATACTTCATCCAGGTAAACCTTACCCGACATCATTATGTAATTACAGTACCGGGTATATCATATTCCTACATACAAAAATTCACCAACTCAAGGCTTTAATTATTATTTTTTTAAATCCACTAACCATGCAGTGTTCGAAATATACAATCTAATTAAAATTAGCTCCACTATTACATGTGGATCTAAAGACAGCCAGTTGGAGCTCATGTCCACCAATCAAAACCTTACTTGCAGAATCCTGCCAGTGATTTAAAACTAACAACACTGCGTAGTCCCCAATGTCCAGGTAACATTTTGTCTGTAAATAATAATTTAAATATTGACCAATCACACTTCGCCTTTTATAACGTTATTTGGGAGCATACAAGTTCTAAAAATATCGGGCGAGTCTATTTTAGTGGCCGCAGTACAGCGAACCATACCAATACGTACGGGGTGGGTTATCAGTCTTCAATTTTACATTAAAAATTATTTATTTATTTATAAAATTAAAAAAAACTAAATCAGTCTTCAGTTTTACATTACAAATTATTTATTTTATAAAATAAAACATGTTTTAAGGCATTCGTAATGCACACGAAACATGTTGTATACCCTCAGGATAATTCGGAATGTTTTCAAATTATTTTTAAATCACTGGCAGGATTCTGCAAGTAAGATTTTGATTGGTGGACATGAGCTCCAACTGGCTGTCTTTAGATCCACATGTAATAGTGGAGCTAATTTTAATTAAATTGCGAAATATACACTTGTCTATTTGCCCCGACAAGTGAAAATCTGCTCAGACAAACAAAATGTACATCAGTGGTTGTCCCGTGGGCAGGTAAAAATTTTCAATGCAGTTTTATTTTGAGCAATCAAAAACATTGTTCTTGCACTTGAATAAAACAAGTGGCTGGACACAGCCCAGTAGTAAAGTGCTCAGTTGATGCACGGTCTGTTTGGGATTGATCCTCATCGGTGGGCCTATGGGGCTATTTCTCGTTCCAGCCAGTGCACCACAACTGGTATATCAGAGGCCATGGTATGTGCTAGCCTGTCTGAGGGATGGTGCATATAAAAGATCTCTTGCTAATAATGAAATTTTTTAGCGAGTTTCCTCTCTATAACTGTGTCAAAGTGACCATATGTTTGACATCCAATAGCCGATGATTACTAAATCAATGTGTTCTTGTGGTTTCATTAAACAAAACAAACCATTTTCTTTCTTTTTTCAATAAAACAAATCACTTATTTGGACAAGTGAAGATATTGGCAGACAAGTAGATTTCTAGATGTACTTGTTCAGAGGACTAGTGAAAATGGCTGCTTATATCTATCGCTGCCATGGGATTAATGATTTTTAAAATGCACTAGCCACAACAATTAAAAATTCACTAACCCTACTTTACTTAATACAATTTTACTAAATAATAGTAAAAATCGGTCACCTCAAGAGAGAGATATAGCCTAAAAACACTAACCTTGAGGGTGTGGGTGGGAGTCAGGATATTCATATTTACAAAATAGACTAACTGCAACATCTGACCCAAACATTGCACTAGCCGTCAGCATTGGCAATAGTAATTATTTACTAGCCCAAAATTGAATATCACTAGCCATGGGAGTGGGGCTACCATAATCTAGAAGCCCTGCCAACTTGAAGTCACAGAAAACCAAACAAACAAATGACATTTTCCCACTGTGAAAATTATAGAATTATCTTTGTCAGGTTTTTGTTCACGCCTCACTCATGAAAAAAAAGAAGTTTGCATAACCTATTTTTCATTTGCATATTAAATTTAAGAATCATTTACACTAAAGGAAATGAGTTACACAAATGTTTGATTCTCACAGGCCTGCATACAATACATGAAACATGGTTGGATATGAGTTATCCCCCTTGTCTTAACGTCATCACACCAAGGGCCTATTTCACTATCTCTCACAACTTTGCAATTATGCATTGCAAAATGTCATGCAAGGATATTGCTTAATGAACAGAACTTTCAGAATTGGAACATGTAGATTTTAGTAAGACACTTTGCAGAGCTTACATGAAAGCAAAGTCAGGAATTACAACTTTTACTTGTTATTGAGAATACGAAAAAAGAAAAGAAAGAAAAAGAATTTGTTTTGTTTAACATGCACATTCATTTATTAATCAAAAAGTCTTAGTGAGAAAACATGCACCATTTCACAGACAGGATAGCACATACCATGGCCTTTGATATACGGTGCACTAGCTGGAACGAGAAATAGACCAATGGGCCAACCGACAGTGATCAATTTTGGAAATACAAAGTATACATTGAACAGATTTGAACCATACACCTCACACTGTCACAGTTTATAATTGTATTATAAACTTTACCTTTAATGAGTTGGGGTCCTGCCTAACAACACACTAATGCTGATATCAAATGCTCGTTAATGCTGGGATGCCAAGGTCGCTAATTAATCAACAATTAACCATTAAATCACTCTGAATGTATTGGAAAAGTTTACCAAAATACATGTTAATCACTGTAAATGTCTGTAGTTGCTCTTTCAAATGTGTGTGCTCTAGATATATAACATCTGCACTGTTAATTTTCCACCATATTTCATTTGAATTACAAATGTCTAGTGATCTATAAGACACAGTTACCTCTCGCGTGACATCGTACACAATGATGGCTGCCGCTGCTCCTCTGTAATACATTGGTGCCAGAGCGCGATACTGAAAGCAAGGAGAATGCATTCTATGTTGTAGTTAGTGTTAGGAATCGGCTGCAATCTCATCATCGATCATCAGATATTTATAGGATATTAAACAAGCTTCCATTTCGTATCATGTTTATGTCCTGAGTGAAACAATTTTCAGTTGTCACAAGCCGTAGCGAGTGACAACGAAAATTATTTCACGAGGGACATAAACATGATCTGAAATAGTAGCGTAGCGAGTTTAATATCTTATTTATTACCCATAATCAATCTTAATTTATATCACTCAACTTGTTTGGTTGGCATTCCTCTAAGGTTGTAGTGTACCAATCAATGACGTCATCATGTGACGTCAAAGTGTTACGTCCCACTTGTCGTTCTAGTCATAGGTACTTGATGACAGGATAATAAAGTATTTCCCAATGACACTACTACATGATACGGTGGTTACTGCATTGAGTTAGTTACTGTGATTGAAAGCCCAATGTCCGATAAACATTCAGTACTATTTTTCTTTTCTTTTGTTTTGTTTTAACCCTATCCTAAGCATTCTGATTCGCGTTTTATTCCCGGCCAGGACAAAGTGAGTATTTTACCCCGCCCATAATGCAAGTTTTGAAACACGAAAATACATGACAGAAATGTAAAAATAAGTAAAAAAAATACTTTTGCAGCTTAATGTGTATCATATGCTTCTTGAAAAATACTATATGACTTTGATATAATCAGGTATTAAAAACACTTCATCAGGACCATAAATATTCGACTTTGAAAATGTAATTTCTTTAACTACTTTGTATAATATCTACATTTGACATTTTATTGCAACTTCATAAACCAGTTCAGAGATTTAAAATGTTTAATTAATTAAACATCAATTATTTCAAGTCAGTTTTCAAATTTATATTTTTGCGTTCAGTGTCGGGAAAACGCTTGTTAAGCCTTGTATTAGTTGTAACAATATAGGCTACGTATTAGTGGTTATTATTATTATTATTTGTTTACTTCTCTTTTGTTTTTCTCTTCCTCTTTGACAACAGCAATATTTTCAGGGGTTTGTATGTAGGCTAGTGCGTGCTAAGAGGGTTTTTTTGAGGGGTATATTGTGGTATATTGACAATATTTACATTATCCTGTCAGCAAGTGCCTATGGTTCTAGTGGGACGTACCACTTTGATATGTACCAATATATTTTTAACCAACTGGGTAATAAAATCGCTTGCACACTCAGAATTATATGAACAAAAAAATTATTTTAATAATAAGACCAACCACCCATTATAGTGTTCACCAGAATGGACCCTACAAATTGCTAATTTTACTATTTTAATGTTAGGTTTTTTCTTTATGTACACATGAACCTCAACAAATTTTACTGTTCTTCCAGTTTAGATGAAGAAATTGGTGTAAATTACACCAATACTGGAAGAACAGTTATAGTACACATTGTTCTCACACAATCTATTATGAATTCTTCTAAATTGTTTATCACATCAGTAGAGCCAAATTGATAATTTTTAAAATTATAATTGGTCCATGGAACATCATTAGTTACAGTAACAGGCTAGCAATATCAAAATAATTGCCGACCTCTGAAAACAATATCAAACAAGGTTCACACACAATTTGGAAGGTGAAATTCAAACATGTTTTAAAAGTAGTTTTCAAGTATTCAGTTGTTAACACTTTGTCTCATATTTTCATCAATATTTGAAACAGCTTTTTTTCTATTTGTTATAAAATGATGCTGATTAGTAAAAACTGTCAAAAATACCAGCTGACAAATTTGGGAATTAGAAGAAAAAAAAATTTGAGGAAGGTGAATTTTAATATTTATCAGTGGAGCTACACACATGTATGCAATTCAAGCACTTTTCAAGATTTTTTTCACCTCAAACAAATACGAGCCTTTTCATGGGTTTTGACAAATGCAAGGCCCTTTCATTATGACCACTCAAATACATGTACACTTTTCAAATCCATATGAACCCTGTCAAACTGCTCCTGTGCCATTTGTTTCTTGGATTAAAAAAAATAATAATAAAAACTCAGCTGTGGAAAATTTTAAACTACAGTTGAATCCTGTTAGCTTTCTCAAACACTGATGGGGTTCGACCTATCAGGTAATTGGACCTAACCATTTGGTCAACAACATACAAGTGTAACTCGGGACTTCGTTTTTAGTTCGAGTGTTGCAGGGTTTTCGAACCTTCCAAGTTCGACCCAACGAGCTTCTACTGTGTACATGTATGATATACGGAAACTAAACAGTTACCTTCTCCTGTCCAGCAGTATCCCAAATCTGGAACTTGTATGTATTTTCATCCACCAACAATGTCTTTGTCATGAATGAGGCACTATAAGTAAAATTTAATTATATATTTCATCAAACTACATTCAAATTTCACTGTAGAAGTATATGTATAAATCTGTAATAATTCAGACCTGTCAACCGTCCCATATTCCGCGGGAGGATCCCGGTATTTGATCAAGTCTCCCGTGGGAAAAACGTTTCTCCCGGGAAATCGTTATTTTCTAAGCATTAAAAAAATTCAAGCTACCGTGGCTGTGTATTGACATTCAGTGTTACTATAAGAGTACGGCTCAGATCATGGGTACACTGAGTGTATGTTGAACAAAAAATCAATTTTCAAAGGATATGTAAAAAATTTCAAAGTTGCTTTTACAACTATGTCCAGGAAAGACTTTATAGAACCTAGTAGGAGCAAAGTTTGCTATGTTTGGTTTGCACCAAGTTCAGGAAAAAGCTAAAACGACAGTATAATAGTGGGTAAAAACCATGGCCATTTTGTTACATCATGACGACTACAAATTTTGATCAACAAATGCCCCATGTACAAAAGCAATATACAGACCATAACTACCACCTAACATAAGATAAATACTCTTGTTATTTTCTCATTAAATTGTTTCCATGTATATTTAAGTAAATTGCATGATTTTACTGGCGATAAATCTACATTCCGCTCATAACCATTAGTGTCTTATTTACATTAATGCTAGACGACGCATGTATCTACTGCAACAAAGTGTTTTTTCGTCACAAAGACCACATGGCTTAATATATACACTTTAGTACTGTACACAGGGAAAAACTGAGATTTGTGATTGTAAAATTACGTAATTTATGGTCATATATATAACTCGCAAGTGATTGGTGTCCTGTGCGTTATGAGCGAAAGAACACACGCTGCAACTTTGGGTAAAATTGTGATATGTTGTAAATTTGCTTAATACATTCCACAAGTTGTTTACTAAAAGCAACGCGTCATTGGTTTGTGCCAAGCACGTTGTGATTTACAAACAGAGCTTGATCTGCGTTCGTGTCTGTTGGTTTTGACACATGTTATGAGCGGAAGACAATTTGATCCAGGGACGTTTTTCTTCAATTTGGTTGATAACCGAGCAGTGCACACGAATGGAAGGTTAGTATTTCTTTTGTTAATGTTTCTTCTTTTTACTTGAGACACTTTGTGATAAATTTTATGATGATAAATGCATTTTTTTTGATGGTCATTCTCTCACCATTAGAATCGCGTCTTCGTTATGAGCAGAAGTGATAGTTTGCATATAACATGCCTAATTAATTAAACCAGCTTTATGTTGGTGCACATTATTGAAATAGTGCTTGAAATGTATCTGTCTAATTTTTGTAATAAATAAGCTAATTTTAACCCAATTTTAACTCATGGTATTCTGCTCATAACACAGACACCCATTTTATTTTTATTTTTGGAGTCTTTGTTATGAGCTGAAGTGATTGTTTGCAAATCAATGTGCCTAATTAATTAAACCAGCTTTATGTTGGTCCACATTAATGAAATAGTGCTTGAAATATATCTGTCTAATTTTTGTAATAAATAAGCAAATTTGAACTCAGTTGTAACTCATGGTATTCTGCTCATAACACAGACACCCATTTTATTTTTATTTTTGGAGTCTTTGTTATGAGCTGAAGTGATTGTTTGCAAATCAATGTGCCTAATTAATTAAACCAGCTTTATGTTGGTCCACATTAATGAAATAGTGCTTGAAATATATCTGTCTAATTTTTGTAATAAATAAGCAAATTTGAACTCAGTTGTAACTCATGGTATTCTGCTCATAACACAGACACCCATTTTATTTTTATTTTTGGAGTCTTTGTTATGAGCTGAAGTGATTGTTTGCAAACCAATGTGCCTAATTAATTAAACCAGCTTTATGTTGGTCCACATTAATGAAATAGTGCTTGAAATATATCTGTCTAATTTTTGTAATAAATAAGCAAATTTGAACTCAGTTGTAACTCATGGTATTCTGCTCATAACACAGACACCCATTTTATTTTTATTTTTGGAGTCTTTGTTATGAGCTGAAGTGATTGTTTGCAAATCAATGTGCCTAATTAATTAAACCAGCTTTATGTTGGTCCACATTAATGAAATAGTGCTTGAAATATATCTGTCTAATTTTTGTAATAAATAAGCAAATTTTAACCCAATTGTAACTCATGGTATTCTGCTCATAACACAGACACCCATTTTATTTTAATTTTTGGAACCTTTGTTATGAGCTGAAGTGATTGTTTGCAAATCAATGTGCCTAATTAATTAAACCAGCTTTATGTTGGTCCACATTAATGAAATAGTGCTTGAAATATATCTGCCTAATTTTTGTAATAAATAAGTAAATTTTAACTCATGGCATGCTGCTCATAACACAGACTCCATTTATTTGTTGAAGTACAAGAGTACAAAGCTTAGAAAAAAGCCTTTTATGTTGTCTTTTGAAATATTTTGAACTTTTAATTATCACCAATGTGATAATCCACATCCTTTTGATACTACAGATTCAAAGTGAGGTTGAATGTATTGTATAGTAACACCTCTCACCTGTGTGGCCCACCTGTGTCTACCTTTAGAATTTTTATTGCCCCTAATTGCCACCTGTTCTAAAAGATGTGTTAACATGACTAGCCACTTTGTTCTTTGTAGTCTTTGATGGTGAAACAAAAAAGGGTTAAAGTTCTTTTATTTTGTGTTTGATGTACTTCTATTCAGTAATCAAAATCTTTGAACAGAAAAGTTTTAAGCAGATGTCTGAACAGTCTTTTGAGGATTATTTTAGTTAGTCTTTGTTATGGCCGAAAAAACTTTAAATAATCAAAATCCATCTTTTCATTGGCTATTTATGTAGGCATTTTCATAACCATAGCAACCACAAACTTTAACAAAAAAATGCTACAAAAAATATTGACTTAGTTGTTTTATCTATAAACATAACTTTTAGGTATCATTTTATGTTAACCATTTAAAGTGTTTGTTTTTTTACATTTTAACACTTTATTACAAGGAACCTGGAAGTAAAATACAATTAGACCAAATTAAATAATGTGTGTGGCTTGGGTTACCTGACCGATCCTAACCCCCTCTTGCCATTTGTGCCAAAAAAAACTTTATGGAATGTACAAAACAGATTTAAGTTTTGGATTAAATTACTTAGTTTTTTAAACCTCATGAAAATTTATTTGGATGTTGACAACAAACCTTGTAAAATAAACAACAGAAGCAACAGCACAAACATGAAACAAATGTGGAGTTTTTTCTGTTTACATTTTGTCAGTACATTGTACAAGCTTGTTATATAATGTGACATTTTCATATTTTGCAGGTTGAAAGTGTTGATGACGATGGAACAGAGCTGCGTTTCCTGAGGAAAATGGGGCAGCACTATGTCATGTCTGATGTATTGGACACCTCGTTTTTTTTTCTCCAATAAGATCCTGGACATTATGCCTGTTCCAAGGATTTCTTTTAAAGACACAAATTGCCTACATGATTTCTGTTTAGTATTGGATCCCAATGATCAAATTACAAGTTTTATTCCAGTGATTGCCAACTATTTTTTCCTCATATTTCGTTTATTGTTTTTTTTTCTTCTCCCAATCATTAAAGTAAGATGTTATAACTTAACACTAATTGAGAGGCAATATTATCCTGCTGTGTATATTTACAGAGCTTCTACTTCCAATCTTTTATATTCATTATAAAAGTGAACTCGAAATATTACAAAGATTCAGTTTTTAAAAACATATTTTACCGGTTTTCTGTGTCACAAGTCTATAGCATATATATATACTAGTACATTGTATTTTTTTTTTTTTTATTATTACTCAAGACAAGCTAACACATCCTAGGAATGATTAAGTCATTCTGTCAAATGGGGTCACATCTGTATGATTTGCAGTGTTTTATGATGTATTTTGGCATAATCAGTGTCTGTGTTATGCGCAGAAGGTAATTGGAAATAGTCTTTCTACTTCAATGTGTGCTATTGATTTTGGGTTATCATAAATGATGAATAAATCTATTTCCATGTACCATATTGTGTTCATTGTTGTATATGTCCAATGGTGTTAGTTTTCTTTACCTGGAAACTTTTTTTTTTTAATCTGCTGCTCATAACGGTGTCTATTTTACAGTGTCACTTCTAAACTTTAAGTTTATACACAATTTGGGTTTTTTGGTGTCTTCACATAGTCTTCCACTTATTCATGTTTGTTTTTGGGTTTAATTGTGAAATGACCTTATTTATTGTCAGTTACTATGCATCACAAGACACCATGTTATGAGCAGAAGATATGCATGTCTTGCTATGAAATGCTCCGTCAAGAGCAAAATTCTTATGTTCTTGATCTGCAAGTTATAAATCTACATAGTTTAGATATCAGTCAGTAAATTAGTGTCATTTCACATGATTTGTGCAAAGTTTAATATTTGACCTAGGTGTAACAGTTTCTGTACCCATGATCTGAGCTGTACTCATATATAAAACTAATGAATTAAACTTTCTTCACAATGAGAATTACACATATGCAACACTGTCTGTAACATTTATATATATATATATATATATATAGTATATTGTCGGAAACACAACCCTAAACCCCAAACATTTAATCATATAGGTATTAACAATAGTTTAAAGAGTACTGAGGAAACTGTGTACAAGCATTCACATGTTTATATGCATGTATATGTGAATACAATGAAAGAAAGAGAGAAATAAAAGAAAACACATAAAAACTACCAACCTTTGCAAGCTGGACCACTTACTTAAAACAGAAGTGCAATCGAAATATATATATAAAACTCACAGAAATTGGCATAGCCAGGATTTTTTTATGGGGTTGGGGGGGGGGGGGGGGGGGGGGGGGGGAGGAGGGAGGGCACTCACACTGTTTTTACATTATGAACTGACAGGCAAATATAAAACAGGCCTCTGACAATTGAAAATCAGTGTGACCCATTTATCGGTTACGCAGAAATAAATCCAAGTAACCCATTTCCTTCTTGCGAAACCTGTTATATCCAAGTAAGTTGTGCTCCAAATTTGTTGCGAACAAAAAAATAGGTTATGCAAAATTAGATTCGCACAATGCAGGAATGAAACAATCATTCTCAGAATTTTCAGAGGCCTGTAAAAGCTAGTGAGAAAAAAGGTATGATTGAGGGAGGCATATACATGTACACTGCACCTAGCTATTGCAGTGCTCACAGATCTGTTCTTTAGACTGCCAAGAGATGAAGACAATAGTTGAAATCTTCTGTTCTAGGTATATTTATTGGAACAATGTTTAATGCTTGGCACAAACTTACCAACAAAAATACCATATACAGGTTAAATACTGCAAACTACAGACTGATTAGTTGGTAGGTGTGTGATGAACAAAGACATACAAAATTACAATGTAGGCATCACATCTAATCTGCAGTTTGTTGATGTCATCTTCAGTCACAAAGACCATCTCGTGGGTTAGTCTGTGCTGGTGCACATTTTCAGACTAACTACCGGTAGGGTAGACTAAATTGTCACGGTGGCATTAATCGGAAGGTGTTCACTATAAGGATTAATATATATAATTATACACTATAGAATACAGTGATGTAAATAATTATAGTATGATCAACAATTGGAAGTATTTTTTAATCAGCTGCAGCTGTTGTTTGTGCAAATTTTGTAACTGGTATTAACAAAAGATGGGACTCGATATTATCCTTGGAAGGTAAAAAAAATAATAAGACAAAATTAGGCTATACACACTGTAATAGGTGTACGAGACGAGGGGGTCGGGGGAGGGCCAATCACTACCACCCTAGTGATGGAGCCAGCAATCTCCAAATTCTACGTAAAATGACGGATATGTTCCGGGAAAATGAGCTAAAGCTGACCTGATTGGGTCTTTTAAATTTAATTCTGCCTAAAATTAGCTTTCCCCTCATCTACAAAAAATGGGAGCCTGTGCTCCTATGAGACTGATATGCTGTTCCTACGTACCCTATTGTACTCTCTAGTGCTGGCTTGAATTGATCGGCCACAAATCTCATCACAATGCTTGATTTGCCGACACCAGAATCCTGAAATAAAAACAATTCCAATATGATTATCACAGCCCACATTGTGCACAATAAATTTTGGCTCAGCCAGTTTCCAGATATGTAAAGATTTTCATTAAAATTATTAAAATGTGGTCAATTTAAGAAATATTATATTAGCCAAAGACTAATGTTAAATGTTGTAGGTAGGGTAGCAAAGGAGGCACATTAAGTCAATACTTTTCTTGATATGCAGAGCGAGTTGCTTCCCTCTGTTTAGCAAATTTAAAATAGCAGGGAGTTTTGAAGGTTGGCATTGGAAAATTGATTTTGTAAAAAATTATGCAAGTACTTCAATTACGGTTTTAAGTAATAAACAAAAACAATTTTAATTAATGGTTTTAGGGGTTTGTAGTTTTGTATTTAGATACTTACTTGTCTGAACGTTATTGTTAATGAAAATGTTCTAAGAAAAACCTCACAAATGAGCGACAAGCAGACGACAACAAATCAGATGTTGACTGCACGAACCGTGCATGAGAAAACAAACTGAACGGAGATGGAAGCATTTATTCACGCAGTTTGGAATACAAAAATAAGCTAATTAAGTAATCTGGCAATGGACATGGTCAGGTGAAACCTGCAATAGTCTGTGGTTTGTCACAAAGTTACTGGTTTTACTATTAATCTAACTCTGGCTCTTACTTCAGTTTTAAGCAGCACAAATTCAGTAGAACACTCAAACGGAAAATAAATAGAACGGAAAACACCAGAGAAAGTGAAACACTCACACCAAGTAAACACAATTTAACATCTCGCATGGACATTATTGCTACTGTAGTGGAAGTTTCCGAGCGATTAGTAAATCAAATTAGATCTGATACTATTTATGTATGAAACCAGGAAGACGTAACAAGGAGACGGGGATTTCATTTTCATTCAAACCAGGAAAATATTCCCCAACGCCATTTTGAACACAAATAATGTCACATGACTATCAATGTTGTAATTTCCGGTTTCCGAAATGCAAGGTCTCAGGAAACATATTTATTTTGCATTAACTCACAGTTAACTATTTCTAAAGTTACGTTTTTTATGTAAAGACACCACTTTCAAGAGTACATTGATTTATTAATCATCGGCTGTTGGATGTCAACTATGTGGTAATTTTGACATATAGTCTTAGAGAGGAAACCCGATATATGTTTTCGTTATATATTTTATATGCACTATCCTACCAGCCCTGGCTGGAACGAGAAATTAATATTTATAAAGATCAAGACATACCATTGCATTCCGAATAGTGAGAGTGTGTCTTTTTATGGGTTGATTTACGGTAGAGGTAGACAGTTTCCACCACACAATATAAAACGAAGTCCCGTGTTTTTTGTTCGGTAAACCCTTATATTAACTGCTGAAGGGTCGAACACGTCCAGGGTCGACTATAAGCCTTCGCTAGAACTAAATTGTCGGTCCCATCTATGTTAATAGCTATATTTCCCTCGAACTGGTGATCCATCAAATATCAAATGGGCAATTCCGTGGTGTCGGACGTACATTTTAGACACTTCAGCCAAGCATTACATATATGTACGAAACGTTCCACAACTTTGTATTGTTATACATTGTAAGAACCAACTAGGGCACCATTGTTATATATAAACTTTATTCCATCCTTATGCCGCTTTAGGTGTACAGGGGGAAATATGCATGGTGTCGGACGTATGCACACAAACTGCAATTTTTCACCCACACATGGTTATGGCCAATTCTCTAGCTGTGATGTGTGATGGCATATTAAAAATATTGTGTCCTATTCATATAGGGTAGATGTTTATTTGTATATCAGATGTAAAAACTGTGTTTTAATCACACACTAAAACAATAGAGATAAACATGCTAGATGTCGGACGTACATGTTTTTAGTGTCGGATGTATTCGTGTGAAATACAACTTTACAAGTTTTGAAAAACGGTCATTATAATTGATAAACAAGATGATATTAAAAACAAAAACACAGTTTGAGCTAGGATTTATTATTTTTCTTTAAAGAAAGTGAAAAACCATTACCAGCTGCATCACAGAAGGGGGGGGGGCGGGGGTTCAGGGGGTGGCCATGTGTTTTCTTTAAAGCAGTTTTGTTTGTTTTGAAAGAAACCTTAAATATTAGCCATAAACTTTACTAGTTCAGTGCAAAGATGAACACCATTCAAAAATTCAAGGTAACATCCATGACTTCATGGGGTGGAGTGGGGGGGGGGGGGGGTGGCCACCTTGTGACTAGTTTACATGTACAAATGACAAGTGACACAAGAAAAATTGCCACTAGCTACATGTATGACTATGAGATGACAGCACCACAGAGAAGTTTCATTATTCTAATACTAAAAGCATATAAGATGGGGTAACTGTGGCTGTGACCCCCCCCCCCCCCCCCCCGTCACTAGGAACCTGAACAAGGTGCAAGAGACATATCTTAATATTTTTGCATTTATTTGTGATAAGTAACTTTATATTTATTGATTCCACACGTAATCTCTGTAAAATGTACTAGAAAATTTCAAAATAGTAAAGTGCTGCTACTGAATGTAAAAGTGGTTTCCTCAAATGTGACGTCACATTTATCATGTTAGTTGTGATCCTTTACAAATTTTCCAATTTGTATAATTATGGCAATAAATGCAATTACTGGGTTTTTTTAATTTTGTTGTGGAGATGAAAAATTAGTTACAACTATAATTTTTACCTTTCAAAACATAATCAACACTTTTGGCGGGAAGTTGCCTTATGCACACTTTGATAAATTCCTCTTAATCAACTTATATGGATAAAAAAAAAAATACTGATTGCCATAACTGGCTCTAATTATAAAAAAAATGTCTCCTAATATCACACTGGTATTGCATAAGTATCAATACTTTGCTTCAAAATTGGAAAAAATAAACATGCTTTATGGTGTCGGACGTACATGGTGTCGGACGTAGGCTACACTATAACAGCACCACAGTAGCATGGCAATTATTACATATTCAGTAATGGTTTTCATATATTTTAATGAACCATATAAAATTAACATTGCATCTCAGTTAGTAACATTTTACAACCAGTTAGTAGAAGTGGAGATTTAAAAATGTTATATTTTGGTGTCGGTCGTACACACTAGTAACATATGAAAATAATTATGGATAAAAGTCTGCTTGAAATATAAATATAAATATTTTATATATTATGTCAATTAACAAAGGGCATGTCTGGAATCATTTCTGTATAAAGATTTCTATTTCTACTCACTTATGTAAAACAAAATATGCTGATAAATGTGTTAATAGAATGTTTCATAAAATATTGCTGCATTCATGGTTGATGCATTAGTTACATTATCAGTGACTAAAACACATCTACTGAAAAAGGATTAATGTAATATTTGATACTAGAGATAATAACCTTTCAAATGATACCAAACTTGTCTCACATGAATAAGTTTTTAAAAATGACCTATTGGTTTGTTTGACCACGGAATTGCCCAAATGGTAAACCACCAAACAGTACTAACAATTGCTTCGCTTGCGCAGTTGGATATTATAACATTCGGATTAATTATTTAGGCGGAACGAACTATAGAAAGAAAGAAAGAAATGTTTTATTTAACGACGCAGACATAGATGAATCGGGGAATCGCAACACTAGCCATGCAATCATTTCGTCACCACACTTGTCATGTTGGTTGTTAAGCGACTATCGGTAATGATCTTTCAAGTACAGCTAGTGTCAATGCAACTGTTAGATGAACTGTGATACCAATCAAACAATTAGTGCACAAACGGGCCTCAGCATAAAGCGTTACTTTGAAAACGACTACATTTCTGGAAAGTGGACGGTGCTGCGTTTTTTATTGTTGAAATATTCAAATTGTTTAGTAATAAATTCATGTAAATACAGATTAAGAATTTGCCATTTATTTATTTATTTGATTTCAGTGCATTTACATGTATTACACAATTTGTATATAATTCAACTTTCCAACTGATGTTACGGAAATGTCCGATGTTGACCGAATGGTTCGGTCGAACTACTCTATGGGTCGAACACTTTCTCGAGCACCGACGGGGTTCCAGCCATCGGGATTCAACTGTGTGTATGTATGTATGTATGTATGTGTGTATATGTATGTGTGTATATGTGTGTGTGTATATATATATATATATATATATATATATATATACTCTTCAAAAGAAGAAACGCAAAACCACATTGTCGTAACATTTGGAGAATTAATTTAATTATTGAATGGTGAGTCCGATAATTACCAAATGTTGCAGGATTGTTCACAATTCACTCTAATCCATTGTGAGTAAGTGATAGGACACACCACCAAGGTCAGGTCATCTGGAGTCAATACCGGGTGTGGCCTCCGCGTGTGTTTGACAACTGCCTGGCACCACCTGCCCATTGAAGCAACCAGAGTACGGATGTCGTCCCGGGGGATGGTGGCCCACTCGGCCTGCAAGGCTGCTGCCAGCTCGGGGCAGGGTCTAGGGCTGTGGTTGTCGCTGTCGGAGGCGTCGGTCCAACTCGTCCCATAGATGCTCAATTGGGTTCAAAATCCGGTGATATCGATGGCCAAGGAAGGACATTAATGTTGTTGTTCTGTAGGAAAGCCGTTGTGAGACGTGCTGTGTGAGGCCTGGCGTTGTCATGTTGGAACACTGCGTTGGCGTGGCCATAACTGGAACGATGTGTGGCCGGAGGATCTGGTCAATGTAGCCCTGTGCATTCAGGTTGCCCTGCACGTGGACCAGGTCAGTTTCTGCCAGTGTGTGAGATGGCTGCCCCACACCATGACAC
>NC_054712.1:44394533-44479533 GCF_016097555.1 Gigantopelta aegis | reverse complement strand
GCATTTGTACATGAATTATAACTAATATTGTGGGAAGAATTTTCTCCAGGACTGGGGAGGGTTGGGTGGGTGGGGGTGGGGTGACAGTTGTCCCCGTCTCGTACACTTATTCTAAGATATGATCGTTTAAAGCCAGTAATTTTCTACTACTTAATGATCAATGATCATTTTGTAACTCGGAATATTCCGTGTTAATGGGGTGCAGTGTAATACTAGATGTCTGACATAAAACAACAAAAATATTTTGGGAGATGCAGCAGATTAGTCATGCTTAGTATTCCTAGAGAAAATAATGTAAAATACGTTTAATACCACAGTCCTTTACCCTGGCATAGTGAATACCATAATCCGCTATTAACCGGCCTCGGTAGCGTAGCGGTTAGGCCATCGGTCTACAGGCTGGTAGGTACTGGGTTCGGATCGCAGTCGAGGCATGGGATTTTTAATCCAGATACCGACTCCAAACCCTGAGTGAGTGCTCCGCAAGGCTCAATGGGTAGGTGTAAACCACTTGCACCGACCAGTGATTCATAACTAGTTCAACAAAGGCCACGATTTGTGCTATCCTGCCTGTGGGAAGCGCAAATAAAAGATCCCTTGCTGCTAATCGGAAAGAGTAGCCCATGTAGTGGCGACAGCGGGGTTCCTCTCAAAATCTGTGTGGTCCTTAACCATATGTCTGACGCCATATAACCGTAAATAAAATGTGTTGAGTGCGTCGTTAAATAAAACATTTCTTTCTTTCTTTTTTTTAATCCGCTATTAATTAGTGAGTGACGAACTCGGTAATCCATGACAGCATACATTATTATATCGTATAACACAAACATTTCCTTCCATCATACTTCTCTGTAGGCACATGAAGGAAGGAAGGAAGAAATACAGTTATATAGCGTCAGACATATGGTTCACGACCACACAGATATGAGAGAGGAAACCCGCTGTCGCCACTTCATGGGCTACTATTTTCGATTAGTAGCAAGCGATCTTTTATATGCACCATTCCACAGACATAATAGTACATACCGCGGTCTTTGTTAAACCAGTTGTGAAGCACTGGCTGGAACGAGAAATAGCCCCACCGATGGAAATCTATCGTAGATCGATCGCGCATCAGGGCCCGGTAACACAAAGCGCTCGTAACACTTACGTCAGACGTACGCCACACATTATGAATGGTGTACGTCTGACGTAAGTGTTACGAGTGCTTTATGTTACCGGGCCCTAGCGAGCACTGTACCATCGAGCTACGTCCCGCCCCCTGTAAGCACAGATGCCCGTCGGAGAGACGTAGCCCAGTGGTAATTCGCTCGCTTGAAGTGTGGTCGGTTTGGGATCGATCCCCGTTGGTGGGCCACTTGGTCTATTTCTCGTCCCAACCAGTGCACCATAACTGGTATATCAAAGGCCGTGGTATGTGCTATCCTGTCTGTGGGATGATGCATATAAAATATTCCTTGCTACCAATGGAAACATATAGCGGGTTGCCTCTCCAAGTCTATATGTCAAAATTATCAAATATTTGACAGTCAATAGCCGATGATTAATAAATTAATGTGCTCTAGTTGTGTCGTTAAACAAAACAAACTTTAACTTTAGTTGCCTGTCGGTGGCATCATGTCGATATCAGATATATATGTTATTGTATAACAAAACGCAGATGCCGTCGCCCTTTACTTATTAAAAAAAAAAACTTCACGGAGAATTATTTCGTTAAATCAAAAATAACAAACCAATTATATAGAAAACGAAGCTTAAAGCTATTTATTGACAAAACCGTAAACCAACATAGAAGAAACCGAAACAACAGGTTTTGCAAGATAGCCAGCAACACCGAGGGGAGGGTAGTTATGTATTCATTGACCTTTCAACCAGAAGGAAAAACATATAATCTTCACTTCGGGGCAGTCCCCCCACGCCCACCCTACACTTACGAACTTACGACGCCCATGAAAACATTGAAACATTGATGGATGTATTACAGTATTGGTTTACGCATGCTTTCGAGTTTGTTGCGATCAATCTGTATTGAAATGAACACAGCAAGTATGAAGAGGTAAAATCCACAAAAAGCCAGGATGAAAATGAGTCTGCGGGCATGAAGAGAGTCATCCTGGTATTTTACGTCTGTTGGCGACGTTGTGCCATTCTGAGACAGGGCGAGATCTCCACGCTTTAGTTTGGACGCAATTAGTTGTTCAGCAAAGGTAAGTCCTACAACTCTCGTCTCCACAAAGGTGAACATTCCAGAGTTATTCCCCTTTATCATATATTGTATTTTCGCGTTGACGTCTCGAAAATGTTCAACACGGCCGCTAGTTGTCAGTGCAGCGGATGAACTATTATTACAAGTCGTGATGGTATCAACATATTTCCTAAACACAACATTACATGAGAACTTAATCCGATTGTTGGTAGAAAAATCCAGAGCCCTGAATGCTGAACTGAAACCGGTTCCATTGTAGATGGCGAATCCGTCTGTTTTAGACATAACAATGCCGTCACCACAGCCGTTTTTCAAAATGGCGTACCTCCGTTTTGAGTTGACAGAAACAAGATGGCACTGGACAGGAACCGCTACAAATGTTTTGTTAATGTTACTAGATTCTATCTTGAGTTTGACAGCCATTCCAAATGGAAGAGAAGCTCTTCCAAGGACACTGCCATGGGTATCCGCTATCTGCAGGGTCACGTTCAAGGTGGTGTCGTTAACGAGTGTTGGATAATCCGTTGATGATGTTCTAACATCCAGTGGAGCCAATTCCTGAAAAGACAATGGACATCCGGTTGTTCAATTCCTGTATTATATATATAATACTCGAAGAAGAAAACGACGAAGGAAATGTTTTATTTAACGATGCACTCAACACATTTTACTTACGGTCGGACATATGGTTAAGGACCACACAGATACTGAGAGAGGAAACCCGCTGTCGACACTTCATGGGCTACTCTTTTCGATTAGCAGCAAGGGATCTTTTATATGCACCGTCCCACAGATAGGAGAACACAGACCACGGTCTTTGATATACCAGTCGTGGTGCACTGGGTGGAGCGAGAAACAGCTCAATGGGCCCACCGACGGGGATCGATTCCAGACCAATCGCGCATCAAGCAAACGCTTTACCACTGGGCTACGTCCCGCCCTATAGTACTCGAAATATGAGAGCAAATTGGGGGGCACTTATATATGAAATTGATATTCAGTTGGATGATGCATTATTTGTCGAATCTCCAGCGATCACCCTCCCCACCTCCCACGCCCTAGACGCCTATGCTCATGATTTATCTGCAGTGCATTGTTTTCATTAGAATAGCAACAAGGGATCCTTTATATGCAATTTCTCAGCGGTATTTCACCACACGACATCCTTTGATGTGCCAGTCGTGTAGCATTTTCTGGAACGCCCAATTAATCCACCAGCGTGGTTCGATATTACGACCTAAGCACTCGAGACGAGAGCCTTAATAATGAGCTACAGACGGCTTCAAAAGACATATAAAAATAAAAGACATTTTATCTCTCACCTACTAACCTACCTCTTCCACTTCTGGAGCCATGAGTGTACATTCCGTCCCTACCATAAACCCAGGGTCGTACTTGGCTTAAAATTACCGAACCGTCCGACTAGAGATTGTGCCCCCTCCAATCTCCATCAGATCATTCCTACGGGCCTATGGGTAGCAATTGTTTCCCCACCCATGGGGAGCGGTACGTTTTACAGTGGTAAAGCGCTCGCCTCATGCGCGGTCAGTCTGAGATCGATCCATGTCTGTGGGCCAATTGGTTAATTTCTCGCTCCAGCCAGTGCTCCACGACTGGTATATCAAATGTTGTCTTATGTGCTACCTTGTCCGAGTGTCTATGGAATGGTGCATATAAAACAATTCCTTGCTAATAATGGAAAAATGTAATGGGTTTCCTCTCTAAGACCATGTCAACATTATCATAGCCGATTATTAATACATCGATGTGCTCTAGTGGTGTTGTTAAACAAAACAAACCTTAACTTTTCCCACGGATATCTGATACCGTTGAAACGTGTTTTGTCTTGATTTCGGAAGCAGGATCCAAATATTTCGCAGATACAGCAATATATTTATAATTTACTTACATTTGCTGAATTTTGACAATCCGATAAGGACCACAACAGCATCAGCACGACTACGACAACGTCACACGTCACCACATGTACCATGACGATCTTGTCAACACATGTATACAGCTTCCTGTGACAAATGGACGAGCAGAGAAAATACGGGTCATGTGACTGGTGTGTTCCACATTTGTCTTTTGTTTTTACTAAAATAGCATGAAATGCATGCTTACATGAGTTGTATGTCACCGATCCTAAAAGCTATTTAAGTAATGCAGGGCCGTACCCTGAATAAAATCCTACGAGTGGGGGCGGGGCACTACTTTTTATAAACAAATGAAACGCTATACAAATTAAAACCTGGGATGTGTATGCTATTTTCTGGAGTTAAAAAAAAGTAATATTGTCAGGGGATAACTGCCCCCCTCCCCCCCCCCCCCGCCTCCTGGAGGGTACGACCGTGTAATGAATATAAATTTTTGCAGGCCAAAGCATACACTAGCGAGGGGTATCGTAGTATCTCTGGTCTGCGGGGTGTATTTGAAAGACTATGTATGTATGTGAGGGGGAGGGTTGAGAGGTGGGTTGGGGGTGGGGGGAGGGTACTGTCAATAAAATGGTCTAGTCGATAAACAATACATATTGTTATATTTGTGGAACCGAGTCTGTAAGATCTGTAAGGGAGCATGCACCTAAAAAACAACAAAATCCCCCACAAAAACTGGAAGCACGGCACGCTAAGCCCCTTCCCCGTCCAACAGCCCGTGGTGGCCTCCTCCCTTGAAAACAAAATGAAAATGTGTTCTTTTAAATTATAAACGTTTTTTTTTCTTTTCTAGATGGAAAATAATATCTGTGTTACTGTGCCCTGTTATCTAGCCCTGCCCTGTTCATATGTCGTCAGGCATAACATGTAAACAGAACACAGCTAGAGAATACTCGTGCTACAAGCTACAGACTCCCTTCCTCACCCCCTTCCGCCGATCCCCAGTTTGGTTAGGCACTGCCACATTAGTCTTAAACAAATGTGTTTTTTTCAGACACCTAAAAGTTTGTTTTGTTTAACGACATCACTAGAGCACATTGATTTATTAATCATCGGCTACTGGATGTCAAACATTTGGTAATTTTGACATATAGTCTTAGAGGAAACCCGCTACATTTTTCCATTAGCAGCAAGGAATCTTTTATATGCACCATACTACAGAAAGGATAGCACATACCACGGCCTTTGATATACCAGTCGTGGTGGACTGGTAGCAACGAGAAATAACACAATAGGCCCACGGACGGGTCGATCCCAAACCGACCGCGCATCAAGCGAGCGCTTTACCACTGGGCTACGTCCCGTCCTACCCAGACACCTAGAAACCCTATGTCTTCAGATTTGTCTTATTAATAAACAGGTCAAAAACAATAGGCCTACATACCATTAAATATTATCTGGAACCGAAAGGGTGAATTTCTCGCTCCAGCCAGTGCACCACGACTGGTACACCAAAGGCCGTGGTATGTGCTATCCTGACTATGGGATGGTGCATATAAAAGATCCCTTGCTGCTAATCGAAAAGAGTAGCCCATGAAGTGGCGACAGCGGATTTCCTCCCTCAATCTCGGTGTGGACCTTAACCATATATCCGACGTCATATAACCGTAAATATGTTGGTCATGTATTGAAGTATATTTAGTACTAGTTGGAATGGCAAATTAATACAGATTGGAAGAGCTGTGTTGTAACATATGCATGCATATATTATTTTAGTACTAACTGGGACAGTTTAGAAAGTTTGTTTCTACTATATCTATATATACTGTAACATTTAACTGTGCAAGACACTGAGTGGGAATGGCAGTGTTGCATAATTTGGATCTGCTGTCTGTTATTTAAGTTATTTATGGAAACAATGAATCTACTGTACTTTTTGTATGCATTTGGTACACTGTTACCTGGATTTTACATGCATATAGTAGTAACATTTTCTGTTGTGTATTTGCTTGAAGTATGATGGTAGGTATTCGGAAATAATATATTTAACAAATGATCTAATAAACAAACAGGTGTTCTTAATAGGTCAACAAGATGTCTGGTGACCAGGGTCCTCCACCAAAAAGATCTAAGCGAATTGAAAATCGTGCATCGAGGTCAACAGTTAAGGTGACTTCAGGTACACGCAGGACCATTAACAAGGACAATAATACTGCTACAACCTCGAATACAAACAAGCCAGCAGATGACCTAATGGAAAATATTAACAACTGCATAAAAGCGGCCATTCATGACATAACTAAGTCTGTCATCGATGCCTTGAAGAGCAGCGGTATGTTAACAAAGTCACAGGAAAATGTTGACCAATCTGAAACAGGTATAGATCATCTGGAGACATTGGTGGACATTCGTCAGCCAGGTGCTACCTCTCCAGACATGGCAAACATCGAAGATACAGATCCAGGTATTACTCATTCATTAAAAATGTGTGGAATAAGTAAACCGCTAGATTTAGGTATCGATCCTAAGATAAAATCCAAGATATGGGCCAATGAGTATATCGATCTGGGAATTCTGATACGTCAGGGTGGTCAGGAAGAAAAATTCTCTATCCTAGAGCAGGATGGAAGAATAACTTTCGTAAAACAGTCTCCGCCGAATTTTAAATTCGAATCAGTGACACAATGGCTCTCAGCATTCCATGTTATGGTAGGGACTTATTGTCAAAAACACCCAAACGAATCATGTTCTCTCATGAAATATGCATTATCAATTCAAACCCTTGCAAAGCAAACTTGCGTCTCGGCGGCTTTGCTTTATGATAAAAAGTTTAGGCAGTGGAGGGAAACAAACCCCGACCAGCTTCCTTGGGATCAGATGAATGCCGAACTCTATCAAGAAGCCATAGCTGTAGGCATTAACTATAAATTGCACGGAAACCGGCCATTTCGGGATCTTAGAAATGGAAAACGCAAGCCCAGCATTAGTTATGGTTCCAGAGTGTGTTACACCTATAACAATAAGGGATACTGCGACAAAGAAAAGAACTGTGTCTTTATACACAGTTGCCAGCGATATGGAGGTAGCCACCCCAAAAAGGCTTGTCCCAAAGTTACAGGAGCAGTGCCACACAAGTCGGGACAACCATGCGGGAATCCCAAAAGACCCAACGCAGTTGGCAAACAATAATTTAATAGTTACTCCCATCAAGTTTGATAGATTGCAATTTTGGCTATCTGGTTATTCTAACACTAAAACACAGTTTCTACTAAACGGATTTCGTTCCGGTTTTAGTATTCCATATATTGGTAAACGGCAACACAGATTGTCAAAAAACCTGAAATCTGCCCTTTCGAATTTAGAATTGTTAAAGGAAAAAATTATAAAAGAACTCGAAGCAGGGCGTGTGGCAGGCCCCTTTTCTAAACTGCCTTTCCCGGCTCTACAGGTTTCACCACTGGGTTTAGTCCCAAAAAAACATTTGGGTGAATACAGAGTCATTCATCATTTGTCGTTCCCGGAAGGCAGTTCCATAAATGATGGAATTCCTAGTGAGAAATGTTCAGTTCAGTACCAAACAATAGATGATGCAGTAATTTTGATAAAACAATTTGGTCAAGGGTCTTTACTTGCAAAAACTGATATCGAAAATGCATTCCGTATGATCCCCATAAATCCAAAAGATTACGAGCTTCTAGGTTTCGCTATAGATGGACAATATTTTTATGATAAGACTCTTCCAATGGGCCTCAGCTACTGATGCCAGCTTTTTGAACAAGTTAGTTCCGCTTTACACTGGATAATAGAAAAGAAGTTTGCATCTAAGGTGTGCGTTCATGTATTGGATGATTTTCTGTTTGTCGGCCCACCGAATACCAACAGTTGTAGGGACAGTTTGAATGCATTTTTAGAGTTGTCTAAGGAACTGGGGGTGCCCATTAAGTTTGAAAAAACAGTGTTTCCCTCAACTACTATAACATTTTTAGGTTTAGAACTAGATACACTCGGAATGAACATTAAGCTTCCAGAGGAAAAAATTACTAAATTAAAAGCTGTTTTATCAAGCTTTAGATCAAAGAAAAAAGCATCACTCCAGGAATTGCAATCTCTTATTGGGCTATTAAATTTTGCTTGTTCGGTGGTCACTCCAGGTAGAACGTTTTTAAGACGTATAATTGACCTAACCATCGGGTTAAAAAAGCCCCATCACAAAAGACGCATTAACAAAGAGGCTAGAGCGGATATCCAGGCTTGGTTATCTTTTGTTGAAACTTTCAATGGGACAGCCCTATTCTTGAATGATGTCTGGCAGACGTCTGTTACATTATGTTTTTATACAGATGCAAGTAATTTGGGTTTTGGTGGAACTTTTCAAACAAAGTGGTTCTTTGGACAATGGGAAACAGAATGGTTGTCATATCACATAGCAGTTAGAGAACTTTTCCCAATAGTGGTAGCGGTGGAATTGTGGGCACATGAATTACGCAACAGATGTGTACAATTCTATTCTGACAACCTGGCAGTAGTGTATATAATTAACAGCAAACATCAAAAGATCCTGCGATCATGAAGCTGTTGCGTAGGCTCATTTTGCAGTTACTTAGATACAACATTATGTTCAAAGCATTCCATATTGCAGGTGTTGAAAATATACAGGCAGATCTCCTTTCTCGCTTACAGGTAGAGCAGTTCAAAAACAGTTTTCCTCACATGGACAAAGTGCCAGTAGGTATTCCTCACAACATGCAGATGATTTAAAAGAGACTGCATCCTACTTGTTACAGGCAGCCTTGTCGCCTTCCACTAGAAAGGCATATAAGCATGTATTTTCTGTTTACAAGCAGTTTATTGGTGAGCAGTTTCCTAACACCCCAGTGTTGCCAGCTACTCTAGAGATGTTAACCTTATTTCTTGCTAATTGTTATCAGAAAAAATTGGCAGCGTCGATCGTGTCAAGCTATGTGTCGGCATTGGGTTATATTCACAAACTTGGTGGATATCCGGATATCAGCGAACATTTCCTTATTCGGAAAACCTTACAAGGTTTCACCAAACTTTGTTCAACGAGGGATGCCCGTCTTCCAATTACTCCACTTATACTAAAGCAGTTGATTGCCTCTTTGGACTACACATGCAACTCATATTTTCTTAAATTGATGATTAAGGCAATGTTTCTGCTCGCATTTCACGCATTTCTACGAATAAGTGAAATCACAGGATCCATTCCCCCAGCAGGAAATAGTTTAACACTGGCAGATATTAAGTTTAATTGTGACCAGTCTTCCCACCCAAGGTCATTGGAAATACAAATGCAACAGTTTAAACATAGCGCTGGGAAACATATTCCAACCCTTATGCTGCCTGAAAATAAAAATAGCACTCATTTGTGCCCTGTCAGAGCCTTGTGGGAGTTTAATAGGATTCGGAAACACCAAAGCTCTCAGTGTGCTTTATTTTCATTTATGGATAACACACCCGTACCACGACATACTTTCACAAAACAACTTCAGCGTTCTCTAAAATGGGCCGGTCTAGGGAAGAATAACTTTAAAGGACATAGTTTTCGTATTGGAGCAGGAACAACGGCAGCAATGATGGGAATCCCTGAAGAAAAAAATCCAAATTATGGGCAGGTGGCACTCTCAAGCATTTAAAAAATATATACGTATTCAAATGCTACAACTTGGCAGATAAGATGGTTAGTATAAAATGTAACCGTCTCCACCGGCATGCTGGGGTGTTTCTATAAATTAGAATTTCAACAATCGAGATCCGGGGACATGGGCTTTGATTATTTTTTATTCTTTTCACTAAAGTTCATACAGTCCAGTACATGAGGATATGGGCCTCTGCACTTGGCCTATGTTTGTATTTACTATTCTGAGTTTGTGTTTATTTTGACTTTTGTTTAATGTTAAAATTTATATAGTCACGAAGCGAGATCTGGGGACATGGGCCTCGATTTCATTCACTGAAGTTATATAGTCCAGTACATGAGGACATGGGCCTCTGCACTTGGGCTATGTTTGTATTTACTATGCTGAGTTGGGTTTCCTTCTTACTGTTGTTTATTGTTACAATTTGTCTAGTCATGAAGCGGGATCTGTGGACACGGCCATGTTTGTAGTTACTATTATGCTGAGTTTGTGTTTCTTTTATTGTTGTTTAATCCTAAATTCTATCTAGTTACTAATTGAGATCTGGGGACATGGGCCTCGATTTCTTTTTCGAATCCATTGCACGGGGACATGGGCCTCTGCACTTCGGTCGTGCTTGTAGTCATGCCTAGTTGTGTCTATTAAATATAATATGAATTGACTTAATTTACGAACCTGCTAGCATTTCATATACATGTAAATGTGTCTATGTATGTTTTAATGTGTCTAGAGGTACTGTCGGTTTGTGTGTATTTGCTTCATTATAATGGGTAACCTGGGGACATGGGCCTCGGTTACCATTACTTACATGTACCCGACTACATAATTATAACAACCTATATGGAATTTAACATGCTGTTTATTAGGGGGCTTTTCTTTTCCTCCTCGGTCGTACTGGTATAGGAGCATCGCTTACCACTAAATTATGATAGTTTTGATGCTCCTATAGCAGAAAAAGGTTTGTAAAAAGTTAGAGTTGTGTTACACAAAAATGGTGGCGGGTTTTAACCCCCATCTTTCATGGTTCAGAGAGAATTGTAAAAAGTTAGAGAAATTGCCTTAACAATGTGATGGTAATTTAATTAACTAACTTGTCCGTCATTTATTATTAAATGGCCTTTTTCAATTCATTCAGGTGTTGGTGTTTTTTTTCTATGTAATGTAACCATGAAACGAAGTACAACCTTTTTCTTTTTAAATGAGATATTGCCATAAATCAGTATTTATTTAGTATAAATATATTTATGGTAAATCGTTCGTACGAAGAAGACAATACGGTAACGTTTATAAGTGTGGGTTTTAGTATTTCGCGCGTTATTTCCCTTGGGACCAAAATTTAATCGACGAGTACATTAACATAAATTATTATTCTTATGAAGAAGGAAGATTTATTTGGATCAGTCCAGTTGAAAATTTATTTTCCCACCCAACCCTACCCCCAGAAAAATTCAGTATGTTTAATTCCATTTGTTTAAAAAAAAAAAAAAAAAAAAAATCATAATAATAATTGATTAACCCATGAAAGTGGGTGAAGAGAATGTGTTATTGCACAATACGGTTACATGTGGATATGTCAATTTGTTTACCTTTTCAGGAAAAATTTGTTATGTTGTTTACAATTAAATGTCATAGTTGTCTGTATATGTCAATATTGAGTACATTGTTAATTTAGAAGTTGCAGGCGGGTTTTAACCCCATCTTTCATGGTTCAGAGAGAATTGTAAAAAGTTTGAGAAATTGCCTTAACAATGTGATAGTAATTTAATTAACTAACTTGTCCGTCATTTATTATTAAATGGCCTTTTTCAATTCATTCAGGTGTTGGTGTTTTTTCTATGTAATGTAACCATGAAACGAAGTACAACCTTTTTCTTTTTAAATGAGATATTGCCATAAAAAATGTGTTGAGTGCGTCGTTAAATAAACCATTTCCTTCGAAAGGGTGAATGGAGAGAGAGAGAGAGAGAGAGAGAGAGAGAGAGAGAGAGAGAGAGAGAGAGAGAGAGAGAGAGAGAGAGAGAGAGAGAGAGAGAGAGAGAGAGAGAGAGCCGACCTCTTACACCTTTTCCCCCCAAAAGTTCCTTGAAACACATATTTTACATTCAACTGGCCAAATGCACTTCCCATTTCCAGGCATTAGCTATTTTCAAATACACGTTTGAAATGCTGACGCAGATAAACACTAGTATAGGCGGAAAGAACCCATGGGGGCCAGGCCCCACAATCACAACCTTTCTTTTCTCACCACCATTTATATTTGTCTGTCGCCACAAATTACCGTATGGGTGCGCCCCCCGCCCCTTCCCCAATCCGTCCTCACTGAGAATGCCACCCAATTTAACATTCTGGCTACGCCAATGCAAGCAAATAAACAGAAACGAATACCACTGAGAAAATTAATTAAATACATATTTATTTACAAGAAATATATTACAATAGTTTACACAAAATGTCGTAAACAGAAAATGTACAGCAAACACAAGAGACTTATGTGCGTCGATTTCAGTGGAATTTGTAATATTATTCATCACAATCTTTTATCTAATGACATACAAGCTAATCTAGTGTGCCCACCGAATATAACGCAAATGCACACAGGGTGCTATATCGATGAATCGGAGCAAGGGCGGATCCACGGGGTGGGACCAGAGGGTCTATCCCAACCGCTTATAATTATAGCAGGAAGGACTAAATAGTCATATGTCGTTGCTCGCATCGGTCATACATATATGGCCCATTCATTTATTCTGTAGAAAGATCCTCCACCCCAGTGTGAGCACTGTCAGTGTAGTCTGACGGTTCGGGGGCGGGGTTTATCTCAGTCGGTTGAGTGCTCGCTCGAAGTGCATACGTCGCAGGATCGAACCACCTCGGTGGATCCATTCAGCTGATTGGGCTTTTTTCTCGTTCCAACCAGTGCACCACAACTGGACAAGGGCAGTGGTATGTGTTTTCCTGTCTGTGGGAAAGTGCGTATAAAAGATCCCTTGCGGCATTAGAAACAAAAATGTAGCGGGTTTCCTCTGATGACAAATGTTTGACATCCAATAGCCGATGATTAATTAATCGATGTGCTCCAGTGGTGTCGTTAAACAAAAACAAAGTTTAACTTTAACTGACGGTACTCCACATTTTGGAGGAGTGTACTCATCTGAAGGAAACTAAAAAAGATATATTTGGACGAAGAAATGTGATGGAATTATTTTGATTTCATCCTGAACTTTTGTTGCAATTTCTTCGTGATACTGAATTTTATTCTACATTTTAATGTCATACATCTGTGATATTTGTATTATATTCTACATTTTAATGTCATACATCTGTGATATTTGTATTTTATTCTACATTTTAATGTCATACATCTGTGATATTTGTATTTTTGCACAGTTCTTTACATTGTGCTTTTATTTACCTCTTGAATTTTTATATTGATGTTGACCATCAATTAATGTTTTGCCTTTACCATAGTTTGACATCCAATAGCCTATGTATTTTTCGTGCTGGGGTGTCGTTAAACATTAATTAATTAATTCATTCATTCATTCATTCATTCCTCCCAACCATCACAATAATTAAAAGCCCATTTTTTTTTTTAGCAATTTGTTTACAATTTCCATTTGACATTGTCGAACGTTTTTGCTGAAATGCCCTTTTCAGAAGTTTAGTTGGTCCACGTGCATTTTAGCCCTTGCTTCTGTCCCTAAATATTCCCTGGGTCCGCCCTTGCAAAGTTGGGGTGGGGAGCATATAAACAGACAATGTCACATACTGATGTATCGAGAAATTATTTCCAATAAACAAAGTAAATACAACTATACGTAACTAAATATTTAAAATATACCTGCACTGTTAAACCATTGAAGATCTGTCCATTACCTTTCAGTAATGGATAAAACATCTCCACTACTTTATTACCTCTCCAGAACCACTAACGTTAAAATGTATACTTACATATTTGATGCATAATGTTTTTTTATTGGTGTATTTTAAGCAGGGGAATATGCTCATAACTCTCCATTCCTGAAAAATAATGGGACTCGGGCCTAGCGGGCCTCGTTTCCATTAATTATTTTTCAAGAATGGAGAGTTACGAGGACATTCCACTATACGTAATGCATAAGTCAGGGATTGATATCTCGGCAGTTGCGATTAGTGTGTGTTTGCATCCTACTAAAAGTGTGCCCCGCTCATATATTATACTAGTAATGAAAATAAGTAAGAGCCAATACTTGAGGGACATACGATTTATGTTTCTCTTTTTTTCCCTTTCTTTTAACTTTATTAACGTGCCTATATCCAGAAGAGGTTCAGACACGTTTCTCTTGCTATTCTGTCTGTGGGATGGTGCATAGTTAAACGGACCCTTGTTACTAATGGAAAAAATGTAGCTGGTTTCCTCTCTAAGACTGTATCTCAAAATTACCAAATGTTTGACATCCACAAGCCGATGATAAATAAATAAATTTTGCTCTAATGGTGTCGTTAAACAAAACAAACTTATAACTTTTACCACAAGATAATCTTTCTACAAGTTAAAGCCACTGGTATTAGGTTCGTTAGATGCAATAAAATGTGCTGCCAACCAAATATAAACCCTTTTACGGGGGAGGTACCTCTGTATACAAACCAGGGTCTCTACCTCAAATATTATACCCACGGGCTTGTTTTAAATAACATTTGCATTTACATAGGACATGTAATTTGCCGCAATCAAGAGTTTTACATTGCACTTTTCTCATTCCCTCTTAATATATATTTTTTATCTCGAAATAAACCAATAACCAATGTCTGATTTGAACAGCAGTTTATAAGCAATCCGCGTGGATAATTAAAGCAGATAAAAACCGTAGACAGTTTAGTTATTAGACTCAGACGAAATTTCACCTGAACATGAGTTGGCACCGGTTTTTGTCATACCTCGAGGTAACCGAGAGAAAGCAGGGCGGATTATAAGCTCTGAACTCAATGAGATAAGTTGGTTTTTTCTTGCATGCTGTGCGTTGTAGATCACTTTAGTTTGGGTGAAATATTAGAAAAGAAAAAAACGCCCAGCACTGCAGTTTTCAATAAATCTCTATTTTCTACAGCCATTTTCATTATCACGGCCCTGCACGGGCTTGAGTGGCCTCTAGTTTTACAACTGCCTGGCAGACATTTGTCTAATTAGACACAGCGTCTGGAGATAAGCCACTGTTGAACAACAGGGTCGGTTGTAGCCTGGTGGTCGGCCTCAGTGGTGTCGTGGTTAGGCCATCGGACATAAGGCTGGCAGGTTCAGGGTTCGCACCCCGGTACCGGCTCCCACCCAGAGAGAGTTTTAACGACTCAATTGGTAGGTGTAAGACCATTATACACTCTTCTCTCTCACTAACCACTAACAATTAACAACTGACCCTCTGTCCTGCACAGACATCCCAGATGGCTGAGGTGTGTGCCCATGACAGCGTGCCTGAACCTTAATTATATATAAGCACGACAATAATTTAAAAGAAAAAGAAAGAAAGCTCAGTGTTAGAGTGTTCTCCTGAAGTGCGATGGATTGCAGGATCGATCTCCATAAGAGGAAACACTGAGTTGAATCATCCTATTCCAACCAGTGCTCAAATGATACGATACGTACTATCTTGTCTGCAGAATACTACATATAAGAGAAAAAAAGCTGCTAATCTGAAAGAACACCCTATGATACAGCATTCGGTAGCTAAATCAATTAGAGTCACTGTGTTGCACGACTGGTATGTGAAATAATGTGTCACGTACAGTCCTGTCTGTAGGGATGTGCATAAACAGACCCTTGCTGCTGTTCTCCATCTACCCGTATTTTAAAAACATGCTGAAGAGTGGCTACACAAATAGTTCTTTTGTAGATTTTATAGTTAAAGCTAAAGGATTTTTGTTTTGTTTAACGACACCACAAGAGCACATTGATTAATAAATCATTATCTGTTGGATGTCAAACTTTGGGTAATTCTCATACATAGTCATCAGTGGAAACCCGCTTCATTTTTCCATTAGCAGCAAGGGATGTTTTATATGCACTTTCCCACAGACAGGAAAGCACATACCACGGCCTTTGACCAGTTGTAGTGCACTGGTTGGAACGAGAAACACATTTTGTTGATGTATTATCGCAATTACCATGAAGTAAAAGGATAATTGTAAACAACGGAACTTTTGCATATTTTAAACTACAAGGCAAGCATTCTACCACCTGATCTAAATTGCAGCCCCTACCTCAGTTCTACGTTCCATTGGTCTATCATTAAATTACATTCCTCTCTTCTGGTTTTAGTGAATCCATGTGATATTCTAATGAATAACTTGACCGCGGTAACTGCTACTTGGTCTTCAACATTCTCGTACAAAGCCCAAAAGCTGAACACAATAATTATTACGGTAATTGTTCACGTATCTTCATGGAAACAACCTTGAAACTCAGCTATTCACGATTGGAATTTCGTCATTGTCTGTTGCTGTTACATAATGGAAGTAACAAATGAATTCATCCCCAATCTGAAATACCGCAAACGGAAACCACGAGTCCTCGTGTTGTTATCTCGGTAAAGGTCACCTTGTATAAGATACCAACCGAAATCACATCTGGAGTAGAACATTGCTGTTTTGAATTCAAATATACAAATCAGAAACAAAATACTTCAATTCTAAACATAATGTACTTAATACAGACTTGTTTTAATTAGTAACATGATCTGCGTTCAGCGATAGAGAGCAGAATGAACGTTCGCGGATGATTTGATTGGTATTAATTTGAAGTGATAATTTGGACTGACGGGAAGCACACACACACACACAAAGATTTTAATAATAAGTGGGCTTTTTCTTGCTCTTTTCGTCTGAACGCAAACCGATGTTACTTTGTGGCTGCTAGGATAACACATATCGCAGAAGACAAACACAAAAACCAGTCTAGTCAGCTCTATGCTCAGTCTACTTGTACACAATCCTGTCTTACTTTATGGTTGCAATGAAGACAGCAAAGGTGGCTGATGAAAAGCGCAAACGTTATTACCACCTGACCCAGACGAAATTATTTATTTAACAATATGTTTAATATTGTAAATATCTACACCGAACTTGGACTATGGATTCCACCTACAATTGTATTTAAGAACCCGTTGACCTTGTTTTCCCTATCGGACATAGAATGAAAGATACAGCTGGAAACGTGTGCTCCATTTGTCTTGTCGCGAAACATAGTGCACGAGATTTATGTCAGTGATGCTTGTGAGTATATTGGCCAGAACAATGGGATGACGATCGAAAGACGCAACCGTCTGCCAACTCAATCCTTTCAGACGTCCAAGCGATCCTAATACCCGACCGTCTGTGTCACGTGCTGCCACGTCCGTTCTTTAGGGGATCGATTGGCTAGTAATAAATCTTAAAATTAAAACATATTGTGTTGCTGAGAATTTTGTTTTTTTCACGAAAGATGAAAAATATTGAAAAGTTGAAGTTTTGCAGCCATTTAGCTATTTCCGGTTTGTAGTTAGTATCCAAACAGCGATCCGTATCTTCGACAACGAACTAGTTTCACAATATTTTAACTACATATTGTGGTGGATGGGCCAGGGAGATGAAGGCATGATACGAAAAAGGGACGGGTCGTAGTCCAGTGGTAAAGCGCTCACTTGATGCGCGGTCCGTCTATGATCGATTCCCGTCGGTGGGCCCATTGGGCCAGATCACCACGACTGGTGTATCAACGGTCGAGGTATGTGCTATCCTGTCTGTGGGATGGTGCATACAAAAGATAACAAGCTACTAAGGAAAAAATGTAGCGGGTTTTCTCTCATAGACTGTAAGTCAATATTACCAAATGATTGACATCCAATAGCCGATGATTAACAAATCAATGTCCTCTAGTGGTGTCGTTAAACAAAACAAACTTCTTTTTTTAATTGATCTGTTTTAAATCGTGTTTTACATGGGTCAAAATTTTAGATATTCGCGTAGTTGGCCATATGACGAGTGCGGAAATAAAATTAAAATAGGGACATGCAAGGATGAATTTACAGTCCTTGAAATGGTGTATTTAAAAAAAATATTGTTTAGAGTTTTCTGTCATTGTAAGATGTTATTAATAGGTTCCATAAGCGTAGGAGATACGGGGTCCTGTCCTGGAGAAAATCCTCAAATTCAGATAAAAACAATGGAGACATTCGGGCATTCTGGCCTGAAAACGTTTCACCATG
This sequence comes from Gigantopelta aegis, assembly GCF_016097555.1. Lineage (NCBI taxonomy): Eukaryota > Metazoa > Mollusca > Gastropoda > Neomphalida > Peltospiridae > Gigantopelta > Gigantopelta aegis. Next base: position 44,461,577 of record NC_054712.1, on the reverse strand, counting down.
TATTTGTGTATGTGTGTGGAAGTGGGGGCAGATGAAATTTTGGAGCGAACGAGCATGGAATGCCCAATACACTGGGGGTCCAGGAAACGTTGAAATCTAGAAGCTATGAAATACCATTTTGCAGTCATTTCAGGGAAGTTTCATGCTGTTTAGCAGCAATGTTAATATGAATAAACGTTGTGTAATCCAGATACAGACGCTTGTGTTAATTCGGCCAAAAATCAGACTGCATCCCCCCCCCCCCCCCCCCCCCCCCCCCACACACACACACAAATGGGATCCGATACAATTTTCTGTTTCGAACATCAGTGTATGTACAAAAACAGTATATATTTCTGTTCGTGCTAATGATTGTTGAAGGTCAAATTTTATTTCACTTGCTAATGCATTTTTCTTTTCGTATGTATGAAATTATTTGAAGATAAAATCCAATTTCTGATAGTATAAACAGAATGATCAAATGAACATAAATACAGTGCATTTCTAACAAAGTATTGTATTTAATATGTAGCTTTTGTCGTATAAAAGGCTTTGCTAATGGGAAACACGCTACATGAGTAGCATATTCATGTAATCTCTTTAAAGCATTTTAAGTGAAACATTTCCCCATAAAACGTAAGGGAAGTACACACGGTCACCCCACCCCAAAATGTGCACACGGATATATATGTACAGGTACACTCTACTCAACATAATGTAACTTTAAAGGAACATTCCTGAATTTGCTGCATTGTAAGACTAATAAAATATTTCTACGATTAAACTTACATATTAAATATATTTTCTTGTTTAGAATATCAGTGTCTGTATATTCAATGTGTTTCTGGTCGTCTTAATATTTGTAAGAAGCCCAAACTGGATTTTGTCTTCAAATAATTTTGTACGTACGAAAAAACAATATTTTAGGAAATAAGATTGAATTTAACCTAGTATAAATATTAGAACGACCAGAAACACGTTTAATATACAACCACTACTATTTTATGCAGAAAAAATATATTTGATATGTAATTACAATCGTTAAAATGTCTCTGTTAGTCGATAACATCTTAAAAAGTGTAGCAAACACAGGAATGTCCCTTTAAAAATACCCCCACATTATATACGAGCCATATTGAATATACCTTCATAATGCATATATACAGTTATTTATGATATAACAACGCAGTCATCAATGAACGAGACAGGATTATGAATGAGACAAATTCAATCACGAGATGTCAGACAGTACGATTGGTCAGAACAGTAATATGTACAAAGGATAACATGATCTATACTTCTGAAAAAAAAGTACAGCCATCGAAAATGACTTTTCCTGCCGACGAAATTTTAATACAAAAACAACCTTTAACAAAATTGACGAGGATATATTTTTGGTTCTTATTATTAATTGTTAGCTCAAGAATATCGCTTCTGACGCAGCATTTATCGGATATTTTGTGAAACGCGACGAACGAAAGTATGATAGACTATCTGGAGCAAATATGTGATAAATCGTTACACAAATCTGGCCACTTTCTGAAAATGTTGATCACAAGTGCAAAAACTAAACTTTGTTTGGTCAGTAAACCACGCATGACCGTTTCCAAATATATGGTCAATATAATCTGTCCTGGCTTTAGGCACATCATAATACGTTTTAAACCACGTGCTTCCTCTTAATCTTATAAGACGAGTTCACTTTATTCAAATCACACGACAAGGCAAATTGATGGGCAATATATATATATATATATATATATATATATATATATATATATATATATATATTATAATTATATACTAGTATTTATCTAAATCTCGTTTCTTGTTTTCCTCAGCTAACGAAAAGGGAGAGAACTATTCCCGTGATGGTGTTCGTGACTATGAAGAAAACCCAGAAGAGGACACCGTCCAATGATTTGCCTATGACGTGCCACGTGATGTCTAACGACCTGACGTCCTCCACCTCGCGCACTAATCTCGAACACTCGTGGGGCGTGCAGTGGCCCGCCACATTGTTCATCTCCGTCTCGCTACTCTTGTTACATTTGCAGTCTAGCGACTCGTCCTTGACCTTGTTCTGACTGTGGATGATGATCGTCTCTTGGTTCAAGTTATCAGAGTCGCAGATCTTGTCTCCCATCTGAGGATGAAGATTTCTTCTGTGTCCACCCAGGAAATATTTCACAATCCTTGGAATGGCCGTGTCGGGATCCTTGTGGTGTATATTAAGAACGATTCCAGCACATCCCACCGATAATGTACTGATCGACAAAAGTGACGTCAGGTAGACCGCTGTAAAAGAAACACAAATGATACATAAGTGATATTAAACGAGAAGGTGAAATAAAAATGATAATTTAAATCCAACCTTTTCTTCAGACCGATAACACATAAGGTGACCGATATCACATGTGACCGATAACATATAACGTGACTGATAACATATAAGGTGACCGATAACATATAAAGTGACCAATAACATATAAGGTGACCGATAACATATAAGGTGACCGATAATATATAACGTGACTGATAACATATAAAGTGACCAATAACCTATAAGGTGACCGATAACATATAAGGTGACCTATAAGGTGACCGATAACATATAAGGTGACCAAGTAATAGTTAGAGGACGAGTAACAATACTTTATCGGCGTATAAAGGTAGTGTCGCACGAGACAAAGGCGACGCGTTAGCCCAGCGTTTTCTCGTACGACACTACCTTTATACGCCGATAAAGTATTGTTACTCGTCCCCTAACTGTCTTAGAGCAGAGCCAAAATCTCGTGCAGCAATACCGCTTATAAAGTGAATGTCTGAAGTACTTTATCGGGATATAAATGTACTTCACGTGACCAAATATGAAGCTCCCATTGGACTAGAAATTTCAGCTGTGCTCTAATAACATATAAAGTGACCGATAACATATGAGGTTCCCAATAACATATAAGGTGACCGATAGCATATAAGGTGACCGATAACATATAATTATTATTTTATGATACGTCAGCACATTTGTAGACTATAGTATGATGTTGAAATAATATGTAGATGTTCAGGAACCTGCTGGTCCGAAGGATGAGTCAAGAGAACCATACATGATTGATTCATGTTGTCACCATTGGTTACCCGGAGTCCGATTATTTGAATCTCTCAGTCATTTGGTTTCTAAAGCCCCGTTCACATGGCCAACATTTACACTCATAAGTAAATATACATGTATGCACATTTTACCCACGTGTGCAAAATTATATTTGCTTAAGCATTTACATGACAACTGTATACATGGAAGATGGCCTCATATAATCACATTTTAACCAAAATGCTCAGATAAGCACGATTTGCTGTGCGTACACATGACCAAAATAGTTTGAAGTATTCAAGCAATACTTTTACTTATATTATGCAAGTGTTAATTTGCATGTGGTCTCCACTAGGTGCAAATTATTTAAAATTACACATATGAGTATATTTACTCATGTATGCAACTGCGTTCCTATGACCAAAGTTACTCATGTATGCAAATTTGCATATATGTAAACAAATACTCTTGTATGCAAATGTGTGCATGCATGTAAACGGGGTATTACATGTCATAGTGATGGAGACCTTTTTGTCTGGACAGAAAACAGAAATAACCTGCTAACACACAACATGTTACAAGCAAATTGCATCATTTTGTTTTCTATATGCCTTCCCAAACAAATGACAGCGGATGCTTTATCAGACGATATACCAGCCATCAACTCCGATTTGAACGGGAAAATAATCGATTCAACAATACATCGTTTGTCGTGACAGTATTTATCACGATCTTTAACGTCCCGGTCAAGGGCACTAGTGGAGACGGGAAATACAATCCTAGTCCATTGAGGTGATCAAAGATTCTCATCGCATGTTTGGCGCTAACTCTACAACTGGAATACACCACACCGCTCTGAAATGTGCTAATGATCCATGGGCTTTGAAAATGACTTGTACACACCGCCGCTCTGAAATGTACTAATGATCCATGGGTTTTGAAAATGACTTATACACACCGCCGCTCTGAAATGTACTAATGGTCCATGGGCTTTGAAAATGACTTATACACACCGCCGCTCTGAAATGTACTAATGATCCATGGGCTTTGAAAATTACTTGTACACACCGCCGCTCTGAAATATACTAATGGTCCATGGGCTTTGAAAATGATTTATACACACCGCCGCTCTGAAATGTACTAATGATCCATGGGCTTTGAAAATGACTTATACACACCGCCGCTCTGAAATGTACTAATGATCCATGGGCTTTGAAAATTACTTATACACACCGCCGCTCTGAAATGTACTAATGGTCCATGGGCTTTGAAAATGACTTACCAAGTACGGAAAGACTCTCCGAAGTCTTGGGCATCACGTCACTGATAATCCCAAGATAAACAGTGAAGGACAGTAACACGGTCACTGCCAGAGCCATCCGTTCTCCGCAGTCCGCAGGCAGGATGAACACTAGAACGTTCAGCAGCGACAGCATCACCACTGGAATAATGGTGTTCAGGATATAGAAGGTCCGTTTCCTCCTGAGGTGCACGAAGAACCTGACTCCCGTGTGGTGGGTGCCCGCCCTGTATGTGGAGGGGTAGGTGTAGTGCTCGGCCCGCGTCTGCGTGATGTCCCACTCTCCGTTGGGCAGCGTGGCGTCCAGGTGGATGGAGTCGTGGCCGGGCTTCACGCTCAGGGTTCTGTTCGTGTGCATCCACGTGAGGAAGCGTATGTCGCAGACTTGCGAGTCGAACGGGTACTTCATGATGTTCACGGCGCAGCTAGTCTCCACCACGATGCCCGGCTCCCACACGATGAGGCCGTCGTCCTTCACGCTGATCAACATGGCGTCGTTGCCGAGCTCACGGTAGCTCTGCGCCCTAAAATTAAAATAAAATCGAGTGTTTTTAAAGGCATATTTTCTCAAATCACAAAGTATTACCTGAAATTTTGTTAATTGATTTGTCATTAAACGTACTTTATTTAATTATCTACGTAGCCACCATTTCCCACTTATTAATGATTGTTTTGTAAACATATTTTAATTATGGCAATGGTCCATAATAAAAAAAAACTAAAATTACCAGGAGGGTTGACATAGATTTCACTCCATCACGGTTCAGTTAGGATGATGCGATAGCCAGATTTGGTTTTCGAAAATTAATGTAATTTTCATTTATTATCTGCTTTTAGTGAAATAAGGTTCTTACATCTGTTACAGGTAGTACTAAACCAAATAACTTCCGGCTGGGTCAAAGTTGGAGGTGCACCCAACTTTTGATAGAGAAGTGAACACCACAAGTCCTGTGATTGGTTATAAATGTGAGTGTGTTGGTTGTGAAAAATAATAGTTTCATCTGGGTAAAACAAAATGTGCAATTTTATTTCATCTAGTACCAATGTGTCAAGTAGCCTTGTGCTTGAAACATGTTTGGGGTACCTGTAAAAAAAAGTACTCGAATTTTGTGCGAAACTAGGGTAGTCATAGACGCTACCCGTTATCTCAGAAACGAGCAGCTTGACCCCCATTTTTTTCTGATTCACTTTAAGTGTAAGGGGTGGTAGTATTTATATCCATGGCGTTTATGTCGGTTGATACGTTGCAGGTAGGAGTTTTAGCCACATATGTTATTATTGTCGTCTATGCGATTTGATTTGGTAGTATACACCCTATAGCACATATTCAGTGCATAATAAAAAATATTATGATTTTGTCATTTTATTTAATTAAACTATACTGGTTGATTAATTAGCCATCACTCGATCATGCAAGTTCACAATGACCTTGACCTTGACAATAATCTCTGTACATGGCTCTGAATGGAGTTTGAATCAAAGTTAGCACTGAAGAAAAGTCGGTTTTGGCCTATAATTCATACTGTAAAGATTTCAATAATTTCTTTTTACATGGTATTTGACTTGCTATATACAACTGCTCTTAAATATGGTATTATATATAGGCAAACTGAAGTAAGATTTTAATAGCAATTTATTTTTATATTAAACATAGCATGTGCCAATAGTGGGTTAATGTCTTTAGTTTCCAATAACATTGGTAATTTTATACCGTATGTATGAAATTCTGAAAACTGAAATTTGTAAAGAAGTTGATTTTTATTGTAATTTTGACATATTTATAGGGTGCTAAGTTATATTTGAGACAAATTTGTAGTTATATGCAAAATTTAAAGTAAATTTGAAGAAAATCTTTACCAAAAATATAATTAAATTTGTTGTCACTATTGTGCCTTCTGTTCTTATTTGTACATAACAATAAGGTTGATAAACATATACTTAGATCTCCAGATCATTTTTTCTTCTTAATAATCACTTAGTTAGCTCTCATGAAAAGCATTTTGAGTTTATACTAGATCCAGAACCAATTTTTTCAGATTTGATTATCTGCCTTGGATTAAGTTGATAATTTATTTTATTGTTAAAGCTGTATTACCTAATGTTACTAGCTAAATAAAATGCTGCATTACAGATTGTAGGAATACATCTAATGTACATATTGTATTCATCCAGATTAGAAAATAATGCAAGAAAATAGATGTTCGGGTAATTTTGTCATTTAAAAATAGCTTTTTTCAGTAATTAATCAAAAATAAATGTGTTAAAGCTGCATGATTATTCCAGATATCACAACTATTAAAACCTCCAACTACAGTAGGCTATAAATAAAATATAGTCAGGAATATTGGTGGCTGCTAATAGTTTTGATGGTTCATTATGAAAATCAGCATGGCTGATGGATTTGAAATTCCCACACCTGGTAACTTGAAGACACCCACACCCAGCATACAGGATTTCCTCCCAACACTAATGTTCAGGACATTAAGTCATTACTTCATACAGGTACAGTCATGTTTGTGTTTCCTTCCTCAAACAGTGTATTTTTTTAATACTGATATTTCTTTGATGTGCCTGTTAAGGTCTTCATAAGCTAGGGGCCAATCAAGTGCATGTGTTTTAATGGAATTCTGTAAAGGGGTAGAGGTACTCTGACTATCTTTGTTGTCTCTACATATATACCTGAGTACACACACCCAACTGAAAGTAAATATCTTCAGGAGTTTTATTTTAAAACATTTTGTTGTTTAATATGACATATTGCATTTGTACAAAACTATATGCAATATATATGCTTTTTGAGGTGTACATTATATTAGGTTGCACTGTAGAAACAACAGTTTCAGTGAGGTTGTCAGTTTATGTCAGAATACACCAGATCCTGGTTGTCATAAAGACACATAGATGGACACTTTTTGAAAAATGTATGTTATCAGTATAGGTAGTACTAAACCAAATAACTTCCAGCTGGGTCAAAGTTCGAGGTGCACCCAACTTTTGATAGAGAAGTGAACACCACAAGTCCTGTGATTGGTTATAAATGTGAGTGTGTTGGTTGTAAAAAATAATAGTTTCATCTGGGTAAAAAAAAGTGCAATTTTATTTCATCTAGTACCAATGTGTCAAGTAGCCTTGTGCTTGAAACATGTTTGGGGTACCTGTAAAAAAAAGTACTCGAATTTTGTGCGAAACTAGGGTAGTCATAGACGCTACCTGTTATCTCAGAACCGAGCAGCTTGACCCCCATTTGTTTCTGATTCACTTTAAGTGTAAGGGGTGGTAGTATTTATATCCATGGCGTTTATGTCGGTTGATACGTTGCAGGTAGGAGTTTTAGCCACATATGTTACTATTGTCGTCTATGGGATTTGATTTGGTAGTATATACCCTATAGTATGCCTTTAATGCTATGCTCAAACTAAACTGTTACGACGATTGCGTTGTAACTTTCCCAACTTTCGACTTACAACGGGTGCGTTCAGATTAACAATTAATTCTAGGCTCAGACTACCAACTGCTAACACAAAGGTGGCCAACCTTCTGCTGTCACGACTTATACAACTGTCCAGTTGCTAGTCTGAGTGCTCTTTCAACTCATTTCTCGTCCTATAACCCATTAGTTGTAAATCTGAACGCACCCGTAGTTGGGGAAACGACAACGCAACCGTCGAGTTGGCCAACGTCGTCTAACGCCCGTCCATTTGCTAGACTAGAATTTCGTCATATACAACTGCCACGACAGTGTGTTGAACGAGAATAGCCGATTGCACAGCAAACCGATGCAATCCTAATGCTTGTCTCGTGGCCATTCTTGTACGAGGAAGTCGTAACGTGTGGCGTCGCCTTTAGTAGACTAGTTAAAGAGACTGTTCTGAGTTTCCGTATACTTTATTCTATGTCCGACTGTTAGAGACATTTCAACGACAGAAATTGCACATTGAATACAATTTTTTGTTTATAATGCCACTTTTCAAAGACCGGGGTATGTATTATCCTGTCTTTGCGATGGTGCATATAAAAGATCCCTTGCTGCTAATCGAAAAAAGTAGCTCATGAAGTGGCGACACACCTGGTTTCCTCCCTCAATATCTGTGTGGTTCTTAACCATATGTCCGACGCCATATAACCGTAAATAAAATGTGTTGAGTGCGTCGTTAAATAAAATATTTCCTTCCTTCCTTCTGTTCTTGTTTACAATGCGAATGAGTGTCTGTTCGTCCTAATGTTTGTAGTAGCTCCTACCGGAGTTTAGCTCCCGATGGAAAGGAAGGAAATGTTTTATTTAACCACGCACTCAACACATTTTATTTACGGTTATATGGCGTCGGACATATGGTTAAGAACCACACAGGTTAAGGACATCATAGATATATAAAGAGAAAACCCGCTGTCGCCACTTCATTGGCTACTCTTTTCGATTAGCAGCAAGGGATCTTTTATATGCACCATCCCACAGACAGGATAGTACATACCACGGTCTTTGTTACAACAATTGTGGAGTACTGGCTGGTACGAGAAATAGACCAATGGGACCACCAACGGGGATCGATCCTAAACTGACCGCGCACCAAGCGTGCGCTTTACCACTGGGCTACGTCCCGCCCCTTTCCAATGGTGTCGTTCACAAAATAAGAATTAAATTGTTTTTCCAATCCAGAGAGTATTTTAATGGCTCACTGGGGAAATATGAGCCAAATACATAGACCCGGATAGATGGACAAGGTGGTTGAAATGTTTGTCAAGGATGGCCTACTTGTACATTTGGTGGATATAATCACTGCAATGAATTAAATCATTTTAATAATAATTAGTGGGCGGGACTTAATCCAGTGGTAAAGCGCTCGTTTGATGCGCGGTCAGTTTGGGATCGATCCCCGTTGATGGGGCCATTGGGCTATTTCTCGTTCCAGCCAGTGCATCCTGACCGTATATCAAAGGTCATGGTACGAACTGTCTTGCCACTGGGATGATACATATAAAACGATCCCTTGCTACTATTGAAAACATGTAGAGTGTTTCCTCACTAAGACTGTCAAAATTACCAAATGTTTGACATCCAATAGCCGATAATTAATAAATTAATGTACTCTAGTGGTTTCGTTAAACAAAACAAACATACTTTTTTTTAATGATAATTAGCGACATTCCACCCACTCCTGTGCCCGCTCTTCGGGGGAATGAGTAAATAATGGTCCCGGAATCTGTTACCAAATTCATTATTGGTTTTCGTGTATTACGAGTAATATGTTTCGTCAATATACTGTCTATGTTATTCTATCTTAGCCACATATGCTAATGTTATCATTAGGGGGATTCTATGAAATACTTAGTATGGTACGACCTTTCATAAATAAACGCAGTCAATGGCAGAATTAGCGATATTAAGAGCTCTAGTAAATGTTACAGTGTCGTAAATAAAAATTTCCATTTTAAAACGAACGACGAAAGGCTGGACACATTATTCATTTTGGGGAGGTGTTGTAGTATTCATTTCCACGAGTTAGGGGGCGAGACGTAGCCCAGTGGTAAAACGCTCGCTTGATGCGCGGTCGGTTTGGGATCGATCCCCGTCAGTGGGCCCATTGGGCTATTTCTCGCTCCAACCAGTGCACCACGACTGGTACATCAAAGGCCGTGATATGTGCTATCTTGTCTATGGGATGGTACATATAAAAGATCCCTTGCTGCTAATCGAAAATAGTAGCCCATGAAGTGTTGATAGCGGGTTTCCTCCCTCAATATCTGTGTGGTCCTTAACCATATGTCCGATGCCATATAACCGTAAATAAAATGTGCTAAGTGCGTCGTTAAATAAACCATTTCCTTCCTTCCTTCTATGAGTCATGATTTGGTTGTTATAGGTTGGCATATAATATATTTAATTATATGTGTTAACATTGTCGCAAATGGGATTCTATTTTGTGTAATATAATCTATAGAATTAGCTTGTCTTACGTGTTCTCGACAAACAGGTCTGGAAGCCAGACATCCCTTTGGAATACAATGACCTCGTCGATTCCACCATAATCGGAAGCATTCCACCGCAAAAACTGATCCCACCATTCCTGGAAAAAAAGATAATTAGTTACGTTTGATAAACATTGATGTTCTTATTATATAACTTTCTTCTTTATATTTGTCGTTCCAGCTAGTGCACTACGACTGGCATATCAAAGGCCGTGGTATGTGCTATCATGTCTGGGTGATACGAAAGATCGCTTGCTACTAATTGGAAAATATAGCGGATTCCTCTCTATTGTAGCGGGTTTTTCTCTCTCGAAATTACCAAATGTTTGACATCCAATAGCCGCTGATTAATAAATCAATGTGCTCTAGTGGTGTTGTTAAACAAAACAAACTTTGTTTTTCTCTTTATCTTTCGGCTCTGGTGAGTCGGGATGTAGCTCAATGGTAGAGCACGCGCCTGGGGTGCGTTGTGTCGCTGGTTCGATTGTTTTTGTTGGAGTGTCCCCATCACAAATCAGCGGCCCACGACTGACGCATTAAAGACCATGTCAGGTGCTGTCATGCCTATGGGAAAATGGCACCGATTTCCTCTATCACACTAGACCAAATGGGAAGACTATAATATACGATACACCAATAAGACGTTGTTAAACAAACGACCGGCCTCGGTGGCGTCGTGGTTAGGCCGTCGGTCTACAGGATGGTAGATACTGGGTTCGGATCCCGCAAGGCTCAACGGGTAGGTGCAAACCACTTGCACCGACCAGTGATCCATAGCTGGTTCAACAAAGGCCATGGTTTGTACTATCCTGCCTGTGGGAAGCGCAAATAAAAGATCCCTTGCTGCTATCTCGGAAAGAGTAGCCCATGTAGTGGCGACAGCGGGTTTCCTCTCAAACTCTGTGTGGTCCTTAACCATATGTCTGACGCCATATAACCGTAAATAAAATGTGTTGAGTGCTTCGTTAAATAAACCATTTCCTTCTTTGTTAAACAAACATTCCTTAATGTGTTTTTGTTTTGTTTTTTGGGTTGTGTTTTTTGTGATGGTGGTAGGGGTGGGTCGGTGGGGGTATTATGCATGAACACAATTTCAATTTGATACAATGTATATATATATATATATATATATATATATATATATATGAATTATGTAATAAATAAATATAATATGTAGATAACGTTTATTGAATCTGGCTGGGGCTATATCGATGGCCGATAACCAAAACTTTGTTTGCTAAGATGAGATCAGTCCATTGTTTCACGGTTCCATGTTTTAACAATGCAACCAGTTGTTGTTTTGGTTTGGTTTGGTTGTTTGTGGGGATTTTTTTCTATTCATTTATTTATTTATTTATTTTTTATTTATTTATTTATCTTTTTGTTAACCAAATACGCCTTTCAAAATAACATTCGCATACGGCAAAGGTTTTCGTCTTGTAGCATCCAGAAAAAAGTACGGAAGTAACCATATCAAAACACAAAACATGTCTACTAGCATGTTCTGGGGTGTCGTTAAACTATCGGGTATATCATTCTTTTCCTTTAACGGGCGGGACATAGCCCAGTGGTAAAGCGTTCGCTCGATGCGCGGTCGGTCTAGGATCGATCCTCGTCGGTGGGCCCATTGGGCTATTTTCGTTCCAGCCAGTGCACGACTACTGGTATATCAAACGACGTGGTATGTACTACACTGTCTGTGGGATGGTACATATAAAAGATCCCTTGCTGCTAATCGAAAAGAGTAGCCCATGAAGCGGCGACAGCGGGTTTCCTCTCTCAATATATGTTTGGTCCTTAACCATATGTCTGACGCCACATAACCGTAAATAAAATGTGTTGGGTGCGTCGTTAAATAACACATTTCCTTCTTCCTTCTTTTCCTTTAAAGTCGGCCGAGCCTATTCCAATATGGAAGCAATTCTGAAACATTACCAAAAAAATTATCTGGACGTACGGTAAATAGATAGTAGAACGCGGAAATGGATAACGCATCTGTAATGACTGAACCCGAAATTGGTAACCGCAAACTGTCAAAAACAGACATGGACGGTATAACCGAATTATTACTGACCACGGTTTGCACTTGATGGTAATGTGAATATTTGTACCACTTTCGGCCGTCAACCTGCTTATGTTTACGAAGGGGCTAATCAAGACACAATTATATGGTTTTGTTGCTGTTCAATTATCCCTCCTCCACCCCCCCCCCCCCCCCCCCCCCCCCCCCCGCAATGAAAAGCCACCCAAGAATCACACCAACAACAATAAAGTTTGCTTTGTTTAACGACACTACTAGAACACATTTATTAATTAATCATCAGCTATTAGATGTTCTGACTCGCTACATTTTTCTATTAGCAGAAAAAAATTACTTGCAGCTATTCGGTACGTGGCTACAGCGGGTTTTGTTTCTATCTAGACACAACCAAAATGAGACAACAATAGCTGTAGCTTAAAATGTTCGGATGTGTTGTTAAACTAACATTTTCCTTTCTTTCTACCGACCAGACGACAAAATGACTGTAATATTTTTAGACACCAAATAGCCGTAGTTTGAAATGTGCTGAGGGGTAAAACAAATATTTATTTTCGTTCTCAGGACAAGGTGTGGAAATAACCATAATTATGTTTGACACCAAAATGGCTGTATTCTGAAATGCGCTGATGTGTCGTTAAACTAACAGAAAGAAAGAAAGAAAAAAATGTTTTATTTACGTTATATGGCGTCAGACATATTGTTAAGGACCACACAGATTTTGAGAGGATCCCTTGCTGCTAATCGAAAAGAGTAGGCCGTGAAATGGCGACAGCGGGTTCTCTCCCTCAATATCTGTGTGGTCCTTAACCATATGCCCGACGCCATATAACCGTAAATAAAATGTGTTGAGTGCGTCGTTAAATAAAACATCTCCTCCTTCTTCTAACAAATAGCCGTAGTTCTATATGCACTGAGGTGTCGTTAAACAAAGATTCCTTTTTGTTCTCTAGACAAGATGTTGAAATAACCATTATGTTAAGACAGCAAAAAAAAAGAAGAATTTTTTTTACACCGTTGTCGTTAAACACACATATTTCTTTCTGTAATAATTATAAACAGCATGTAAAACGACGGACAGTCGAGCGAGCGTTACCGTCATCGGTCTTATCACTCCAACAGAGAAAATTGGCAAAAGAAAATACATTGGCGATTACGAGCCGCAATACATTTCATCAAATAATTTCTACAGATGATAAATTCTTGTGAGCGGCTCTGAAAGACCCAGCAGACCGTGGGTAATGGTCGGCAGTGAAATCAAGGCAGAAACTTTTCAATCGTACATCTTGGGGGTGATCACAATGGCCGCCAGAATCCGCCGGGACGAAGCATGGCCGCAAATGACAATCACGGGCTTATCGCCGTGTTGTCAATAAACTGGCATGAATTGGCCAAGCACGTGCATCTGTTGAAGCTGCAGAACTAATTTCCTCGCCAGAGGCCGGCGATCCAGCAAGAGAATTTAATTGAAAACAGAATCACTGGCCAGGTTTTCTGATTGTGACATGTACGCTGACCAATTGCTAATTCGTTGACATAAATTAATCTTAAGCAGATGCTTGTGACGAAAATGCGCACAAAACGGTCCCTTGCTGCTAATGCAACAATTATTGAGAGAGTCCCCTAAAGAATGTGTGTGTGTTAGAATTATCATGTTTCACATCCAGTAGCCGGTAATTAATGATCAATGTACTCCAATGGTGTCGTTAAACAAAACAGATCTAGTTGACTTAGCCATATCTGACCAAGGTGAAATGTTCCAATGAGATCCTATAGGTGTTAGAATAAAATCACGTCAGTGGTGTCAATTTTTTTTTAACCACACCACTAGAGCACATTGATGTATTAATTATCGGCTATTGGATGTCAAACATATGGTCATTTTGATAGTCATAGAGAGGAAACCTGCTACATCTTTCCATTAGTAGCAAGGGATCTTTTATATGAACCATCCCTCAGACAGGATAGTACATACCACGGCCTTTGATACACCAGTCGTGGTGCACAGCCTACACCCAATAGCCGATGCCTATTTTTGTGCTGGGGTGTCGTTAAACATTCATTCATTCATTCATTTTTTGATGCACAGCCTGAAAGGAGAAATAGCTCAATGGGCCCACCGACGGGGATCGATCTAGACCGATCGCGCATCAGGCGTGCACTTTACCACTAGTCTACGTCCCGCCCCTGGTGACAAATAGTATGTCAAAGAGTTTGGACCACAGAAGCATGCAACTATAATCTTTTTAACAACGTCGTCAGTTACCACGTAAGAGCATGGACTACAATTAGTAACCACTACAGTGGCGGCGCCAGCAATGGTTGTATTAGTGTGAGAATATTCATCCTCCTTCGAGCCTGATAAACCCACTACATGCAAGGAATGTACGTTTGATGTAACTGAAAAATAACAGCAAGATGATCAGAAAAAAACACGATATTCTTGATTTCTTGTACGGAAAACTAGTGTATGCGAGTATGCGAGCATGCGAATATAAAATCAACAATAACAACAACAGACACAACCACAAGAACAACTAAACAGCCAAATACACATAGAGTTAAAGTGTGTTTTGTTTACAGCACCACTAGAACACATTGCTTTATTAATCATCGGCTATAGGATGTCAAACGTTTGATAATTTTGACATGTAGCCTTAGAGAGGAAACCCGCTACATTTATTTTTCTATTAGTAGCAAGGGATCTTTTATATGTAGCATTCCACAAAAAAAGATAGCACATACCACAACCTTTTGCATACCAATCGTGGTGCACTGGCACGAGTATACATAAACGCAACCAGATAGACAAGGCGAACGATTGTACTGTCTTATAGGTCCAATGTTAAAGTTCAAACTACACTGTTTCGTTATTTTCACATTTAAATGTAATAAATAACTACAAATTAATCGATCACACGCTTAATCTTTACATAATTAACTCCAGAATAATAATTTTTAAAAGTCTTGCACTGGACGACAAAATGGGATTCCCAAATAATATTTCGCTAATATTATTTTGTCAGTTGATAATTCTGGGACAACTTATGTGTGTTGAATGTGTACGCACAAAAAAAGGGACGTCACTAGTTAATGCGTGTGACACATTGTTCAGATTCCCCCTAGAAAACCCCCAAAATTCTACTAATAAATGAAATTATTGGGTTGTAATTTTTACAGGCATATAACTGAAGGTATAAACTTTATGTTTCAAAGCAAAACATAATAAATATGTTTTTAGCGGGAACCAGCATTATTGCAACTTTAACATAGCACCTTTTATCTACAGTCTGATAAGTGTGAGTGTTCTAATTGCCCCTAAGTAAACTCACGGATCCTCCCCTGTAATAGCTACCCTTTTAACTTGATGTTAATGCACTTTTACGTACTAATGCTATGCAAGCACCGTTCTGTTACCAGTTTCTTATTTATGAAATTATATTTCATACTTACTATTTTTAACCATCCACTCGCTCTCAAAACCTGATTTTTCATATCCTAAAATAAAATAAAAACAAAATAAATATAAATATTTCCTCAAATTGCCTTGTCAATAAAAATAAAAAACCCTTCAGTAATAGTACTGAATTCAAATGGCAAAATCAGTAGTATATGAAATCAATGCCATGATGCGATATTTACACGATGATAAAACAAGAAATGGTTATACATTTGTGTATTCAATTATCAACCAGCAATAAAATCACACACACTTCGATGAATCCAATGCCCAATTTCATTTCAACTTATTTTCGTGCTTATATCCAATTTAGGTTCCAGCACGCTGTTTGTCCGACGCTACCCTAAGACGTTTCTTGGTATAACTTAATCTCACTTATAAAAATGTCATTAATGTTAAGACATAATTATTGTCATCTTCAGGATTCGAGTCCACGAAAGTACAAATCAAATAACTACGAGAATGAGAGAGAGAGAGAGAGAGAGAGAGAGAGAGAGAGAGAGAGAGAGAGAGAGAGAGAGAGAGAGAGAGAGAGAGAGAGAGAGAGAGAGAGAGAGAGAGAGCGTTTGTTATAAAAAAACAAACAAAAAAACAACAACTATATACTCTTCAATATTAATGTTAATATCAACTATTAGACCGAACATACATTTTGA
This sequence comes from Gigantopelta aegis, assembly GCF_016097555.1. Classification (NCBI taxonomy): domain Eukaryota; kingdom Metazoa; phylum Mollusca; class Gastropoda; order Neomphalida; family Peltospiridae; genus Gigantopelta; species Gigantopelta aegis. The sequence goes on along the minus strand of NC_054712.1, from coordinate 44,445,089 downwards.
CCACAGACATCCCAGTAAAGAACGTTCAGGTCTGTTATCAACACACCGAAACACATTCCATAGTTTGCACGTGCATCAAGCAGTTGCCCGTACACGTGCGTGAGGTGTCATTCTCGATTTTGAAAATTTCCAGGAAGTTCGATTAATCACTGTGGAACATTATTTCTGTCAATCTTTTTCATTCTTTTGATCATACAGTTGTTATTGTTTTGTTTTTAGTCATTTTTATTGTTTGAATTTGCGATTTGAATTTGCGATTTGAATTTGCGAAATTTCACTTCTGACTCTAATCGTCCTTCAAGATCTTTGGTGGTCATAAAACTTACTGTAATACTGAACTACTGGTTGTAATGTTTGCCCAATTCATTCACTATTACCATATAACCATTCCCCACAGCTAATATTCTTTACAATTTTGGCAATTGTAAATTCTTATTAGAGTTCCCCTACTTTTTTGAAGAGTATATATGTATATATCTTCGTCTGAGTTGTACCGAAAGCACTGGCCTTTTGTCGATGTTGACAAACCTTAATAAGTGTCCAGGAATAAACTGATTAATCAAGATGGTATTTGCAAAGAAAGCTGGAACAATATAAAGCTATATATTCATCTTAGAAGTGAAAATAAATCCAGATAAAAGACGAAACTCACGAACATAAGTGGGAAGCTGGTATTCCTCACTAATAAGGTTTGTACATAAACTGTAGACACAGGAAATTGTAGTCCCATGGGCACCAGCAGTGCTACGTTACTCACGATTTGTTTCTATCACATCTGACTGAATCCACACAGAAAGTTATTTTAATTTAATAAAAAAAAGTTTGTTTTGTTTAACTACACCACTAGAGCACATTGATTTATTAATCATCGGCTATCGGATGTCACATTTCGCAATTCTGGTATTATAGTCTTAGAGAGGAAACCCGCTACATTTTTCAGTAGTAGCATGGGATCTTTTATCTACACCATCCCACAGACAGGATAGCACATACCACGACCTTTTATATACCAGTTGTGTTGCACTGGCTGTTACAAGAAATACTTTAATTTAATATTACACAATACTATTAATCAGATGTGTTATATACTCTTCAAAAAAAGAAACGCAAAAGGGTACAAATGGGTTATAACTCCGATTTTATGTTTCCTACCGGTTCATGCTTTGTGAATATAAGGTCATTGCATGTCCCAAACACATTCCTACGGTTACATTCGATAAAACGCAGCTACTGTACAATAAAGTTCCAAAATGTGAATATTCGCAAAAACGCAGCCACGTGCAAACCATGTCACCACTGCACGTGCGTTGTCTGCACGTGCAACATGAACACCGACAGTATAAAAGTGCAGGGTGTTCGCTTGCCTGGCCTCTGTATCTGGCCGACAGTTGACAATCCAGGACATGCCACGTCTCAGTGAACCGCAGAGAAAAAATGCCATCGGCCGACTAGACGCAGGCGAATCCAGAACGACCGTTGCCAGGGCATTCCATGTGTCCCCAAGCACCATCTCCAGACTGTGGGACCGTTACCAGCAACATGGATCAACACGTGACCTCCCTAGATCCGGTCGACCACGGGTCACTACCCCCGGGCAGGACCGCTACATCCGGGTACGCCACCTTCGGGAACGATTGACTACTGCCACCTCCACAGCCGCAGCAATACCAGGTTTGCGCAGGATATCCGACCAGACCGTACGGAACCGCCTACGTGAGGTAGGAATTCGTGCCAGACGTCCAGTTCGAGGTGTCATCTTAACACCACAACACCGTCGACTCCGACTGCAGTGGTGCCAGATTCATCGACAATGGCCTCAACTGCGATGGAGACAGGTGTGGTTCAGTGACGAGTCCCGATTTCTGCTCCGACGTCATGATGGAAGATGTCGCGTGTATAGGCGTCGTGGTGAACGTTATGCGGCAAAATGCGTGCAGGAAGTGGACAGATTCGGCGGGAGTAGTGTCATGGTGTGGGCAGCCATCTCACACACTGGCAGAACTGACCTGGTCCACGTGCAGGGCAACCTGAATGCACAGGGCTACATTGACCAGATCCTCCGGCCACACATCGTTCCAGTTATGGCCAACGCCAACGCAGTGTTCCAACATGACAACGCCAGGCCTCACACAGCACGTCTCACAACGGCTTTCCTACAGAACAACAACATTAATGTCCTTCCTTGGCCATCAATATCACCGGATTTGAACCCAATTGAGCATCTATGGGACGAGTTGGACCGACGCCTCCGACAGCGACAACCACAGCCCCAGACCCTGCCCGAGCTGGCAGCAGCCTTGCAGGCCGAGTGGGCCACCATCCCCCGGGACGTCATCCGTACTCTGGTTGCTTCAATGGGCAGGCGGTGCCAGGCAGTTGTCAACACACGCGGAGGCCACACCCGGTATTGACTCCAGATGACCTTGACCTTGGTGGTGTGTCCTATCACTTACTCACAATGGACTAGAGTGAATTGTGAACAATCCTGCAACATTTGGTAATTATCGGACTCACCATTCAATAATTAAATCAATTCTCCAAATGTTACGACAATGTGGTTTTGCGTTTCTTCTTTTGAAGAGTATATTAAAGTCGGAATAAAAACAAAACTTTGCACTGAGCTAAAAAGAAGATGTTGATGAAAAAATATGATGATGATGATGATGATGAAGATGATGATCATGGTTATCATATGTAGAAGAAGAAGTTGATGCTGATGATGGTGATGATCATGATAATGATGATGATGATGATGATGATGATGATGATGAAGAATGTGATGGTGATGGGTGATGGTGATAAAGTAGGAAAAATCAACCAATTATAGAACACCAGATTCAAACCTAGATGTTTTCGTAGTGATTTAAAGCAACACTGGTCTCTAAAACAATCTCCACGACAAAATCACACAACACACCTCGGGAATGCTGAAAGTATATAATGCGAGGACACGAGATCTCTCGATCACAAACGACGCCGGACACTTAACTGTTAGCAGTGTTGAGAGTAATGCAAAGAAGCACGATTTGATTACATTTATCCACACTTCCATTACGATGTCTTCTGTCTGGTCGCATACTAACTGAATAAGTTTAAATGTCACCGCACGATCTCTCCCCTCACCTCGTCTGACCCTTTTATGTGTATGTCCTATAGTTAGTTTTTATATTGCGTGAGCTGGTTAATCCCGGTTAATAACAACCACAATGAGCTCAGGAAAGCAGTCATATTTGCTTATCTACACCTCATCACATTACGGTGAGAGAGAGAGAGAGAGAGAGAGAGAGAGAGAGAGAGAGAGAGAGAGAGAGAGAGAGAGAGAGAGAGAGAGAGAGAGAGAGAGAGAGAGAGAGAGAGAGAGAGAGAGAGAGAGAGAGAGAGAGAGAGAGAGAGAGAGAGAGAGAGAGAGAGAGAGAGAGAGAGAGAGAGAGAGAGAGAGAGAGAGAGAGAGAGAGAGAGAGAGAGGAGAGACAGAGCGAGAGACCAAAAAAGAAGACATATCAAAAGAGAAAGAGCGAAAGAAACATCGCTTACTAACAAAAAGTACTGTGACGGTACATGCTCTTAATTTCTTTTCGCCTGTGGCGATATTAATTGTTTTAGAAGGCTGTGTGCAGTTCCAAATGCACTTAGCCCAGGTGGGCAAATTGTTACGTAATACCTTCGCGCGACCGTGCATTCCAATATGCACTTAGTCCAGCTGTGGAGGCCATGTGGCCAGTAGTTACGTAATACCTCTGCGAGTGCGGTTTTTACAAACGTGATTTGGCGACTGGAGACAGAATGTCTGGTCATCTAAGGAAAGATACCTACTCTGGGAGAGGTGGAAATATCAGATGATACGTGAGGTACCGCCTTGTACCCCCAGGCGATATTCGCTGTCTCTGAGAGTTTTTGAATAAATAGCTAGGGTTTTAGAGATATCGGGGAGAAACATATTGGAAGTATCCAGGGGAACGGACGACGTCCACTGAACGATCTATATTAGTTCAGACGGGAGTTTGGTAAATATATATTTTCTGCTCTGTGTATAACCTTGATGTGATTGATGTGACTTTAAATATTTTAATACTGTATTATACCAATATTATTTAGACGGTGCTGCCGGTCATCTGACGCAGTAATCTGTAGGCTCACTGTCCTTAATAATTATAAAAAGCTTAACCAGTCATCCTAGAGGACCTAGGTAAACTGTAGGTTATTGTCTTTATTGTGGTAGGTACCAGTATTAATTCTGTGTTACAAGGTTACTGAATGATAGTTAAGGGTTAATTAAACATTAACCAGTTAGGAATAGAGTTGTAATTCCTCTATTAATTAATTTCCCCTGGAAGCGTTTCTCAATTATCATGCGTTATTGAACGAGTAGTAAGGGTTAATTAAACATTAACCAGTTAGGAATAGAGTTGTAATTCCTTTATTAATTCAGTTCTCCTGGAAGCGTTCTCAATTATCACACGTTACTGAACGAGTAGTAAAGGTTAATTAAAAATTAACCAGTTAGGAATAGAGTTGTAATTCCTTTATTAATTAAGTTCTCCTGGAAGCGTTTCCCAATTATCACACGTGTGGGTGTTGTGTCACGGTGAAGTGATTAGCAAATTGTGTAAACTAGACACCTAGAGATTAACTAATTAAGTGATCAGTTATGGGTTGTTATTATTTGTTGTTGTTAATTAACTACTGCGGCAGTACATTTGTCAGCGTAGGTTAATACAGATTCCTAAGTGTATTGTGTTTTTGTTGTGTTTTCTAGTGAACTAAACGTGCTATATTACATATACTTTATATAAGATCTTATCTCTAATCATACCTAGACTAGGCACATAGCGGGTATAACTGCCGTTACAGAGAGATCTAATAGATATAGTTAGGAGAGATATTTGGACAATCGTGTTTCATTCAGTTACGGGTATTATAGGATCCCCGTGACAAGTACCAAGGAATCTTTCGTATCTATTGAATACATAATTGTATGATAAAAAGTATATTTCACACCTATGACTATATGGATATTTAACACCTTAAGTGTGAACATTTTAGGCTCATAGGTAAAATATTTCTATAATAGCAACATATTCAAAACTGTAAGTAAAGGACGCAACGTATATTGTCAGCTATTGCTATTTTGTCTGGCGTCGCATTTTGTATGTATGTACCAATTGCGGAACGTTCGCAGGGACGGACAGACAGATTTCGTTCAGGGCAGTCGATCCTAAGACAGATTTCCTCTCAGGCGAGCGCTCTACCACTGAACTTCACCTCACAGCAATAACATGGACTACAGACACAATGTGCACATTAAGCAGTTATCGGAAAACACAAAATGACCCTCAAATCTCTCAGCCCATATGAGCAGTAAAACAGATTAATGTCGCCAGGAAGCTGGCATCATTTGTCTTTTTCTGTCGTTACCGAGAAATCGTTTCTCGACGTCAATACAATTGGAATCTAGATTAGAATAAGCAGAAAGTTCTACAGCTCAATAGCACGCCACCCAGACTGCTGTGGCGATCTTCCCACACAGTGCACGGTTAATGCGAGTCCGATTCCGCGAACTGTTAATGCACATACACACAGAGGTGTTAATCAACTCGCCGATCATTTAAACCAGTTTTTATAGGCATGGAATCTGGATCGCCGAGCTCCCACGTGGAAACACATTTCAATTTATAACGCCTTTGGGCATTCCAATATATGGGATTACTGCTGTGGAATTGACCTTTACCCAGTTTGTGTTCGACAGCAAAATGTTAGGTTTATTATACTGACATGGTCGACAAAGTATGAAGTGTGTAGTCTTCTGATTGGCAGTCATCCTAAAGGCGAAGCATCTGGCACCGTTTCTTGGCAACAGTCATTACTTTATTAAAACGCCCTTTGGACTCTACCTCGTGTATAGATATGATTTTTGAACGCACACTGGTTATGTCGTCCAGATTAAGTTACAGCGACTGTCCTGAGTGTGCTCCCATTGTAAGATCTTCACCTGTAACATATCCTTTCTGAGGACAACAATTACGCAATGCAGATATGTTCTTGTTTAGAAGGCACAGACCCTAGTTTCAGCCCGTAGAATGGAACCTAAGTTTGTTTAAGTTACAAACCTGTAACACATTTGGATAACTTTACAAAAGAGTGAAACAAGAATCTATGACGTTGAAATGGCGAAATACCGTTAAAAATAGACTAAAACTCGACTCCATAACTGTGACCTCTCAGACGCACGTGCGTTTTTACAAATATTAAAAAAAAGCATTTTGTAGAAAAAACTTCGGTTGTACGGAAATGGATAAGCAGAACAATAAAATATAAGTAAAGTTTGATTTCAGTGATCATAAATGGCTTTAATAATGAAAAATATGCCTTAGTGTTTAAAAACTAGGGCCTCTCCCTTTAACAAGGTGTTTGTTGTCGTTCTAATGTTTATAGTAGGCCAAAATCTGATTTTACCTTCCAGAAATTTCGTACGCTATATATATATATATATATATATATATATATATATATATATATATATATATATATGTATGTATGTATATCAGGAAGATAAACCATTCGTGGATCATGATAAGGAAGATAAACTACCCCAGTTCTGCATCTTCTCACCAGTTCATGGATCATGATAAGGAACATACCTCCCAGTTCTGCACCTTCTCACCAGTTCATGGATCATGATAAGGAAGGTACCCCCCCCCCCCCCCCCCCCAGTTATGCATCTTCTCACCAGTTAATGGATCATGATAAGGAGCATACCTCCCACTTATGCATCTTCTCACCAGTTAATGGATCATGATAAGGAAGATAAAACACCCAGTTCTGCACCTTCTCACCAGTTCATGGAACATGACACGGAAGATAAACCACCCAGTTCTGCACCTTCTCACCAGTTCGTGGAACATGACAAGGAAGATAAACCACACAGTTCTGCACCTTCTCACCAGTTCATGGATCATGATAAGGAAGATAAACCACCCAGTTCTGCACCTTCTCACCAGTTCGTGGATCATGATCAGGAAGATAAACCACCCAAGTTCTGCATCTTCTCACCAGTTCATGGATCATGATAAGGAACATACCTCCCAGTTCTGCACCTTCTCACCAGTTCGTGGATCATGATAAGGAAGGTACCCCCCCCCCCCCCCCCCCCCCCCCCCCAGTTATGCATCTTCTCACCAGTTAATGGATCATGATAAGGAAGATAAACCACCCAGTTCTTCACCTTCTCACCAATTCATGGAACATGACAAGGAAGATAAACCACCCAGTTCTGCACCTTCTCACCAGTTCGTGGAACATGACAAGGAAGATAAACCACCCAGTTCTGCACCTTCTCACCAGTTCGTGGATCATGATCAGGAAGATAAACCAGTTCCGCACCTGGTCGACTATTACCCAACCCCCATGATATAGATCAACCATGCCAGTTCTACGCCTGATCGGCGATACCCTGCACCCCCCGGAAGTCACCTCAGTTCTGCACCTATTAACAACTTCGTGGATAATGATGGGTAGATATCTATCAAGTTCTGCACCTGGTCAACTATTAAACCCTCTTGTTCTGTACCTACTCACCAACTGGTGGATCATAATGAGGAGGAAGAACATCTGCAGCACCCCCCCCCCCCCCAATCTTCACCTACTCACCAGTTCATGGATCATGATGAGGAAGAAGATCTACACGCCCCCTCCACCCCCTCCCCTGTCCCAGGACTGCAACTACTCACCAGTTCATGGATCATGATGAGGAAGAGCTACACGATCATCCACCCCAACCCGCACCCCTGTCCCAGTTCTGTACCTACTCACCAGTTCATGGATCATGATGAGGAAGATCTACACGATCCTCCACCCCAACCTCATTCCCGTCCCAGTTCTGTACCTACTCACCAGTTCATGGATCATGATGAGGAAGAAGATCTACACGATCCTCCACCCCAACCCCCACCCCCATCCCAGTTCTGCGCCTACTCAACAGTTCATGGATCATGATGAGGAAGAAGGTCTACACGACCCTTCATCCGAACCCTCCCCCCCCCCGTCCCAGTTCTGCACCTACTCACCAGTTCATGGATCATGATGAGGAAGAAGATCTACACGATCCTCCACCCCCAACCCCAACCCCCATCCCAGTTCTGCACCTACTCACCAGTTCGTGGATCATGATAAGAAAGATCTACACGATCCTCCACCCCCAACACCCACCCCCCGTCCCAGTTCTGTACCTAATCACCAGTTCGTGGATCATGATAAGAACGATCTACACGGTCCTCCACCCCCAACCCTCACCCCCGTCCCAGTTCTGCACCTACTCACCAGTTCGTGGATCATGCTGAGGAAGAAGATCTACACGATCCTCCACCCCCACCCCCAACCCCCATCCCAGTTCTGTACCTTCTCACCAGTTCGTGGATCATGATAAGAAATATCTACACGAACCTCCACCCCCAACCCCTACCCCGTCCCAGTTCTGTACCTACTCACCAGTTCGTGGATCATGATAAGAAAGATCTACCCGATCCTCCACCCCCAACCCCCATCCCCCGTCCCAGTTCTGTACCTACTCACCAGTTCGTGGATCATGATGAGGAAGAAGATCTACACGATCCTCCACCCCCAACCCCCACCCCCCGTCCCAGTCCTGTACCTACTCACCAGTTCGCGGATCATGATGAGGAAGAAGATCTACACGATCCTCCGCCCCCAACCCCCACCCCCGTCCCAGTTCTGTACCTACTCACCAGTTCGTGGATCATGATGAGGAAGAAGGACATCTGCACGTTGACGGACTCGCTCTGATTGTGGACGGGGACGATTCCTCGGTAGTAATTATTGAAGATATCCTTCCGCAGGTTAATCATGTCTCTGGCGCTGGCGGCTAACCCTGGAACGAGCAAAATCAGATTGTCTGAGCAACAAAAAAAGACGGAGCAAGCATTCCGCAGGCACTAACTCGTTGAGAGATAAAGAAAAAGTTGAATTATATACATTATGAATCTTTTCTTGGATGTGTGTGTTGTTCTTGGTATATAAGAACTAATGTGTACAATTATGATCGTTAAAACACCAATACTAAATTGAGTTCAAGCATTAGTATGGTTTATATAGAGAACTACTGCACGTGTGACTAGTAATCAAAATTAGTTTCACATCGACAATATGGTAAATCTATTACACAAACAATAATTATTATAATGAGATCATAATCGCTATACGCATCACTTGATGTTTGCAATTTACCTTTTGATCAAACAATGCTTTTTTTTAACGACAGCATAAGAACGTATGATTAACTAAACAAAAGCTACTGGATGTCAGTTATTTGATAATTTTGACAGTTGCCTCAGGCCATATCACAGCCTTTGCTATACTAGTTGTGAGTCACTGGATGGGATACACAGACAGGCAGACAGACGGAGAATTTATTAACGTCTCACGTTATGTAAATCCTACATTTACAAAATAAAACAACCATAAAAGTACATAAACCATTCCTTATGGAATCATCAGAGACAGTATAGTTAAATGATACAAAAATGGACAATTAAAAACAAAAATAATGAAGCTATTGTGTATATAAAAAGTCTCTACGACGTTGTGAAATATAAAAACAAGTTTGGCTGTTACAGATTCAATGTTAGGCTCTGGCATTAAAACACATAACGTTTCTAAATCAGGCAATAACATAAACGTTTTAAAACATAACTGAGCATGCTGGTACAAATAAAAACGAAATCCTCAAACTAGGGACAGTTTATAACAAACATCAGTTTCATCCTCAACAGATTGGTTATCGCAAATAGAACAGCAACGTTGATCTGCCGGCAGATTGATCTCTAACCGAATAGGTGCAACATCGAAATTTCACAAAGGCACTCCATTCCAATAAGCCGACGACTTAAAAAATACACGCAGTATCTGCAATACGTTTTGAGCTATATTTTTAGAAAGCTCAGGTACAAATTCGCAGAAGCTGAGGTTGATTCTGGTCAGTCTTTTCGCTGTCAAAATAAAGAGCATGTTCTATAATGTCGTCTGCTGCCAGATGTGTGGTTCGCGCCAGTACAAAGGCGGTGTGTTTTGTTACATTCGATTCAGTTTCAGTCCGTTTCCTTTTTTTTTCTGGTGCCATACTTTCCAGACCCTAAAATCGATGATCGCCCAACTGACTATCTTTGTAAAGTTTTTAGGCGCCCTTAGCCAATAGAGGTCGCCACAGGCGGCCGGGCGACTGCTAAATTCCAACCCTGCATATCGCTAAACACAAAAACTATTCCTTAATAAGCGATACGTAAAATACCTTCTCCCCAAGACGAAAATAAAAGTCCAGTGGTCTGCCGAGTTGATTAGTAAATACGAAACTAGTGCTAATATTTGGTATTTTTAAACATAGTTTAATCTCTCATAAGTCGGCATGTCCGGCTTGTGGACGTTTATACATTACTGACGTTTATATATTACTGACGTTTATATATTACTGTATTATTTTTATTGTACGGAATATCAGACGTAAATAAAGGTTTGTTTCGTCCGTCTTCACCTTAGAACACACAAAGCACCTCGAGCGTCAATCAAGCAACCAAACAACCAAGCAACAAAGTAAGTCAGTCAATCACTCGATCAATGAAGAAATTAGAGAGACTAAAAAGACTAAATTTGAATAGAATGACGAAATAATACTACTACAATTCATGAAATACGTGCATTAGTTCAAGTAGTCAAATTAAATATAACAATGCATAAATGGCTTAGTGTTAATACGCTAGATCATTAGTCTGAACAAAGGGTGATGGTGGGCACCAGGTAAGGAGAGAAAAGGATATGCTGTATGTTCATAAGATACAGAACTGCGATTCATGGCGGTGATTTGAATGCAAAGAACAACTGGGCAACAGTATAACACGTGTATTGTGTGTAGTGTCAAACTTAAAGCTACTTCGTTGACAGTTTTGTTCTTTTATGCTTGAACACAGACTATCCCACGTGGATATATGTACCATCGAACCCTGTTCACCGACATCCCTTGGCTGTAAGCTCTGTCTGCGTATTCTCGCTCTAGCCAGTGCACCATGACTGGTATATCAAAGGCCGTGGTATATGCTATCCTGTATGTGGGATGGTGCATATAAAAGATTCCTTGCTACTAATGGAAACATGTAGCGGGCTTCAAGTCTGAATGTGTGAAATTGACCATATGTTCGACATCCAATAGCCGATGATTAATAAATCAATGTGCTCTAGTGGTGTCGTTAAACAAAACAAACTTTAACAAACAAACTTTAACTATACGCGTAACACATAGATGCATTAAGTTTGGTTTCCATAAACCATGTGATGGAGGCGGAAGACCAATTACATTCTGCGATTCATTTGAACAGATGAACTGGTCCCGTGCTTATAAAACGTTTTAGAGTTTATGTTCAAACATCCAACATAGTTTGAGACTTAAACGTCATGGCAACGACATACAAATTGTATTCGCGTGAAGCCATTAACGATTTGAATCTAGACTAAAATTGTATAAGCACGAGCCCAGATTTCCGATGAGTTGCCTATCGGACGGAGAAGGCCTTCGACTGTGTTCCCATAAACAATTATTTGGTCTGTTTCCATTTGCGCCAGCTTGTACCTTGTCGACGAATAGTTATATATTTTACAGAAACCAGACTTTTTTTTCCTTTCAGAAACTCAAAAGTGAGGCACCAAGAGGCTTGAAGAACACTGGGTGGGTCTAAACCTTTACTTGTTTTTTTCTACTGTATATAAGACCCCCCAAATAATCTTGTTCCCCCACTATAAGCTTAACCCACTTCACATATTGTTCTTACAGGCCAAATTAATCCGTTATTTTTTATTACGTAGTTTATTTAAAAACAATTAAACAAAACCCAATCAAAAAAAAAAAGAAGAAGAAGAAGAAGAAGAAGAAGAAGAAAAAAAAAAAAAAAAAAAAAGGAAAAAAAAAAAGAAAGAAAAAAAAGACAGATATGCATAATATATGGCGGCATTTCACTATACTCGTTAATATCAATAACTCATAAGCCTGTAGGTATGTTTGTATTTTGCAATTGGTAAATGATATTAAAACTTACTGATGCGATATTGTAGCTTAAAATTCACAATGCACTGAGTGCACAATCTCGCACTGCTATCTTAAAGACTCCAGACCTGATACAGATCGAGACACATCGTTAGCTTCACTGTGCAATACCGGCATGCTACTTTACGGCAAAACATTTCAACTATCGAACGAAAGTGCCATATGAGCTATAAAACCCCGATTACGACGTGTTCTTATGACGAAGACAGACAAGCTGAGTACCACTGCAATGGCGGTAGAACTGAGTTAATTAAGATTTTCATTAAGATTGGAATATCATTCCAACGCTAGGGTTCGCTGAACTTGTGTTTATTGTTTAGTTGTACGTCAGCCGGAAGTGAATTAGCGACACCTGCTGTTCCGTTACAAATGGCGCACGGATGTAGTTTTAAACATCGTCACTAACAATGGCTGCTATTCTCTAAGAGGGACGCAGCTGACGAGGAAAGTGGGATGCGTCTCTTGTAGGTCATAAGGGCCATCTTTGCCTGTCCTCTGTTAGTGTTCTCTGATTCGTTCTGTGCTACAAAAAGCAATGGCCCGGAAGTTTTTTTTGTGGGAACCCGCATTATTGGGAGAGGGGAGGGGGAAACCACACTGTCTATCAATCGTGTTATGGGGCGAAAGGAAAATATAAAAAGTGATGTGCAAAAAGGTTTTATTGGGAAGAGCAGTGCCATGTCTATTTATGTTCCATCTCTGCCCTGGTAAGCCACTTGTCAAGAAAATAGCACGCTAGTTGTAAGTAATTTGATTTAAATTAATTTAAAGCGCTGGTTAAGCCTATTGCTTAAACGTTTTGTTGCTTGCCAATTGTAATTAATAATTAATAGAGAAAGAGAGAGAGAGAGAGAGAGAGAGAGAGAGAGAGAGAGAGAGAGAGAGAGAGAGAGAGAGAGAGAGAGAGAGAGAGAGAGAGAGAGAGAGACGGCAAAACCATAGGATTTTGTAATTCCTTCCTTTCACTTTGTACATTTGATGACACTCAGAAACACAACAATCAATCAATCATAACTAGCCTATCCCGAGTCCGGCTTCCGATAGGATTGGGGGTCCCGACTAGGGACAGGAACACAGCAACCGTCATAAGGGGATGTGAGTGCGCAGTCGTTCAATTTTTATCCACCACTTTCTGAACTTTAAAATTTTAGAATAGTAGATTTACATCATACAATTTAAAACATCCCATAGAAGAATGCTCTCAAACATTCGTCCTTGTATACAATCAAGACTGTCCTGAATTTTTACCCATTGTAGCATATGTGTGGCTAATACAGCCTTTTTGTTTATTAAAACTACAATGTATTTAGAGTTTCTTGCTTAGAATACGAATATTTTATTTGTAGTATCTCAGGACCCAAAATAGTAAGTAAAATAGGGTCTACTGTTATGTTTCTAAAATGGCAGGTCAAACGACATATTCCTCGCTATGAAAACAACGTGTGTGTGTGTGTGTGTGTGTGTGTGTGTGTGTGTGTGTGTGTGTGTGTGTGTGTGTATAAATTTCTTACTGCTAATGGAAAAATGTAAATGGTTTTCGCTAACACTACATGACAGAATTATGGAATGCCTGACATCCAATAACCGATGATTAATAAATCGATGTGCTCGCGTGGTGTCGTTAAACAAAACAACATTTACATCAGTCACTGTCTAGTATAATGACCTTACACTAAGTGTAGTTGCTCTAATCATTATTTACATACACATTTGTTATCCTAGCAGTTCGATTTGATTCCCATTGATTGGGGTCTCCGTGGTTTCGTTATGATAACATCAACAGGCAGGGATGCGTTTGAAACGAATAACAAGTCATATGACTGGAGTTTACAGTCCGATGAACATCCAATGAAACAGCGTTCTTCTAACGCCGAGTGCGCCAAGACAGAGATGGAGTTTACACACGGAAGCAACGTCGGCTTCAAAATATGTTTTAAGGCGTTAGCACATGTTTACAGACAAAACGTCCTCGTGGAATGCATTGACGATATTAGATCTGCTACAACAGTTTTAGTTGTGCAGTGACTCTTGCCATCAGCTACATTTTTGTATTATAAACATAGTCAATTGAAAGTACTTCTACCAGGATCTGGAGTTTTATACTACTATTTATCGTCATTTTGGGCACCTACAATATTCCAAAGTAATTATGCATGCATTATATCGAATGATTAATTTACGAAAAAAAACCCCCAAAACATTGAAAATCCGCACAAAGCCATTTTTACTTTCATATTTAACTCCGGCCTATTTTCAAAATGGTGCACAGTGTCCCACGGATATTGTCCTATCTGTTGGAAAATGCATGTAAACATCCGTTTCTGCTAATGGAAAAATGTAGAGGCTTTCCTGTGATAACCAATAGCCGATGATTAATGATTAATGAACCAATGTGCTCTAGCGCTAGTCTCGTTAAACAAACCAAACTTTAAACATTAAAGGCGCAGACCCTAGTTTCAGCCCGTGAAAACGGACACTGAGTTTAGTTAATCTACAAACCTGCAACGCACATTTGGATAAGGTTATAACAGAGAGAAGCTAAAGTCTGTGATGTTTAAAGAGGAAAATGCTGTCTTAAAAATAACTAGAGCTTGTCTTCTTAACCACTATTTCTCAGACGAACGTGCGTTTTTTAGAGTTATGAAACATGCATTTTGGAGTACTGCTAAAACCTGGATGACCAGAACCACTTCAGATATACAAAAATTAATATTTTGAATAATAAAATGTAAGTACTTCTAATGTAAATGATCAAACACGGCTTTATAGTGAAAAATACGTTGTAGTGTTTAAAAACTAGTCTGTCAGTTTAAAATGGTGTAGGATACACAATTTAATACAAAAACAACAACTATACAGTTGAGTACCTTATCATCTGCCGTAGACCCGTAAAGCCATGGTTGATGTGCAAATATCTTGTTCTTTTTTATCTTATTATTAGATTTATTTTGTTACACACATCTCCAACTATTAATATATCCACAATGTGTACGTTGTTTTTGGTTTGTTAAATTGTGTAATTTTGATGAAGGTCAATAATGAAATATTCTCCTCACAAAAAGTTAAGCAACATCCAATGAATAGTGAAAATGAAGTATTATTTGAGAATTAAACCTTCACAATACAATAAGCACACCGAAACACATCGCCGATCGAGCTACTACATGTGTTAAAGTTTTCTAACGTTGAATACAAATTCGATAAAAAAATGAATTACTGTTCTGTACACATTGCACTGATTGCGGATATGAGATTGTAAATGAAGACTGCGATACATCGCTAGCGGAAACGCCGATTTTGGTTTACTATTACAATATATTAATTTATTTTGACGTGATTTGGTGTATAATTCTCTTTTAACTTCCCTTTATTCTTCTTTATCACGAAACAGGCATGTTTATTTTGCATGCGCTATTCCTGTTATAGCAGAAAGGTTGTCGAAAAAACCTAGTGTCTGAAAATATAATCCATTTAGATGGATGTAAATCTTTAGTTTTATCCAAGGCATTAATGATCTCGAATTGAACACTCTCACGGAAACTGTATCAGTTGGTAAGCCGATTCTCTATCCTGTGATCCGTCCTTGTAAGTTACAACGAGTATTTAATCACAATATTTGTCTTTAATTTCCATGAAATGCTGTTTAAATACAACTGCATTTCTCCGATCGATAATTCTGTTCGTACATGCACAAGAACAAATGCAATTTATGCTGGTTTAATGCACCAACATGTCTCCAGAATGCCGTTTAAAACAGTGAAAAAAAGAGAGAAACAAACAAACAAAGAAGCAAAGAAAGAATGAAAAAGGAAAGGATACAAACTAAAGAAAACAGTTTGTTAATATGAAGACGAATGAATGAATGATTGAATGAAAGAATGAATGAATGCATGCTTTTATGAATGAATGAATGAATGAATAAGTAAATAAATATATGTTTTAAAACTTGTCTGTTAATGTGAATACTAATTATGCAGATGACGTTTGACCTAGCATCACTGTCTTAAGCTTGGCTCCCATAAACTATGTACTACGACGAAGAACACCGCAGACCAGTGTCAATTTTATGGAGACATAGTCGCAAATTATCTGTGACGCTTAGCGATGTTGAAGTTTGGCAGGCACAGTTTACTGTATTGCAAAATATTATCTGCTATTTGTCTGCGACACTCTACGGCGGTCGTTGACATTCAGGAGATTTTCTGTGAACCAGACTTTAATCTCTTCTTAAATACCGGATGTTTTGTCAGCTGGAATACTGCAGAGGAAGCTTTAAATGTCTAGCCTTCTAAGTAATTATAGTCCTTCCCATCCTCCTACAAACATGTTTTTTTTGTAAATCAGTTCAGTGTTTTGAAAATAACAGAAAAAAGCAAAGTTTTGCATGCAATCTGATTTTTTACATGTACTTGCGTTCAAATCCATGCACAATGTTTTGAAAATTATCTTTTGATCTCACGTGTGACCGGGAGAATACGAACATGATCTTTCGGTCTGTTCCCAATTCTGTTTTGATCTCAAGTGTGATCGGACGACTCTGAGCATGATCTTTCGGTCTGTTCCCAATTCTGTTTTGATCTCAAGTGTGACCGGGAGACTCCGAGCATGATCTTTCGGTCTGTTCACAATTCTGTTTTGCTATGACTTTTTTTTTTTTTGTTATCTAATAAAGTCATTTACCCTGGAAACAAATATGGTAGTGTTTAATCACCGATAACACGTCTTGAGAGGCACACCACAGACGTATTCGAACACTCTGGATACATATAGTTACAACAGTAATGCTGGAAATGGATACATAACAACATAAGGTGGGTTGTTTTTTGTTTGTTTTTGCTATTTTTGTTTTTGAGTTTTGTTTTGTTGTGTGCTTTGCGTATAACGTTTAGGTTGCTGCTGCAGTATTAAAGACGAACAAGCTGGCAATGACTCATAGATGCAAACACGACAGTATCAACACGTTTTGATTTTGTTAGTGTAATTGGTTTTGTCGTTCAGGGTATTTTAAAACGCTTATATATATACAAATCAGAAATAATATAAAATTTCCTTCCAAATATAATAGACAGAGATATGATCTCTTCCACTACTGCAAGTAAATGTTTACCCAAAATCAGTTTTGGACTTTGATGTCAGATACACATACATATTTGGACTTAGAAAGTCTCACACTACTGCTGTCTGCTTAAACAACGATACATCTGACGTTCCTGGGTTTGCTGCATTGTAAGATGTTTCCGACTAATAAAATATTTCTACGATTAAACTTACATATTATATATATTTTCTTGTTTTGAATATCAGTGTCTGCATATTTAATGTGTTTCTAGTCGTCTTAATATATGTAAGAAGCCCAAACTGGATTTTGTTTTCAAATAATTTCGTATTTTAGGAAACAAAATAAAATTTAACATAGTACAAATATTAGAACGATCAGAAACGCGTTTAATATACAGCCACTAATATTTTATGCAGAAAAATATATTTAATATGTAATTACAATCGTTAAAAAAGTCTCTGTTAGAAGATAACATCTTACAAATTGCAGCAAACTCAGGAATGTCCCTTTAATGATGTTCAAAAAACCAGGAAGACCACTGTTACAGCTTTTGTTGAAACAACCTTCAGTCATATGTCTTATGGGAAAAAGAAATATTGACATGTCTGATGCTTGTTCAGCTTAGTCTAATTGTGCTGCTTGGCTTACAAAATTTGAAGTCTGTAGAGATATTGATAAGTGCTCTGAGTCGCAAGTCTTCTGTAAACCCCTGGCAGTTCAAGATGGGAGTTAATGCACTCGAGGTATTTACATATCTAGGTGAGTGGCACAATAAAGATTTTTACGAGAGAAGAGTAGCAGCATCATTAAGCCACGCTGACCTTGATGTAGATGTCGGTGATTGTTTGGGGTTAAAGACAAGGCCTCACACGGACGTTCATCTACTAAAGGCCAAGTCACACTATTACTTGATTTGACATATACACTGTGAGTACCTTCGTTTTCAGCTAACATTCTCTACCAGGACGAGATCTAGCTCAGTCGGAAGAGCGCTCGTCCGATATGGTTTGGTAGCAGAATCAAACCCCTCAGTAGACCCATTCTCTAAAAAACATGTCTGTCCCAACAAGTGTTCCAAAACTGGTAATTCAAAGGTTGTGGTTTGTGCTGTCTTGTCTGTAGGAACGTGCATACAATTGATCCATTGCTGCTAACACTATACATCAGAATTACCAAATGTTTGACATCAAATAGCCGATAATGAATAAACTATATACTCCAGGAGTGTCGTTAAATAAAACAAACTAACTCCAACATTTGCTATAATACGCTGTTTTCATACTAGACGTACATGAATCATTCCCTGTAATTATGGGGGCGGGACGTAGCCGAGTGGCAAAGCGCTCGCTCGATGCGCGGGTCGGTCTGGGATCGATCCCCGTCGGGCTATTTCTCGTTCCAGCCAGTGCACCACGACTGGTATATCAAAGGCGTGGCATGTACTACCCTATCTGCGGGATGGTGCATATAAAAGATCCCTTGCTGCTAATCGAAAAGAGTAGCCCATGAAGTGGCGACAGCGGGTTTCCTCTCTCAATATCTGTGTAGTCCTTAACCATATGTCTGACGCCATATAGCCGTAAATAAACTGTGTTGAGTGCGTCGTTAAATAAAACATTTCTTTCTGTAGTTATGCTGCAATCTTCGTGTCCAATAGGAAATGATTAATGTACATGGCTAGTATGTAATATTGTCATTAGTACACTTTTGCAGTATATTCGTTCTGATCAGATCAATTTATTTTGTGCTTATATCCAATTAATGTCCAAACTGACTTCAGCTATCTGGACTGTCTTTCCAGGACAGTGGTTAGTAGGTCGGTATAGTGGCCTGGTTACACCGTTGAAGCCAATGAAACTTCTTTCGGGTGAAATCCGATACCGGGATGCGAATCGAGAATCTAATAAACATTTCGTTCGAACCCTTAACCAGTACAACATCGATAGCGGTGGTCAAAACTCTATGGTCGAAACGTACAGTCGAGAGCCAAATGGAATTCGAAGTTTGAGGTAATAGATTATGTGAATACAGCTTGCAATGCTCAGTTAAATGATGCATTTCAGATTGTGAGTTGATGAACAATAATTAAAGCGTCCCGTGCATTGCCTATTACTTAAAGAGACATACCTGAGTTTGCTGTAATTTTTATGATGTGATCGACTAACAGAGACTTTTTTACGATTGTAATTACATACCAAATATATTTTTCTGCATAACATATTAGTGGCTGTATATTAAACGTGTTTCTGAACGTTCTAATATTTGTATTAGGTTAAATTTCATTTTATTTCCTAAAATATATTTTTTTCGTACGTACGAAATTATTTGAAGACAAAATCCAGTTTGGGCTTCTTACAAATATTAAGACGACCAGAAACATATTGAATATACAGACACTGATATTCTAAACAAGAAAATATATTTATCATGTAAGTTTAATTGTAGAAATATTTTATTAGTCGGAAACATCTTACAATGCAGCAAACTCAGGAATATCCCTTTAAAGCGTCCCGTTTATTATCTATTACTTAACGGGCAGCCAGGATAGACTATACGAGCTTACTCGACATTAATTGAATATTATGAACACGAATGTATACTGAAACATTAATAAATGGATGAACCACTACAAGTGGATACGATTATGCCATACTAGTCCAGTCAATTTAACCCCAAAATTACGTAAACCCAAAACAAATTAGAACAGAAATGATTTTTAAAACATTATTTCATATATGTATCTAGAATAATATATTAAAAATCCGCTCTCGAACTGCATGCTAAATAAGATTTTTTGGGGTAAAAGGTTGAACTATTTTTATATATTTGTATTATTATTATATTCCTTCTACATTGTTGTGTTTCTCATTAAATGGCATACAAACACACATAAATTGTTGCTTTCTGGTGTTAAATAAGTAAAATTAGTAATATTTAGAATTAAAAAATGCTTGTTTAACACAAAAATTACAATTTTTGAATAATATATACAAGTCTCTTAAAGTCAGTTCCAATTTGACATATACGAACATTTTTGTTTTAGGATTTGGTCCAACATATATTTTAAATATAATTTGAAGACACTGAATTCCTCCAAAATATGTTGGTCAAATGAGTAATTACATTTTATGGTTCAAAATGGCAGAAAACGAAATGGCGGGAATTGTGTAATAACAATAATATAACTGGTATTCCAACAATCTTTATAGCATTTTTGTGTATACATTTATTTATAAAAAGCTATGTTGAAAATCTTAAAAATTAGTTTTATAGTTAAATGATGAAAAAAAAAAAAAACGATGGCGTAAAACAAAATGGCGGTCATTTGTCATAAAAATTATAAAATCGACATCCAAGTCTTATGAAGGTCATTATTTGCTGCCATAAATGGAAAAACAAATATCAGTTAAAAATGTTTTTTGTTTAACGACACCACTAGAGCACATTGATTTATTAAAGGTGTGAACTATTTGACAGTTTTTACATATAGTCTTAGAGAAGAAACACGCTACATTTTTTTTTTCCATTTGTAGCAAGAGATCTTTTACAAGCGCCATCGCACAGACAGGATACTACAAGCCATGGCCTTTGGTATACCAGTCGTGGTGCACTGGCTGCTAAGAGAAACAGCCAAAACTGTATCATCGAATCACAATTATTTGTATATACAGGTAAGCTTCCATTCGTCAAATTGTATTTTAATGACATGAAACATGCATGCTCATCTACGAACATTACATTTAGGACCTTTCATTTTGCGAAATAGAGAATTTCATACTTTGTCTACACGGTCTACTGTCAGGCCATACACTTTACAAAATAAGGGATGAAAGCATTCCTGTTTGTTCACAGTAACCACCAATTTTACAGTCCTTCAATTTTCTTTGAATCCCCCCCCAAAAAAAACAACAACAAAAAACAACAACAACAAAAACATACGAACATATGGTTATAAATGTTCTAACATGCATGAGCAATATTTGTGCTATAGTTTTCTTATAAAGACCCAATTGCTATTTTAATGTTGTAAAATGCAACAAAAAAACCCCCAAAACAACCCCAATATATATCTGACATTGGTTAACGGTATGCCTTGTTATACAATAGCTGCACATAACCTAGTTAATTAATATGAAGTTATGTCATGTACGTCAATAATACTGTGCATTGTTCAATGCTACCCCTGCGCATGCTGTAACCTCACCGTGGTGCAGGGGTGTAACATTCTCTTTGAGAATGGCCAATACAGCACAAATTGAAATTTTGAGTAAAAGTCAGTATCTATCTGTGATATTTGTATTTTTGCACAGTTCTTTACACTGTTTTTATTTAAATCTTGAATTTTTATATTGATGTTGATCATCACCTTATTTGTTTGCATTACCATAGTTTGACACCCAATAGCCGATGCATTTTTTGTGCTGTGGTGTCGTTAAACATTCATTCGTTCATTCATTCATTCATTCATTCATTCATTCATTCATTCATTCATTCATTCATGTTCAATGCTATACCTTATTTGGGCGGAAGGTTTTCTATTCAGGTGCGGATCTGGGGGATGGGGTGTGGGCTCCCTTTTTTCGCTATAGTAAAAAGTAATAAAAGGCTGTTCAAACACCTCTTACCGTGTTCGGCGCCCCACTCAACCCCTCAATTTTACACATACTCCTGAATCTGCGCATGCTATTTATGGAAATAACAAAATAATTTCTTTATTATATAATACAAAACAATTAAAAATAGTCTTTATTTGATTGTTTACACAAAACAAAAATAATGTCATAAATGAGAAAAAATATGAGAAATTTGGGAATTCTGTTTCATTTTTGTTAAAAAGACACGCATTTCTGCCCACACCCCGTCCAATTTTAATGCTGATGGTTATCGCAAACACTATTTGACCTTTGATTGTATTCCCTTTAATGATTAACACAAAAAAGGAGAAGGAATATAAGCACAATTTAAACTTTATAAAAAATATTCCCCAAATCCCCGATTTTATTACTTTTTTCAACTCTTTATCCCCCCCCCCCCCCCAAAAAAAAAAAAAAAAAAAAAAATCATATGTAGCACGCAGTCTCGAGATCGGATTTTTAATATGTTATATGGAATGCCTAAATGATTACCCCCCCCCCCCCCCAACAACCCCCACAAAAAAACCCCCACAACAACAAGAATAACAAACAAACAACAGCCAAAAAAAAAAAAATACAAAACCCACCCCAACAATTTTTTTTATTTGTTTGGGTCAAACCATATATTCACTGGACTATAAAGAAAATTCGCATAGCTGACCATGGCCGTTGAAAACTAATTATTATTCGTCATATTTTTATACATACACAACGCCAACAAACAGATCATTTTATTATTATTATTAAAATCACGTAAAAATCTAAACAAAAACAAACATAAATAGCAAACAAGCAAACAACAACAAAACAATCACCCAAAACACACACAAAAAAAAACCCACACAAGAAAACAACCCCCAACAACAAACAAGCAAAATCGACGACAACAACAAAAAATTAAATAAAACCAAAACTAAAATGCTATTGATTCTGACAGGCTGCTTTTCAGCCCTGCTGTTTTGCTATGCCCGAAGAGTATCTGTATAATATCGTCGTGTATGACGATTATTGCCGCAAGAAATACAACTGTTTTCCATGATATATATGCATATCAAATGAAGGTCATCGTTAGCCGGAAGTCTAAAAAACTAAATTTAGAAGGGTCAACCTAAATTTAATACAAAAACTAAATATACTCCAGACAGCAACTTAATTTATACGGTTGCAATCCATAATCTATAGATTCAGCACAAACCTAAATGCTTCGTAACCATTGTCTGCATTCTGTTGCATATTCCATGACGCAATACCCATTCCTGAATGGCGTAAATGTCAATGTATTCTAATAACGAGTTTACAAAAGTTAGTCTGAACAGTATATGCCAATTACATATAAAGAGATGAGACGTCAAATGTAATATTTCAACAGGAAAATGTGTCATTCTGGCAGCAAAACATAAAGTATGACTTGACAGGCTTCTAACATACTGCAGACACTCACATGATACTGTACAGGCCATTGCATTAACCAAATGACTAGTCGGGACATCCTTTCACTTGCGAATAACAGGCGAAACAAAATCTTAATTTATTAGGCTTAGACCATGGTATTTTGAGGGCTAATCACACATTAATATTACTTCCAATCAGGGCTGCAGTAGATTTGATTCCTTATTCATTCATCGTAATTCCTCTCCTAGATATGAACCGGAAACACTCAACATGTCACTGAAGCGGAATGCAGCTGAGCTAAGTTTCTCTTGAGATGGGTGGATTTATGTACCCTTGGAAGTTTGGCTTTTCCAAGCTAGTCTTGAGAGTGGCAATCCTCCTAAAGACGGCACAGGAAGGGCGAGACATACTGTTATATATCTTGTAGGGAGTGGTAGTCCTCCTAAATACGGTGCAGGAGGGATTAGACATACTGCTATAAATCTTGTAGGGTGTGGCAGTCCTCCTAAATATGATGCAGAAAGGATTAGAATCCTCCTATAATATGATGCATATCGTGCCGAAAGGATTAGAATACTGCTATATATCTTGTAGAGAGTGGCAGTCCTCCTAAGTATGGCGCCGAAAGGATTAGACACTGCTATAAATCTTGTAGGGAGTGGCAGTCTTCCTAAACATCATGATGAAAGGATTAGACATACTGCTATAGATATTGTAGGGAGTGGCAGTCCTCCTAAATATCGTGCCGAAAGGATTAGACATACTGCTATATATCTTGTAGGAAGTGGCAGTCCTCCTAAATATGGTGCCGAAAGGATTAGACACCGCTATAGATCTTGTAGGGAGTGGCAGTCCTCCTAAATATGGTGCCGAAAGGATTACACTGCTATAGATCTTGTAGGGAGTGGCAGTTCTCCTAAATATGGTGCCGAAAGCATTAGACACTGCTATAGATCTTGTAGGGAGTGGCAGTTCTCCTGAGGACGATCACCTGACAGTGGATCATGGACTTTGCTTAACGTCTTTTTGACTCTCCCTTGTGCAGAGATACAGTGTTGATCATGGAATACGGTTTTGTCATTCACATTTATGAATGCAATCGCATACAAGGTACCCGACTTGACGTGACAAACTTGCAGTGTACTAGGCAAAGTTGCAGACACATAGGGCACATCGTCTGTGAACCGGAAAGATCCAATACCAAATCTAGATGGATCTGAAATCACTACATGAAATACACCGAAAAAATGTCGAATAAGATGAGATGTGAATGGATTTAGAATTAGATCAAGTATGGGGTACTCCACTTGGTATGTTGGAGTTATGATCTACTCAGTAGCTTCCAGACCCAAAGGGCAAAGCGTGTAACTATGTGAACAAACTGTACAGAACCGGGAAGTACGGGGCAACAATTATAGCAGTTTTGGCTGGAAACGGAACATCGTGCTCAATTAAAATCTGCATTATTGGGTCTTCACCGTCATTAGAGTAAGGATCTTCAAAAGTTTTCTCCACAAGCCGGAAGCCAGAGGCATCGGCGCTTTATTAACGCTCGGTTTCGTCGGCGTTTAGGGGCGTTGTTAGCCAAACTTTGACATGCGCAATGGACGACTAACGACTTAAATATATAATGAACTTCCGCGAGTCTGGTGAAATTCTACAGTGTGGAATATAAGCATATGTAAGTCAAGGCAGACGTGATTATGGAGTACAGTTCATTTGACATCTCAGCACTACAATAAGGACCAGGACACCGTAACCTGTGTGTATGTGTTACTAGGTCATTGATGATCAATATCACTGAACATATAGGCAATTCAATTAGACAAACACTACATGAAAAGGACATTCCTGAGTTTCTGCAATTTTTAAGATGTTATTGACTAACAGAGACATTTTAACGATTGTAATTACAAATCAAATATATTTTTCTGCATAAGATATTAGTGACTGTATATTAAACGTGTTTCTGATCGTTCTAATATTTGTACTAAGTTAAATTTCATTTTATTTCCTAAAAATGTTTTTTCGTATGTACGAAATTGTTTGAAGACAAAATCCAGTTTCGGCTTCTTACAAATATTAAGACGATCAGAAACACGTTGAATATACAAACACTGATATTCTAAACAAGAAAATATATGTTATATGTAAGTTTAATCGTAGAAATGTTTTATTAGTCGGAAACATCTTACAATGTAACAAACTGAGGAATGTCCATTTAAATACTGTATTCGGTGTTTTAGCAAGCATACTAAATGAACATAACCTACTACTACTACTACTACTACTACTACTACTACTACTAAAACAAACCCTCAAAACCAGGAAAGGTTTTTAAAATACCATTTCACTGCATATGTATCAAATCACTGGCTTGTTCCAGACGTTTCGCATTCATCCATTATTCTTCATGTGTGTATCCACCTTAGTTTGACACAGAATAGCCGATGTATTATTTCGTACTGGAGTGACGTTAAAGGGACATGCCCAAGTTTGATGCAATTAATAAGATTTTATCGACTAACAGAGACTTTTTAACGATTGTAATTACATATCAAATATACTTTTCTGCATAAAATATTAGTGGCTGTATATTAAACGTGTTTCTGATCGTTCTAATATTTGTACTAGGTTACATTTAATTTTATTTCCTAAAATATTTGTTTTCGTACGTACGAAATATATTTACAAATATTAAGACGACCAGAAACACATTGAATATACCGACACTGATATTCTAAACAAGAAAACATATTTAATATGTAAGTTTTATCATAGAAATATTTTATTAGTCGGAAACATCTTATAATGCAGCAAACTCAGGAATGTTCCATTAAACATTCTTACATTCGTTCGTCCATATAGTCACCACAGCACCACATACCGCAAAGGTTTACACCATACGATTTGTGTATCGACTTGCTCCATACAGTTATTTGACATCCAGCAGCCGATGATATTTCTGTTTTGTTTTGTGTTTCTGCTGGGGTGTCATTAATTTTAACTGATTCATCCATTTTCGTCAATTTCGTCATTCATGTATTCATTCATTCATTCATTCATCCATCCTCTCATTCATTTGTTCGTATACCTTTTACTGACACCTAATAGCCCATTTGTCTTTGTGCTGGGGTGTTGTTAAATATTGAATGAAAGAAAGAAAGAAGAAATGTTTTATTTAACGACGCACTCAACACATTTTATTTACGGTTATATGGCGTCAGACATATGGTTAAGGACCACACAGATTTTTGAGAGGAAACCCGCTGTCGCCATTACATGGGCTATTCTTCCGATTAGCAGCAAGGGATCTTTTATTTGCGCTTCCCACAGGCAGGATAGCACAAACCATGGCCTTTGTTGAACCAGTTATGGATCACTGGTCGGTGAAGTGGTTTACACCTACCCATTGAGCCTTGCGGAGCACTCACTCAGGGTTTGGAGTCGGTATCTAGATTAAAAATCCCATGCCTCGACTGGGATCCGAACCCAGTACCTACCAGCCTGTACACCGATGGCCTAACCACTACGCCACCGAGGCCGGTAAATATTGAATGATTGATTGATTGATTGATTGATTGATTGATTCGTTCATTCATTCATTCATTCATTTGTCTTTTCATTCATTCGACCAAAATGCATTTTAGCTACCGCAAATTATAGAACGACCAGAAGCACTTTGGATTTATAAACGTTTTTAATTCAAGAAGCTGTGAGTAATGTGTTATTTACCGGTGAACAGTGAAGTCGCTAACAATGCTTTACACTGCCCGAGGGTCGCTGCCCTTAAGGAATATTTTGAAAATAATCACAGAGGAGCGTATGTTCCACCAGAGACCAACGTAGGTTTTGAAAGCTATGTTTCCTTCAAGATGATCTTTGATATGCCAGTCGTTGTACTCTGTCTGGAACAAGAAAAAACCCAGTGGATGCTGAAACGGATTGATAGAGCGACCTGTTTTACGTATCGTCCTGTTAAAGATGTAGTTTGTTTTGTTTAACGACACCACTAGAACACACTGATTTAAATAATCGGCTATTGGATGTCAAAACAGTTGATAATTTCAGAAGAAACCGGCTACACGTTTGTTTGCATTAGCAACAAGCGATCCTTCATATCCAGGACAGAGCATATCAAGTACTTTGATATAGCAGCAGTGGTGCACGCACTGTTTCGAACGCATTTACCTTGGTTTGAGACCCAATGGCCGATGTCGTTTTCCTGCTGGAGTGTCATTAAACATGCATTCATTCATGCTTGGAACGAGAAAAAAAAATCACCGAATGGGTCCAAGAAGAAGCTTCTATCCTGCGACCTAAGCACCCCAGGCGAGCGCTCAGCCGATGGGGCTGCCTAACATCGAAGTTCTATCACTAAGCTACTTCCTGCTCTAGTCTCAAGTGCAAGATTGCCAATAATCAGACCATTGCGTGACGATTCGCACAGTCATTTTTAAATCCGCACCTTCCAGAGGAATAAATATACTATTACTAGTCAGTGGTGATCTCCCTATGCCTTTCAGATGCACTGTTCATAACTATCCCTACACACAAAACTACACGTCGTGTGAATAAATAAATACGTTTATAGATCGTCGCTAACACGCTAGAAGCTACGACTCTACTGACATCCCTAATCCAGACATAAAGCAGAGTCACTTGACGGATCTATCATACTCTACAGCGATAACTTCTATCGGAAACATTCGCAAACAGATACCTGCATAACGGAATAAATATGTTTATGGCTTGGCGCTGACATTATTCTGACCTGGACTTCTCGCACACAGCAATCACACACATTTTATTGTCTTAATCTGGAAAATATTGACCGCACCGGCCACTTAATTCCGCAGGAAGGTCCACAAGTTTGGCCAGGGCAATTCTGCTCATTATCTTTCCGGCCGAAGACAAGCCGTATTACTGTTGTGGAGACACACTGGAGTTAATTGCCAGCCCTGCGGCCGTGATTAGGGGACTAAAAACGTCATCGTTATATGCGTACTCGAGTACCGCGGGATATTGTTTAAATAATTCTAAAGGAGCTCCCCAACGATGTGACGTGTAGTAACGACGTTTAGTATTCGATTGAGTCGTGGTGTGTTTGCTGATATAACCGTTCTAACGGAGAAACCAGTATAGCTAACTGTAAATTAAAAAAAAAACCCCCACAGCAACAAATAATACTTTTAAAAAAGTTAAAAAGAAAATAAGAACTATACAAATTATGCAGAAACCCAAAATAAAAGCAACAACACTCCCCCCCCCCCCCCCCCAAATAAAAAACAAAAAAACAAAACAAAAACAACAAAAACCCCACAAAAAAACCACCCTAAAACACACAAAAAAACCAACAACCCAAAAACAACCCAAAACAAAACAAAAACATCAACAACAAACAAACAAAAAAACAAACAAAGCAAACAAACAAAACAACAACAAACAAAACACATTAAATAAAAACTGCACTCGCATCAGAAAATATTAGTATTTATTTAAAACGTTTATAAAAAACAACAACCTCCACAACACAGGCAAACATACGCACACATAACACTTTTATTTTATTCAACAATATCTCTAGAGCACATTTACTTACTAATCACGGCTACTGACATCTGATAATTATGATATTGGTCTTATAGTAATTCCGCTACATTTTAGCATTAGCAGCAATGAATCTTTTATATGTACTTTCCCACAGACAGAATAACACATACAACGTTCTTTGATATACCAGTCGTGGTGCACTGGTTACGAGTATTAATGAAGCAGTATGGTCAAATGGCAAACCAAACTGTTTAACACACATGCATACAAACATATGGGGACACACACAAAAAACACCCCCATAAACCCCCCCCCCCCCCAAAAAAAAAAAACCCTCAAACCGCACGACATCCAATAACAAGCACCACCAACCCTCACAAGACAACAACAAACAAACACAGACAGACATAAACATAAACCAAATTAACCCAAAAACTAACAGGACCTTCCAGCAAAGAAAACAGCAATAATAGAATCGTATAAAAATATTATATATTGAATATGATCGATTCTACAACCTCTGGAACTTCGGTCGCGCATTGCTGCCACTAAGATTATCACGGTCTCTTTAGATAATGGTGTAAAGGGAAGTTCTAATAGGTACTGACGTTCATCCCTTGTGGTAACGAATAAATGGCGATGTGTTGACACAGGATTTAACTTATGACCGAAAAGGATTACCCATTACTTGTCACCGGTGTTTAACGAAGAACCTTCAAAACCTGTTTGCAAAGAACGGATGATGTATGTTATTATTTCACCATTTTGAGTGAACATAGAATAATATTTGTTTAACAACCCTCCTCCCAATCAGACAGCAAATATTAGGAAAGGCATATTAATCCTGCAATCACTTAGTCTCTATATCTCATTGATCAGCGATACAGCTTTTTCCGTAGGAACTACTTTTACACTAATTTTGATCAGCAAAGGAGGAATGCTGTTTTGCTCGAAGTTACTTTTTCTTTTATTTCCAGTTAATGGTTTCGATTACCCGCCAAAAAAACCCCAACAAAAAACAAACAACAACAACAAAACAAAACGAACAAAACACACAAACACACAAAAAAAAAAAAAAAAAACCCAACCAAACAAAAAACAAAACAAACAAACAAAAAACAAAAACAACAACAAACACACACAAAAAACAACAAACAACAACATAACACAACAAAAAACCCCGAAACAAATAACAAAAGCAGAAACAAAAGCAAAACAAAAACAAAAGCAAAAAAACAACAACAAAAAAACAACAACAACGTTTTGAAGACGAAATAAATAAATTGTTGTTATTTAAGAATTATATTGTCTGTGTGTATGAATGTTGTATGCGACAAATCATCCCTCACTGTAAAGTTGTGAAAAAAGACGGTTAATTTCATTTCGTTTTCGTAAATATGTACGACTGATGAATAAATAAAATACCCGGTAACTGTTATGGAATATCGACTTTATCCACCTCAGCCCTAGTGGCGAATGTCCGTTCTAACTATCGCAAGATAAAGCAGATATCTTAAGACATTAGCGACACCTCTGAATATTTTAAACTTCAACCTTCAACTCTTTCATTTCTACCATAATTTATTTATATACTAGGTCACAACAAAAAGAGAAAAACCTGTCTCTGGGGCATATTGAAATACAAATTTATAACTTTCTTTGAAACTAGTGATATTTTATTTGAAGCAGAATTAACAACACGACGTAGAATACTCATTCTAAAAATCAGGCCAAATATTGGGGCGGCCTGAGCCTTAACGGCCTTACCGTTTGCTACGCCCATGACATGAGAGCACTATATCGATGAACTTCCAGTATTCATAGCCTTAAAGACAAACAAATTCAAAGACTTTCAAATACTTTTACCTGCCCTTTTCAAAGACGTTTACACAGCGGGCCAAAGACAATAGAAAGCGATAAAAAATACCAAATCAGTTCGTTTACGTTGCTGTCCATGGCACAAAATTTAGCTTTGTTTACATGCATAATGACAGAGTAAACCGTGTAACTGGAAAATAGTCAAGTGCATGCAGCTGTAAAAGACATCATAGTTACTTTCATCATTTCATTTCTGAGAATTCAAAGACCTAAAAATATTTTTTCTAAATTCAAAAGAGTTTTATGGGATTTAAAGACCGCTACGAACTCTGACTACATGCAGTGTGTTAGAAAAAGCTGCTGCCGCCACATAGGGCTTGGTTTGCTACAAGTACAAACAGATATACTGTATACACTTTATATCATAATCAAGACAGCGTATACCACTGCCCCTTCTAACACTCTATTTCCTCCACTAACTAAACCACCTGTGGCCTAGGCCCAACCTCATGGGAAACTGCCCTCTCCAAAATTTAGGGCTAACTTAGAGATTTCTGATAGTATATTATTGTTAAGTTTAGAAAAGCCCGATAAAAAATGCGACCAAAAATATAATTATAAATTGTTTATTTTTATTATTAAATTTTATATTATTTGAAAAGACGCTTCAAAAATTA
This sequence comes from Gigantopelta aegis, assembly GCF_016097555.1. Taxonomy (NCBI): domain Eukaryota; kingdom Metazoa; phylum Mollusca; class Gastropoda; order Neomphalida; family Peltospiridae; genus Gigantopelta; species Gigantopelta aegis. The sequence continues at coordinate 44,413,856 of NC_054712.1, read as the reverse complement.
TATGAGTAAAACCCCCTTACCCCCATTGGCATAAATTAAAAATTAACCTAAGTAATTTCTGCCCCGGATTGGGCCCCTGGTCTCCAGAGGTCGAACCCGGGGTGGACATGCTCGAAACCTTAGTGGTATAGGAGCATGTTAATAACATAACGATCGAACGTATACCACGGGCATAGGCATACGGGCTTCCATTTGTTTTTGTACGGGGGCAGGCTGACTTCTGCCCGAATTAAACGAAAATGGCCTAATATGGATAGCAACATTTATTCATATTATCATTACTACCAAACAGCTATATAGGTTCGCAAACGAATCACTGCGCATTGTTACATGGATTACAACTAAGTTTGAGGGTAAAATGATGGAAATACATGGTAAAAAGGTCTCAGGTTAGCATATTTTTTTTCCCGAATATCTGTATCATTTTTTCCCGAATTTGAGGTTTTGCTCCATTACACACCTCGACCTCCCCTGCGCGTGCTGTAACCTCACCGTGTTGCAGGGGTGTAACATTATCTTTGAGAATGGCCAATACAGCACAAATCCCCTTGTTTTCTTCGAGATAAAATTGAAATTCAGTTCTTTACACTGTTTTTTATTTAAATCTTGAATTTTTATATTGATGTTGAGCAGTACTATAGTTTGACACCCATTAGCCGATGTGCTGGGGTGTCGTTAAACATTCATCCATTCATTCATTCATTACACCCCGACCCCCCCCCCCCCCCCCCCCCCCCCCGGCTCGTACACTTATGACCACGGTTTCTAGCCAGCGTGTCCGTCATGTGTGGTGGTGGCGGCAAATTGATCTCAAGATTCCTTTAAAAGAAAGCTCCAGGACCTACTAATTCTGACTCGTAGTCATCAGAGGAAACCCGCTACATTTTTCCTAATGCAGCAAGGGATCTTTTATATGCATGTTTCCACATACAGGAAAGCATATACCACGGCCTTTGACCAGTTGTGGTGCACTGGTTGGATAGACGAAGAAAAAACCCAAACCCAATCAGCTGGATGGATCCACAGAGGTGGTTCGATCCTGCGACGCAAGCAACTCAAGCGAGCTCTCAATCAACTGAGATAAGTGCAGTTAAAAAGGAGAGGAAAAATATCACCCAAACGTAATATTAAATAATATAATTTTCAAAAAGTACAAAGCTGAATAAAGGAAACCCCACCCCTCAAAACAATAAAAAAATAAAAACAAAACCACAACGAAATCACATTTGACACACATACTGAATGATCTGTATAACGAACAAACGAACGGGATCTTAACGACAACCCAGCACTAAACAACAACAACACCAACAACAATTTACAAAACAACAACACCATCGGCTATTGGGTGTCAAAGGTTAGTACGCGAATTTATGAAAATAATAAATTAACGAATGTTAAACGACACCCCAGCACCAAAATGCATCGGATGTTGGGTAAACAAATGAGAAAACTGTCGGACGAAAACAGAGAAGGTTTTCCAAATATAAACGTATTAAAACAAATCATGTGCGTCTTGTTGGTTAAATCAGATATATTGCTCTATTCCCTTCTGGCTGGACTGTGCCACTATAACTTCACACTAGCGCTACTTTCCCAACCTCCTCACGAATGCGTAATAATCCACGATTTAAATTTACGTCTGCGGCTCGAGACAAATCAACGACTCCCCCCTCCCCCTCACAACCTCCCCATCACAATACACTTATAACTGCCACATTTGTTCCAACAGACTCTGTTATCCAAGGAAACCAAATTAATTTTGTCTTGTGGTAATTCAGCTCACTGATTCGGAGAGAGTTGTAGGTGTAAAGGTCAAGGTCATGCAATCACGGCAATAAAACGGACTGATCCGACGTGGATGTTCGTCTCGGTGGCGGGCCGGTGGTAAAACGCGAAAGACAGCAAATTGCTTGTGACCTAACACCACTGAGTCTGGCCTCATTTCAAATGAATAAGCATGGAGTAATAGTGATCGGTTATATATCGAATCACAACTGGTTTAGTTTTTGCTGCATTTAATGCGTAATATATAATTCATAAACATGTAAAAACGCAGCAGCCAACCCATCCCCACAAAAAAAGAAGAAAAACAAAAGAAAAGAAAAAAAAGAAAGAAAGAATCTAACACAAACGTAAGGGTAGATCGAACTTTAAATAAAACAAGTTTCAAATAACTAGAATTTACTTTAAAAAATAAATAAATTGTTTGCTCACTTTATTGAGTTTATTTTCTCTCTCTCTCTCTCTCTCTCTCTCTCTCTCTCTCTCTCTCTCTCTCTCTCTCTCTCTCTCTCTCTCTCTCTCTCTCTCTCTCTCTCTCCAAAAAAACAGGAGCCCGTACACCTATGCTATCTCTGTGTCGCGATATTGACGACAGGGAAATGAAAATTGCTATAATTGGCGGGGGACCATGGTCTCCATTACACCCTACCCTACCAACAACAAAAGACACTATACCAAAAAATGGAAACACATTTGACTGAAATGTTTTATTAATTACTAATCTGAACGATAAAGCCGTTACAGGTCCGAAGGAACCGTGGGTGGGGCAAGGGGTTTGGGTTGCGCGTCCCTCCCCCCCATCCCCCGTCGAGAATGAAAATGTACGTTTAAAAACAAATCGGACTTGTGCTGTAATTTTTCGCAATGCATTTATCGGTTTGATGTTAACTGGTTTCCTAAGTTCTATTATCATCCATACTACTGGACACAAACATAAGTTTTATCAGTGGATCAACAGAACGAGCCAGGAACTCCTCGTCATCTTCACGATAAATTAGTATTCTGCACAGCATCCAGAACAGACGTCCATTCCATTGCCAGAAGGTCCTTCAGACAAACGGAGTCAATCGCATGCATGATCTCAACAACTCCAAGTACTTTAAAACCGCTGGCACTAGAATACCAGACAATGCAAAATACTTTTGGATGATGTAGGTACTTTACTTTTACTTTACACATTGCTTGCAAATTCCATTTATCAATTTTAGCAAATCCATCCAAGTTGCTCAAACATAAAGTTTCATTTGAAAGGATCCGACTTTGACAGTCTATAGGCCGTCCCATTTTTCTTTTCTACAAACAAAAGTGTTTTGTAAATAATTAAAATTTTGTTTGACGTAAGAAGAACAGTAAAAGTGTTTTGGAAATAAGAAAAAACAAACAAACCAAACTATTTTTGTGTGCAAATTATAAAACAATCGGCTCAGATATAGATAATCTGTAGTAAATTCCATTTGTAAGAACTATAGTCCTGTTCATTGCAAAAAACTTTAAAGGGCGTATTCCTGTTTACCTTGTAAGATGTTTTCGATCACTAAAATTTCGTAACGAACGACTGATATATATAGCATGGTATATATATATATATATATATATATATATATATATATATATATATATATATATATATATATATATACCTACCTTCCTACCTACCTACCTACCTACATACATACATACAATACATACAACATACATACATATTACATACACAACACTGGACCCAAGAATATGTGCAACATTACACAAGCTTGAATCTTTTGTTTTAGTTTCAAAACTATTTTCAATAAACAGTATTCCGAATGGGACAAAAATAAATATTTATATGGAGTAGCCCTAACAATATATTGATCTTCTGTAGTTTAAACAGTGGGTACACTGAACACTCTGGGTGTTCATAAAATTAATATTGTAAGTCTCAATGTTTTATTTCAGGACAATATTTTAAAGGGCATATGTATTATCTTTAATATACAAGCTATTCTGCTCATGAGTAAATGGGTTGGTTACTGCCTTTCAGCACAGCCGCCACATACAGATTGGCAGCAACGGATCGTTTCCGTGTATATGCACTATGCACTATCACAAACAGAACAACACATACTAAATTTCAAACAACATGATTACGTAATCATAACTGAGTCATTTACCTAAATAAAAAGATAATAGACAAGAGAAAAATGTGGAAAGAAAGACGAGAGAAACACTAAATTATTAGAAAAAAAAGTGCCTAAATGTGCCTAAATATCGACACGTTTAAGTGTTATACGGATTGTGGGACGTAGCCTACTAGTAAAGCGTTCGCTTGATGCGTGGTCGGTCGCGAATCGATCCTCATTGGGCTATTTATCGTTCCAACCAGTGCACCGCGACTGGTATATCAAAGGTCGTGGTATGTACTCCCTGTCTGTGGGGTGGGGCATATAAATATTCCCTTGCTGCTAATGGAAAAATGTAGCGGGTTTTCTCTCTAAGACTGTATGTCTAATTTACCAATTTTTTTACATCCAATAGCCCATGATAAATAAATCAATGTACTCTAGTGGTATCATTAAACAAAACATACTTTTAAGTGATATACGAAGTCTATATGTTCCGTGTTGAATAAACTATCATTCGGGACAGATTAAATGAATATATTTTCATGCCAAATTGTGTTGGACCATTTAGTAGATCAGTTTGCCGAACAATTCTGCATTTAATTGGATATGAGCCTGACAAATAAACTACACGTGACACCTGCTGGTGCAGTGATTGCACCGATAAGCACATGCACTAGACAAGTTACAGCCGTCTCCAGAGGTTAGAGTGACGACTTCTAGCACTAGTATTTCAAGCTGGGAGGCTGGGAACTCAATTACCAATAATTGCAATCCCACAGACAAGCAGCTGTCTTGCTGCAATTTAATAATTGGTGAAGACAACACTATTTATTACAGACGTTCTGATCTCACTCTTGAACTGTGTGGGTCTTAATTGTATCGATTTAACGGAACATCACTTGTGCTTGTTTCGTTCAGCAGAATTATGAAGTTAGAACTTTAGTTCCTCCGGGATTTCAGTGAAAACGTTCGTCTAGCAGCAATGTAATAATCATTGATCACAAGGTTATTTATTACGTAAGATTCCAAGCCGACGATGAACTGTGACCATCTTGAAAGGTATCGGTTAAACGTAGGTTCGTTTATTGTGGGCGTCCCGGTGACTCAAGGGGCAAGACTCCAGACTGAGTAATAGACTGCTGATCGAAGCTACAGGTTCTGTAGCCTGTGGTCACAATGCTGTGGTGTTTGTAAATCAAACTGCGGTTGAATCACGCTGTCCAGGGCACACAATTCAGCAGACTAATCTTGGGACCTGTTGTTGGGAGAAGCACTACGCCGAAATAAATAAAATAGTTCCGTTTATTTAAATCATATGTTGTCAGACTGGACGTCGTTATTCCTACATCCTTTCTGAAGGAGGCTGTTGCACACCGATGGTAAAGCGTTCGTCTTAGGTGCATTTAGTAGTAGGATCGCCCCCCCCCCCCCCCCCCCCCATCGGTAAGCTCGTTCTGGGCTGTTTCAAAGCAAACCCTTATGTCTGTTTCGAATGTCCTGTCTTTAGCACATAATACTAGCTGCCACTCTGTAGTGTGTTTTTTCTTTCTTTCTTGTTTTTGTGTTTTAAAAATAACACCACAAACATTTAACACATGGACAAAAACATTTGTTTTAGTTTTATGGACATTACAAGCATGGATAATGAGATGAATAGTGAAGCCGCATTATTTCCATTTCGATATGGGTCTACTTGACAGGGCCGTGTTCCACACTTGCTGTCAGTTGAGCTACCTCAAGAAAAGACAAGACGACATTATTTACACTCGGGCACAACGGCATAGGAGGAATATATACATAACCATTTTGTTATATACACGTGACAAGATAGTTGATAGTAAATGCATTATTTACAATACATACACACATACCTGTAGACATAAATCTGAACTCTGTATCATCTGAGCACGGGGTACATGTCAGGTAATTGTTCCCCAAGTGGGGTCCCACGCTCTGGAGGCACACCCATAACAGCACAGAAATGGGTGAAACTCGGTGCATGTGGCATTACACATCCCCATTGAGCCTAACCAAGTATCGACTCTGGGTTGGACTCGATACTGGCATGCAAAACAAACAAACAATGCCAGTCAGTAGTGTTAATAATAATGAAAAGTCATATAACAATAATACATTTATTTCTACCCGCCCCCATTTGGTGAGTCTGGAACAGTCCCTAAAGATTCAACGCATCAATTAGTGACCTTAGTGCAACATCGTGTATTGTTTAAACTGACGGCCCAATGCATTGGTCTGTTTAGCATTCTACATCAGGCGCCGGACCGCCAAACACCAGAATTACGATATGGTTTATTGGCCAGCTTGGTATTCACAATTTCCCTCGTGGATAATTAAACGGACATGGATTTAGATTGACAAATATTTATTTCAGTTTGCCTTTATGCAAGTAAAGTATAATGCTATGCAGTGGTGTGTACACGGAGGGATTTCGTCGATGTAATATACTGTTTTATTTTACAGGGATGCACGTGTCGAACATGATGTAGGTGCAATAGTTTGTTAAATGTGACAGAGGTGGAGGCGAATCCAATGGTGGGACAGGGGACCCGTCCCCTCTAAATAAGTGCCTGTTTTCTGGGTATTTTGTACATTTTCTTTGGGTTGTCCTTTTTCACGAGTTGGTCCATGTGTCCTTTTCTCCGTAGTTTAGTAGTATTAATACCGCTTCACGAATAGGGGCGGTATCTAGCTCAGTCGGTAGAGAACTCGGCTGAGGTGCATGCGTCGTAGGATCGAACAACCTTAGTGGACCCATTCTCTAATTAACTCACCCGCCCCAGCCAGTGAACCACAACTGGTAAAGGCCGTGGTATGTGTTGTCTTGTCTGTGGGGAAAGTACGTATAAAAGATACTAGTACCTTACTGCTAATAGAAAGATACAAGGAGTTTTCTCTAGGATTACATCCAACAGCCGATTATTAATAAATCAATGTGCTCCAGTGGTGTCCTTAAGCAAAACAAACTTTAACCTTCAAGAATATTTCCAGGATTCACAAACCCAAGTCTCAAATATCGTTTCACAACCCCCCCTCCAAAAACACCCCCCCCCCCCCCCCCTAAAAAACCCCAAACACCTTTACTCCATATTAGCCTACAATTAACAAATCAATATGCTCTGGCTGTGTCATTAAACAACAACAAAAAAAACCCATTTTAACACTCAATAATATTGCATGAATTCGGTCCTAGGTGGCGCTCACAAACCCACGTCTCAAATTCACATTGTGCGTTAAAGCATTATAACGACTATAACGACAATTACCCCTGCGCGTGCTGTAACCTCACCGTGGTGCAGGGGTGTAACATTCTCTTTGAGAATGGCCAATACAGCACAAATTGAAGTTTAGAGTAAAATTCGGTGTCCGTAAAATTCTGTGATATTTGTATTTGTATTTTTGCACAGTTCTTTACACTGTTTTTGTTTAAACCTTGAATTTTTATATTGATGTTGATCATCACTTTATTTATTTGCATTACCATAGTTTGACACCCAATAGCCGATGTATTTTGCGTGCTGGGGTGTCGTTAAACATTCATTCATTCATTCATTCATTCATTCATTCATTCATAACGACTATTATATAACGACATCGTCAAACACGCCCAGTCAATCATTCTTCGTGAATAATTGCGTAAATATCGCAGTTTGTCCCAACACGGATCCTGGAGATGAGTGCCACTCTGCTTACATGGCTTCTGTCAAGACTTTGAACATACGGTTGTTTGTCGACGAATACATGCCAAAATTTATTTCACTCGCTCACACGTCCAAAATTGCTGGTGAGAGTCTTTGTCGCCGTCGTTTGTAAAGATAAGTACACTTCTCATGGCGTTGACCCAATTGTATCCAATGGGTGACTAAAGGTTCACGGCCCACGAATTAATAGGTATTTTGTAGGGATCAAAACGCGCATACCAGCAACAGTTTGTTAGAGCGGAACACTCGAGCCGTTTGTCTAAGAGTCAATGGACGATGTATAAAGATTTGACACAATTTGTTGGGACGTGGGCATCTCCTGAATTGTGTTGACCAAGAATCGCTGATTTTCCTTCAGATAGTTGTGAGTGCGGAAGACTCGATTGAGATGTACGCATTTCATTTTGTGATTTTATTATCCACAATTTGCTGTGGATTTCTGGTACAAATATCATTAGCTCTGCAATAGTCTGTGGGGAAGTTAAAACTTGTTTTATTTTACGACACCACTTGGGCACATTGACTGTTAAATCATCAGCTATTGAACATCAAACATTTGGTAATTCTGATGGAAGCAGCTGCATTTGTTTTTATTAGTAGCAAGGAGTATTTATATATGCACCTCCCCACAGACAGGATAGCACATACCACGGCCTTTGATATACCAGTCGTTGTGCACTGGCTGGAAAGAGAAATGGCCCCAAATGGGCCCACCGACGGGGATCGATCACATGCCGACCGCGACTCAGGCGAGCGCTTTACCACTGGGCTATTCCCCACCACCCTAGAAAACAAACAACTACATACCCCCCAAAAAAAACAAAAAAAAAAAAAACAACAACAACAACAACCCCACTCCCACCCCCCAAAAAACCCAACAACAAACAAACAAAAAACAACCCCAATACACACACGATGCTGGATCTAATGTTGTTTAGGACTGTTAATCAAATATCACTAAGAAGAATACTGCGATGCAGAGCTAAATGCGTGGGACGTTTCAATTACGCATGTCAACCGCAATTCACTTATCATTGACGACATAACCATATTTGTTAGCGGAAGCGTTAATGGCAGAGTTCATGATGAACAACGTGTATGATTTCAAGTGACAGCACGACATAGGCGACTGTGTAATCAGCGTTATTCCCCCCCCCCCCCCCATAACCCACCACACGCCTGTATGTAGATATTCCCATACACGCACGAGCGAGATGGAGATTAGGGGATCAACCCCACCCCACCCAACCCCACCCCACCCCTCACCACCAGTGCTGAGTCGAATCTTCGTATTCATGCTAAAAACGATGGAGTCGTTCAGGCAAAATGAGCTAGCCTGAGAACCTTTCACCATATATTTCCATCATTCTAATCTCAATATTAGTTGTAATCCATTTAAGAATGCCTAGTTACTAGTATTCGTTTGGAGCCTTATAACTTTGGTAGTAATGCAAATATAAGGATAAACGCTGTTATTCAGATTATTATTTTAATTTAATTAGAGCAAACATAGCACACACTCTCCACAAATGGGATCCCGTACGCCAATGGATATTTTTCTCAGTGCAAGAACATTCGTAAAAGACGATTAAGAGAGAGAGAGAGAGAGAGAGAGAGAGAGAGAGAGAGAGAGAGAGAGAGAGAGAGAGAGAGAGAGAGAGAGAGAGAGAGAGGGATAAACAGACAGATGCAAAGACAGACAGACAGACAGACATTGCTAAGCTCTAAATCGTTCCTCGAAGTCCCTTGTTTGTAGTAACCCCACCATGGGAAAGTGCATACAAAAGATCCCTTTTAGCCTTATCGTTAGGGATAGCCTATATAGTGACATGGGCTTTCCACTATCTTCCTTTCTACAAAGTCTCGAAATAATCATATGCGAGAAACCAAAATAGCAATAGTTTATTTAAAATGTACTGAGGTGTCGTTAAACAAACGGTTTCCCTTCGTCTTGACTTCTTTAGGTAGACCATTAGAGCTTGGGCTAACGACTCTCCAGTCTATTTACACTATGGCACTTAACACAACAATATAGCAAAGTCCACAGCTCTGTGAATGAGGCCTCCAGTAACTTCACCCGTCTATTTGCTGAGCTCTGAACTCTCTGTTTGAACTGACCGTCTGTCGGGCATGTCTGTCAGATTTAAAACGAACAGATGACGTCTAGAAACAAAAGCCAACCTTTTAAGCCTGACTGTTGCGGTAACATTGACTGTATTCTCTGAATGTACGGTAAAGAGATAAGCACGTGACAGGAAAGTCGTGACTTGTTACTTGGTGTTGGAGAAATGTCGGTTCACCCCAACCAATATGTTTCCCATGAAGTTTGAGAGTAGCCAATTTCCGGTTCCGAAGCTACATTTTTGTATGCTCGACGAATACGATTTAACAACCTGAGAAACACGGCTCGTTTATTAGTTGTTTTTATTCGACTTTGTTTCTGAAGATACGTAAGAAACAGAATTCAGTAGTAACATTTGAATGGTCCACGGGAATAACCTATGATGTCCAAACAGATAGTCTGTATTATAACAGTCGTGTATGTCATGGTCACAATGACACATTAAATTAAAAACCTACAATTATTGTAGGCCATTAAAAGTAGTTGGTAAATTATGCTTTCTTAGGTAGACATATTCCACGATTGCAGAGTTGTAAACGTTAAAAATATTTTTAAAAACACCAAAACTATTAAAAACATCACCTTACTAAAAATGTGACATCACAGGTTATTCCTTCATTTGTCGTTCATTGGTTAGATACCAATGTATATTGTATGTACATGTATATAGAAGATCGCCTCGTAATGTAGCAAACCAGTGCCTGATTCTTTTTTTCTCTGTACAATAAAATATGATTTCAATCAAACCCAACAGGTACGCTATATAGTATCTAAGAGTCACCCGTATACAATTGTTTATACACCATCACATCTGGCAGCTAAGATGCGTATTTGAATGGACACTCATCCATGTTGATGATATATTCTTTTGACTCAATTCATTTTTATCCACATGATCATACCAGCCCCAATACTGAGGTAGTCTAGTCTAGTTAGCGGGTATGTGATTGGTAGAGTACGTGTTCGGATCCAATCATAAAACCAAGATGAGTGTTCAACTCAGTTTAAAAAACAAAAATAAAAACCACCAAAATCGGGCAGTGCATGCACCGACACAATAGCCAATGTGTCTTTCGTGCCGAGGTGTCATAAGCTATTTGTCCAATTCCGATCACACTTATCCATTCACCGTTGTCCCGTTAAGAAAGACCGACAATTGAAGTACTAATGAACCCACGAACTCGCACTTTGACATTTGCGTATTAAAATCGTACCTTTGTACAGAACAGTCTAAATGTTTTGATTAGGTTGTGCAGTGTCAGGTACTGGAAACGTAGGGACGATACAAATAATACATAATCAATGGTTTGATGCTTAACGAGTTTACTTAATGAATGCATGATTGAATGAATGTGCAATCCATGTTTAACGACACACCAGCACAAAAAGCTACGGCGTTTAATATTTAATGCCAGTAATCTTCAATTATAACTATTAATCTTTGCAGTGTCTCGTCTGAAGGAAGACAGCCACTCTAGACGTGATCCTTTACTAGAGAATTAGGAGGCGGGACGTAGCCCAGTGGTAAAACGTTCGCTTGATGCACGGCCGGTCAGGGATCGATCCCCGTCGGTGGGCCCATTGGGCTATTTCTCGCTCCAGGCAGTGCACCACGACTGTCGGATGGCCCAGTCTGTCGGATGGTGCACATAAAAGATCCCTTGCTGCTAATCGAAACGAGTAGCCCATGAAATGGCGACAGCAGGTGTCCTTTTTCAATATCTGTGTGGTCCTTAACCATATGCCCGACGCCATATAACCGTCAATAAAATGTGTTGAGTGCGTCGTTAAATAAAACATTTCCTTCCTTCTTTACTAGAGAATTAATCCCTCTTGCACCGCCACAAAGACGACAAGGTTTGTTTTATATAGTTATTTTTTTTCTCTCTTGTTCACACTGTGAAATACAGGTCTCTATTGCGTCTCCAAAATGATTATATCAAATACGTAAAAAGCACTCCCGTGTCTTTACTTTCGTAGATTATTATGCAAACCAAGTGTCTTAAATTTGCCAGTGATCAATCCTAGAGTGGCATGAAACTGAACAAACACCACAAAGAAAGCCAGGTTTCATGGCCCATCAGGCGATGGGTATCACGGCGTTCAGCCATCGATTACATTAAAACGTATAATTTGCTTCTCCATACGGGACGGCAGATAGATCACAGGGCACCAAACACCGCTTACAAGATTTCCTCTGAGTCTCGATAACATAGATCACAAATAAACCTACACTGGCTGTAAGATTCGAGAAGTCTCGATAACATATATCACAAATAAACGTACACTGCTTGTAAGATTTGAGAAGTCTCGATAACACAGATTTATAAGATAGTCTGGCAGCAGAAGAAACACTGTTCCTTTAAAAGGATGAAATAATTTCCCCAAAGTTTCGGTAACATAGATTATAAGATAGATGGCCTAGCGTGGCGAGACCCAGACCATTAGAAAGATGAAAAATAATATTCCGGATGTATGGAATGATTGGTGTCTGTGTCCACTAACCCAACCCTAAATTAATTTTCGCCACTAAGCTAGAGAAGGGCAGTTCGATCTGTCTTGCAAGTGTTGGGAGCAGTAAACCACCCAAAGCGACCACTGACCAATAATGATTTTCTTTGAACCGAGCGATCCTATATAAAAAGAGAAAGAAATGTTTTATTTAACGACGCACTCAACACATTTTATTTACGGTTATATAGCGTCGGACATATGGTTGAGGACCACACTGATATTGAAAGGAAACCCACCGTCGGCACTTCATGGGCTACTCTTTTCGATTAGCAGCAAGAAATCTTTTATATGCACCAACACACAGACAGGGTAGTACATACCACGGCATTTGATATACCAGCCGTGGTGCACTGGCTGGAACAAGAAATAGCCCAACTGGGCTCACCGACGAGGATCGATCTCACACCGACCGCACATCGCGACCCTATATAACGACAGCTAACACAGTGCAATGCTAGATGCCTGCCATGTGTTAAAATGAGACGATACCTCCACCCCTTCAAAAAAACAAAAACAAATCCATTCAATCCGGAAAATTCATCACGACTGTAAACTAGTGCAAGATCAGATATGCTTTCGATGTTGTTGTGGCGGAACGTAGCCCAGTGGTAAAGCGCTCACTTCATACGCTGTCGATATCGGATCGATCCCGGTCGGTAGGCCCATTGGGCTATTTCTCGTTCAAGCCAGTGCACCACGACTGGTCCATCAAAGGCCGTGGTATGTGCTATCCTGTCTGAGGGATGGTGCATAGAAAAGATCCCTTGCTACTAATCGAAAAGGGTAGCCAATGAAGTGGCGATAAGGGATTTCCTCCCTCAATATCTGTGTGGTTCTTAGCCATATGTTCGACGCCATATGACCATAAATAAAATGTGTTGAGTGCGTCGTTAAATAAAGCATGTTCTTCGTTCCTTCGATGTTGTTTTATAAACATGATTTGTGTAGTCTATTTAAAGAGACTGTCCTGGGCTCGCCGCTTCTGTAAGATGAGGTGGGGTGGGGGATCTAGCCCAGTGGTAAAGCGTTCGCTTGGTGCGCGGTCGGTCTAGGATCGATCACCGTCGGTGGACCCATTGGGCTATTTCTCGTTCCAGCCAGTGCACCACGGCTGGTATATCAAATGCCGTGGTATGTACTAACCTGTCTGTGGGATGGTGCATATAAAAGATTCCTTTCTGGTAATCGAAAATAGTAGCCCATGAAGTAGCGATAGCGTGTTTCCTTTCTCAAAATCTGTGTTGTTCTTAGCCACATGTCCGACGCCATATAACCATAAATAAAATGTGATGAGTGCGATAGGAATTGTTTCTATTTGTTGTCGCGCGACACGAGCGACAAACAGATATTAACTAATCAAAATACTTTTACTTGGCGGTTTCAACAATTAACAATTTTAAAAAGAAGACTGTCGTTATCGTCGCGTCTGGTTAGGATATACATACTATCGCGTCGCTCACATCGTTCGCGTCGCACGTATCCGGTTAGGATACAGCTTAACCAGACGCGACCATAACGACAGTCTTCTTTTTAAAATAGTTTTTAGACGGCCCCTGGAAGACGGAATGGCTGAGTAGGCGATCTTATGACGCAAGGTCACGATATAGGTCGGCGAACTTAGAATTCTGCTTTCCGGAGTTTGCCGAAGATTAGCTGAATGTGGGTGCTGTCGGGTTTCTTTCTGTAGTGTGTGTATTAGTGATTAATATCTGATTTTTTTTAATCAAGTAACTCGAAAATGGTCGATGTAAGTCTATTTGACGTCAAACATAGGATTGTTGTGTTATTAGAGCGGACATCTTTGACAACTTTTTGGTTGTCGGCAATTGCCAAAAAAATACATAGCTTGGTCTCTGACTGTAATGAGAGCGTGTTTATGTCCAAATGTCCGTCTAGCTCTCTTACAGTCAGAGTACTCGATGGTTTCTAAAAGAAATCGCTCGCGTCGCTCGCTCCGGTTAGGATGCAGCTTCAGGATACTGCTTTAGTTACCTTCCATGCCAACTGCCGAGAAGTCGTGAGCTAGGGCATGGCTTGACTGTCCCCCCCCCTCCCCCCCCCCCGAACAAATATGTACGAACATTTACATTTTAGTTTGTGTCCTATTCCATATAAATAGAAATGGAAATGTAGCTTTTGCCTCCCTCCTCCGCATCTACAGATTGTAACCCTCCCTCTACAGACCGTAGCTAGCGGGGGTGGGGGGGGGGGGGGTGGGGGGTGGGGGCAAAAATCCAGAAAACATTATAGAAACTTAACCGTTTAAGAGTTTTAGATTATTAACTACTCAGTTCCCCCCCCCCCCCCCCCCCAAACAAAAAATCCTAGCTACGGCCCTGGCACCCCATTTCTGATATTTTGTATGTATATAGGAGAGGGCCTAGTACGTTGGCAAAATTCTGTCCAATCCTTTTGGTGTTTATGCAATAAAATATGTTTTCATTCACTCAAAATTTCAAATATATATTGAGGCATTTCCCTTCATTCTCGGAGGTTATTTAAGACACTGGGTGAAAATTCCAACCGATTAAATTCGGAGAAACTGATCACATTTGTGGCATGTGGACCAGTTACACAGAAAAGTGAAAGAACACAATATTAAACGCACTAAGTGGTCTATTTCCAGCCTCACGTTTGAAGACATTTTTTTTAAGCACCAGTAAAATTAAACCTGTGGACAAACACTGCTATTTTATTACGATTTGCAACACCGACATTCCGAAGATAATGCGGGTTGGCTCAAATATTCCGTCTGGAAAGATTATTTTGGTTAAAGTAGTTAGATTGGAGTTTCACAGGAACCTTGAGGTGCGATTAGTCACATGATCGATCGACTGCGATGGATCACAAGATCGATCAATCGATCGCGATGGGTTGCAGCATTGATAGGTTTCGATGGGTCACAGGAACGATCAGTCTCGATGGTTAACAGGATCAATCGGTTTCGGTGGTTCACATGATCAATCGGTCTCGGTGGATCACAGGATCCATTGGTCGCGGTAGTTCACAGGATCCATTGGTCTCGGTAGTTCACAGGATCCATTGGTCGCGGTAGTTCACAGATTCGATCGGCCGCGGTGGTTAATAGGGTCAATCGGTCTCGGTGGGTCACAGGGTCCATTGGTCGCGGTGGCTCACAGAATCGATCGGTCGCGATGGTTCACAGGATCGATCAGTCGCGGTGGTTCACAGGATTGTTCGGTCGCGATGGGTCACAAGATATATCGATCGCGATAGACTCGTGCTGCATGACTGGTACACCATTTGACGTGGTATGTGCTGTCATGTCGACCACTACTAATTTTGTTTTCCATTCCGTTTCGTAGCGTTTATATTAATAATGATCATCCTCATTTGTAGCGTGGACTGAAACGCACAACGGAAACTTAAGCCAATAATGACATTACTTTTCACTTGAGCGTCCAGAAACGAAATACCGTATCATCAATATTGAGTTTCGCTGTGTGATTGTGTTGAATTATGACCAATTACTAGCACTCTGGTTGGAATATCCAGGAGGTATTAGGTTATATGATTAAGGGACAAGTTTAACTGTATAACAAAACGAGACTTTAATGTACAAACGTTGAACGATAATTTTCTTTGTTGTAATATTAAAGTTGCAATATCGCCTTTCAGCCACTAGTGCTCAATTTCCCCTACCAATCAAATCACAGGGAAGACGTATTACGGTAATCTACGGTAAATGCTGCAAAAGAACATGTCAGGTTTTTTTCTCTACAAAATATTAATTTTATCTGTGCAATAAATATAAGCAATTGTAATTAATCTAGTACCGCTGTGTCAAGCAGCATTGTTTATTAAAAAATGTTTTTGTTTAACGACACCTCTAGAGCACAATGATTTATTAATCATCGGCTATTGGATGTCAAACATATGGTAATTTTTGACAGTCATAGAGAGGAAACCCGCTGCATTTTACCACAGACAGGATAGCACATACCACGTTCTTTGATATACCAGTCGTGGTGCACAAGCTGTGTCGAGAAATAGCCTAATGGGTCCACCCACGGGGTTCGATCCCAAACCGACCGCGCATCAAGCGAGCGCTTTACCACTGGGCTACATCCCACCCAGTTTATTAAACATGTATAGGGTACCGGTAAAACTGAGTACTACAATTTTATGTGAAACTAGGGTTGTTTGCTAAGGCCCATTTTGTAATAAACGACCCATTTTGTAATTAAAAAATGACCCATTGTGTAATAAGTACCCATTGTTTAATACAAAATTACGCATTCTGTAATACACATAGGTGCACATTTAGTAATATAAATGACCCATTCTGTAATACACATAGGTGCACATTTAGTAATAGAAATGACCCATTCTGTAATACACATAGGTGCACATTTAGTAATAGAAATGACCCATTCTGTAATACACATAGGTGCACATTTAGTAATAGAAATGACCCATTCTGTAATACACATAGGTGCACATTTTGTAATAAAAATGACCCATTCTGTAATACACATAGGTGCACATTTAGTAATAGAAATGACCCATTCTGTAATACACATAGGTGCACATTTAGTAATAGAAATGACCCATTCTGTAATACACATAGGTGCACATTTAGTAATAGAAATGACCCATTCTGTAATACACATAGGTGCACATTTTGTAATAAAAATGACCCATTCTGTAATACACATAGGTGCACATTTAGTAATAGAAATGACCCATTCTGTAATACACATAGGTGCACATTTAGTAATAGAAATGACCCATTCTGTAATACACATAGGTGCACATTTAGTAATAGAAATGACCCATTCTGTAATACACATAGGTGCACATTTAGTAATAGAAATGACCCATTCTGTAATACACATAGGTGCACATTTTGTAATAAAAATACCTATTTTGAAATAAATGCTTAAAGGGACATCCTGAGTTTGTTGCAATTTTTAAGATGTTATCGACTAACAGATACTTTTTGATGACTCTATTTACATATAAAATAAATTTTTCTGCATACAATATTAGCGGCTGTATATTAAACGTGTTTCTGATCGTTCTAATATTTGTAATAGGTTAAATTTTATTTTATTTCCTAAAAAAGATTTTTTTCGTACGTACGAAATTATTTGAAGACAAAATCCACTTAAGATATAAGTTTTATCGTACAATTATTTTATTAGTCGGAAACATCTTACAATGCAACAAACTCAGGAATGTCCCTTTAAAACATTACAATATAACAAAGTTCTGAAATATTTACTAATTTAAATACGTTTAAAAACCGGATTTAGTTTGGATTTCTAAATGAACATACAATTTGGATTGTGAATTCTTCTTTAAATAATTAACGTTTTATAGACAATTTAGTAACGGCAAAACTATATCGTACTATCACATGTATGATTCACAGATCATTAAAACAATATTTTCATCTGACACCAAAACTATTTCCAAAAACTATATAAAAAATCCCTTGCTACTAATCGAAAAGCGAAGCCCATGAAGTGGCAATAGCGTATAAATCCGCATGAACAAACACCGAGCCAGATCATATACCCAGTGGTGAATGAGTAACATGCCAGCACCAAAAAACAACAAAACCCCCCACAATCTTTCATATTGCACTAAGACGACTGCCACTCTTCTACCCTCCTTCCATTATGAACGTATTTAGTTCTAGATTACCGTAATGCATGAACTTTACGCGTATTATGTCAGTGTTATTAGGAGGATGTCAGAAATCAGATTGATTTTTTCTGGAGTTCTCTAGCATCCTAAAACGGATATTAACGTTCTTCAAGTTTCCTTCAAAGGGACAATCACTGGGGAAAACATATGTAGGAGGAACGAAAAAACCTATTATAACAGACAGAATGTACCACTAAAGGCCATGATGAAGATGTACACAGCCAATTCTTGCAAACGAACAAATTTATTAAAGGACACTCCACCACAAAACATTGGGTCCAATTTACAAAGCCTGTTTGTGTGTTACACGCAAGAGAGACGTGCCTGAACCTTTGTTAAATTGAAACATATTTTATTGCTTTTTAAAGAACAAATGGATTAGGCACAAGTTATACATCTTACTAAGCCTTCTCCATAATACATACACATTATGACAGTGATATATTTTTGCAATTTAAATATGAACAAGAATAAATATTATTGGAACAGAGAGCGAAGAAAGAATAAAGGAAGCAGAAAAAAACCCCGCAATGAAGTGTTCTATGTGTTCTATACTTAGACAGCAGGTTTGATCAAGGAAAACACAAAACATAAACAAGGCATCGCAATGATTACGTAAGGGCTACAAAAATTATAATAGCTATTAAAAAACAAATAATACTAATTTTAAAGACCCATACTTTATTTACCAATTAAGGGAAAGGTTTTGTTTCATTTATATACATATGTACATGAAAACAATATTTTTTTTATCGTCTTCTTCACTTGGAGTATTTTTACCATTTAAAACTAGTTGTAAATCTATTGGCTGAAATCTTTGCAATGAATGTCAGAGAGAGAGAGAGAGAGAGAGAGAGAGAGAGAGAGAGAGAGAGAGAGAGAGAGAGAGAGAGAGAGAGAGAGAGAGAGAGAGAGAGAGTGCGTCTTTGCCTTTCATATAAAATGCATTCGCAGAAAAAAAAAATTGTTTTTAAAATTAAATCCATAACTGCATTATGAATCGGTGCTAAGACCAAATCGATATGTCTGCTTTTAAATCACTACACGTCTGTCTTAACGTGGTATGCAATACATTTGTTGTTCCAACTGCATGCATTTACATTTAAAACAGGCTCAGTACGTTCAACCCTATAGCTTTACCAATGGTTGGAAAACAGATAAGTATAGGAAAAGGATTATTTCTTTTAATTCACATAAATATTATATAATATTTAAAATAAAAACGGACCACCTTTTTCACATTTTATAGTTGCCCTAACGTAATAAAAGGTCGCCTCGTATGACCGGGAGACTATATACTATTTTTCAACCCTAGACACTGCTTGTGAACGTGAGGACACTTGTTAGAAGGATGTGTAAAGAAGTGCGAACATCTAATGCTATTGGGTACATTGTTACTGCATGC
>NC_054712.1:44354533-44389533 GCF_016097555.1 Gigantopelta aegis | reverse complement strand
TACATGCACACACACACACACACACACACATACACACACAAGCGTCAGTCAATCGAACTGCAGTTGAGGTGTGGTTAAAGCGAGCGTCCATTATTAAGATGATCGCAACAGCCTTTATAACCAATAAAATTACCCACGAAACAGATAATACTACGCGAGTGGCCGTTTATAAAATAACATTAATCCTAAAAAATATATTTCTAAACGAGTTATAAAATAAATATACTGACTCTTTTTAAAGAACACTGCTACGGGAATTGGTCGTAGCCCAGTGGTAAAGCGCCCGCTTGGTGCGCGGTCGGTCTAGGGTCGATCGCCGTCGGTGGGCCAATTGGGCTATTTCTCGTTCCAGCCAATGCACCACGACTGTTATATCAAAGGCCGTGGTATGTGTTATCCTATCTATGGGATGGTGAATATAAAAAATCCCTTGCTACTAACAGAAAAATGTATCGGGTTTCAGACTATATTTCGCAATGATTAATAAAGCAGTGCTCTAGTCGTGTCGTTAAACAAAACAAACGTTAGAACACTGCTAGACAGGTAGTCGGCAATCATGTCGTCACTCTGCTGGGATGTTGTAGTTTGGAGGGGAGGTTGAGGGGAGGAGGAGGGTGTCTTCAAACTGTATTGGTGGCAGCGTTATGTAGATGGACTGAAATGATTGCTTCACAATTGTGTCGCCGCATATAAGGGCCAGTGGGGCAGATATTATTTAGCGATTATCGGCTTCCGTCGACACGCAATTCCTCGATATCGCTGATGTAAGAAAGGTGTACTTCGACGCTAACAAGTCGGAATGTCTGTCCACTATTTAGTGGATGTGGGGTGTAGCTCAGTGGCAGAGTGTTCGTCTCACGTACGAACAGGTTCAGGCCCAAGCTCTTTATTGCTTTAGGGGTGGAGACGTAGCCCAGTGTTAAAGCGCTCGCTCGATACACGGTCGGTCTGGGATCGATCCCCGTCGGTCGGCCCATTGGACTATTTCTCGTTCCAGCCAGTGCACCACGATTGGTATATCAAAGGCCGTGGTATGTACTACCCTGTCTGTGGCATGGCGCATATAAATGAACCCTTGCTGCTAATCGAAAAGAGTAGCCCATGAAGTGGCGACAGCGGGTTTCCTCTATCAATATCTGTGTGGTCCTTAATCATATGTCCGTATTAATATGTGTTTAGTGCGTCCTTAAATAAAACCTTTTTTATTATTATTGCTTTAAGTTTTTACAACTCATTAGCATAATACATTTATTTATTTCATTTCAACTTATTTTCGTGCTTATATCCAATTAAGGTTCATTTGGTTAGTGGTTAGTAGGAGAGAAGAGGGTGTAGTGGCCTTACACCTACCCATTGAGCCCTTGAAAACTCGCTCTGGGTTGGAGTCGGTACCGGGCTGCGAACCCTGTACCTACCAGCCTGTAGTCCGATGGCTTCACCACTGCGCCACAGAGGCCGGTAGCATAATGCAATGTACAACAAAATAATAAATATATACAGCATATGTACAGGATTATAGTGGATAATAGTTTAGTAACAAATAATAATAATAATAATAATAATAATAATAATAATAATATTAATAATATTAATAATAATAATAATAATAAAAAATACAATAAATACATTAAGGTTCCATTGACTTATATTATTTAATACACACAAGTCATTATTAAGTATACTGAGAGATACATGTATTATTGGTTTAATACACATGCAAACGAATATTACTATACTGAATAAATAGAAGCAATGTTAATATTAATCAATCTGCTACAATAGCTGATCTCTAACGGCATTTTGCTCTAAATAAATAGTTTCCCAGATTATTAAGTTCTTTAGTATTGTCACAGTGCTAAACTTCAACTTTATAACAATACGGATTATATCTTTATTTTTACATGTGCATTAATTAGAATTAGTTAATTGGTAATCTGACGTCTGCCATGGTATCCACTTAGTGACATGCCAATCAAACCAATTAGTGTCAAGCACTAATTAAATATGTAACGAGCAATATAATACAATGCAATTTAATTGTTGCCACGGGTATTGCAGGCGTCTGAACGAGTACACCGTGACAACTGTATATTACATAGATACGTGTTTAGTATGCATCTTATAAATAAGGATAATTTACCCATGAAAGGCAGACTTGGGGAGAACAGATACTGTTCACACGCCTTGAAGTTCTCTCACAAAGCACAAACTCTACTGGAAGATCCGAGAGACAGTTTTGTAACTTAAGCAATGTCAACTCTATCGGAAGACCTGTGTGTCATTCACCCAAGAGCTCTGACTTGTATATTATCTGTATCACCATGTTATTAACTTATTAATCACGTTTCATGTTTGGAAAGTACAATACAAGAAACACAGCGTAATTTACAAATGAATGTTAGTATTGCCAGACGTCAATAGCTGGGTAAGTTTGAAAACGTTTGGACTTCTATAGTAAATCTTTTTAATAATTTTCATTCTTAAATCATTATATTGTTGCAATGGATGATAAAATAACACTTGTGTTCTATCTCATTTTTGTCGAATAGTGTCCATTTTCTCTATGATCTTTCAATATTTCTATATCTGACAAACTCTATATTTAATTTATGTGCACATATTCTCATTTTGCAGAACGATCGCTCTCGATGCATTCATGTGTGTTCCCCTAATGTTTATCGACTTACAAAGTAAAGTTTGTTTTATTTAACGACGCCACTAGAGCACATTGATTTTTTTATCTTATCATCGGCTATTGGACGTCAAACATATGGTCATTCTGACACTGTTTTTTTTTTTTTAGAGGAAACCCGCTGTCGCCATATAGGCTACTCTTTTACGACAGGCAGCAAGGGATCTTTTATTTGCGCTTCCCACAGGCAGGATAGCACAAACCATGGCCTTTGTTGAACCAATTATGGATCACTGGTCGGTGCAAGTGGTTTTACACCTACCCATTGAGCCTTGCAGAGCACTCACTCAGGATTTGGAGTTAGTATCTCGATAAAAAATCCCATGCCTCGACTGGGATCAGAACCCAGTACCTACCAGCCTGTAGACTGATGACCTAACCACGACGCCACCGAGACCGGTCTTCTCGACTTACGTGCCGTTATGAAAACAACTTAAAGCAACAATGACCGTAGACTAATATAATTATATTACGGTTACTTTAGGCCCAGTGGCATTTCGCCTCCAGCCAGTGCTCCACCACTGGTGTAACAAAGGCCGTGGTACGTTCTGTCCTGTCTGTGAGGTGATTCATATAAAATATTCCTGGCTGCTAATCGATATGTGTAGCCGGTGACATGGCGGTAGAAGGTTTCTTCTCTCATTATCTGTGTGGTCCATCACCCTATTTTCCACGTCATGTAACCGTAAATAAAATGTATTGCGTGCTTTATTAAGTAAAACATTTCTTTTGTTCCTTCCCACTGTATCCTCGTTCCAGCCAGAACAGAACATGTTTATTACATAAAATATTACATAACACTTATAGCAAACATACAATGAAAAATACAAATTAAATGTAGAGTCAGTGACTCAGTAAGTAAGAAGGCTAGTTGAAGAAAATACATGAAAGTATAAAGCTGTGAGGAACAGATAAGACACCAATTATAGCAATAACTGGCGTCTCTGCATAGCAGGATGTACATATTTTGTTAAATTAATAACCAATTTAGGGGTATCACAAGACATTATCCTATTAAACTTTTGGATATTTGGCGATCTATTCTAAATCTTATTTAAATACTGTTATCTTAAATCCCTATACATAACTAAAACAAAGTCATCTGCTATAACTTTCATATTACATAATATACAAAATCTCTTATCATAAGGTATATTATGATATCGACCCGTTTCGCTTAATAGACTATGAGAGGATAATCGTAATCTTGTTAGTGAGCGTTTTAAGTGTGGTGATGAAATATAAGATAAATATTTTTCACACTCAAAATTTTGTTTGAACTTATTATAATGTTTTAATTTAGAAATAAAATGACATTGATCATTCCATTCTTGTAAGTATTGATCCATTATCCGTTGTTTAATAAAAGGTAAGTAAGGCAACACTTGATTTTGACACCACCAGACATCTGACAGACCAAGACCAAGACCAAGACCAAGATCAGTGTTCCACAACCGGTGTAACAAAGGACATGGTATATAGTATTCTGTCTGTGGGATGATGCATATAATTGAAAAGAGTAGTCATGAAGTGGCGACAGCGGGTTTCCTCTCTCAATATATGTGTGGTCCTTGCGTTGTTAAATAAAACATTTTCTTCCTTCCTTCCCACTGTATCATTCATTTCATTTCAACTTATTTTGTGCTTATATCCAATTAAGGTTCAATCACGCTGTCCTGGGCACACACCTCAGTTATTTGTCCAGGACAGTGGCTTAGTTGTTAGTTGTTAGTGTATGGAAAGAGAAAAGAGGGTGGTCTTACACCTACCCATTGAGTCGTTAAAACTCGCTCTGGGTGGGAGCCGACACCTGGCTGCGAACCCTGTACCAATCAGCCTTATGTCCGATGGCTTAACCACGACACCACTGAGGCCGGTCCCCACTCTTATCAAAACAGTTGACCATATTAATTTGTATTGAACTATTGTGTTTTGCCTCAGTAGACGATGTTATGAAACGATGTGCGTGTGTGTGTATGGGGGAGAGATCTCAGGTTTTAATCATTGGCGCACTTGCTCACTTGGCCCCAGAGAAGGCCAACAAATCTCTGTCTTTATTTCATCAATTTGTCCTAGTCTGGGATCTAACTCACTGCGGACCAAAACATCCATCTTTCGTGAAAGCACAATTTCGTTCAGTTTGTGATAATTCCGTAACACTTGGATTTCAGTGGTCTGTCTGCTTAGCATATTGTGTAAGAAACGTTTTTTGTTCTAATTTAATAAAAAAAAGCCTCTAAATCTCAGGACATATTAGGTCTGTGGATATTAGGTATTGAACGGATCTTTATTCGACAATATTTGGAGAGAGAGAGAGAGAGAGAGAGAGAGAGAGAGAGAGAGAGAGAGAGAGAGAGAGAGAGAGAGAGAGAGAGAGAGAGAGAGAGAGAGAGAGAGAGAATTAATATTTCTGTTTGATCCAGATACTACGAGTTCGATTACCGACACCAACAATTATCCATCAACCTGGCTTCTACACCGCCTTGTATATCAGAGAAACGCGAGTTTCGCTGTCTTGAATCGGAGAAACATCGAAAGGTCAATTCTGAGATACATCATCACTTGAGTTGTTATTGTGACAGACGGAAAATAGAAGTTATTAGAGATAAAACCAAAATATGTGTGTTTCAGAAGCGAAAATCAGTTTTTTGACTTTTAAGACTTTACTTTTAAGACTCTATACTAGACATCGTGGATACATTTAATTATTTGAGCACTACATTCAGTTATACTGGAAATTTTATGACTGTATGCAAATTATTATCAGAACAAGCTATTAAAAGTTGCTTTTCATTGTATAATTTATTTATATATGTGCCTATGAACATTAGCACTAAAAAAATTCTTTTTGATAAAATGGTTGTACCTGTTTTACTGTACGGTTCTGAGGTAGCTAGCAATAATAATATTACAGAATTAGAAAAAATATAAATTAAGTATTGTAAAACTGTTTTAAGTGCGAAAAGTAGAACCTCCAGGAAGAAAGTTTGTTTTATTTAACGACACCACTAGAGCACATTGATTCTTAATCTTATCGGCTATTGGACGTCAAACATATGATAATTCTGACACTGTTGTTTTAGAGGAAACCCGCCGTCGCCACATAGGCTACTCTTTTACTACAGGCAGCAAGGGATCTTTTATTTGCGCTTCCCACAGGCAGGGTAGAAGAAACCATGGCCTTTGTTGAACCAGTTATGGACCACTGGTCGGTGAAAGTGGTTTACACCTAGCCACTGAGCCTGCGGAGTTCTCCAGGAAGAATACCTATTTCTATTTTATGTAAACAGATAATTCTAATATAATGGCTAAAAATTGTTTGTAATCAAAACTGTTTTGTAAAAGAATTATATATCTTTACCACATGAAATGAATTCTATGTGGAATTGCAAGCATTGACCATCATATGCAAAATCTATTTATATGAACTTGGTTTTGTCGATGCATGGGACAATGAAGATATTTCACAGTTATCTTCTCAAATGATCAAACAACGTTTTAGAGATCAGTACCTACACAACTATATAGAAAAGTTGTCTACCTTTTCACGGTTAGAACTGTATTGTAAATATAAATGTGGCTACATTTTGTGAAGTATATTTAGACAACATTTCATCGTTGAAGTATCGTACTTCTCTGCTTAATTTTAGATGTGGTGTTCTGAATATTAATATCGAGAAAGTAGATTTGGAAATATTCCTAGACAGCAAAGACCATTTCCAGTATGAAACATACATACTATAGAGGATGGGTATCATTCTCTGCTTGTGTGTCCATGTTACAGAGATCATAGAGTCAACTACTTAAATAAATGTTATTGTGCATGGCCTTCAATGAACAAACGTATTACTTTGTTATCGCTAAAGTCCAAAATGCAAACATTACACTTAGCTAAATTTATTTACTTTGCTATGCAACGTCGTCAAGAGTTAACCCCATAATTGATGTTTCCTCCTCTGTTTTATCTCTAACTATATGTTATAAGTTTACTTGTGCATTATATTTATATCCTGTTCCAGCCAATGCTTGATCACAGCTGTGGCAAATACAGTGATTCTCATTCGCATTCCGATTATAATACTTACCACCTTTGGTTGGACGTTGATGGGGCATCTCAAGACTGAGGGAGGATGGGGAGGGAGGGTGGTAGAAGAGAGAGGGAAGAGAAAAAAAAGGAAGGAAGAGAGAGAGGAGACAGAGAAGAATAAGAGAGGAGAGAAAGGAGAGAGAGAGAGAGAAAGAGAAGGAAGAGAGAGAAAGAGGAAAAAAAGAGAGAGAGAGGAAAAGAGAGAAAAGAAGAGAGAAGGAAAAAAAAGAATAGAAAAGAGAGAAAAAGAGGGGGAAGAAAAAAAGGGGAGGGATGGTGGGAAGAGAGGAAGGAAAAAAGAGGGAAAGAAAAAGAAGGAAGAAGAGAGAGAGAGAAAGGAAAAAGGGAGAGAAAGAGAGAAGAAAAGGAAAAGGGAAGAGGGGGAAGAGAGAAAAGGAGGGAGGAGAGGGAGGGAGGGGGAAGAAGAGAGAGAGGAGAGAGAGAAAAAAAAAGAAAGAGAAAGAGGGAGAGAAAAGAGAGAGAGAAAGGGAGAGGGAGAAAAAGAAGGAGAGGAAAGAGAGAAAAGAAAAGAAAGAAGAAAGAGAGAGAAAAGAGGGAGAAAAAGGAGAGAAAGAAGAAGAGAAGAGAGAAAGAAGAAGGGAAAGAAGAAAGAAGAGAGAAAGAGAAAAAAAATTTAATAGAAAGAAGTTTGAGAAAAGGAAGGAAGGGGGAAAAGAAATTAGAAAAGGGAGATAAAAAGGAAAAAAAGAAGAAAAAAAAAAAGAAGGGAAGGGAAAAGAGAAAAAGAGAAAAAGGAGAAAAGAAAGGAGGAGAAAGGGGAAGTTAGGGGAAGAAAAGGGAAATAGGAAGAGTTGTTAGAGGGAAAAAAGGAAAATAGAAGAAAAAAAAAAAAAAAGAAAAAGAAGAGAAAAAGAAGGAGGAAAGTTTGTGGGAAGAAAAAGAAAAAAAAAGAGGGGAAACAAAAGAAAAAAAAAAAAAAGGAAGGGAAGAAAAAAGGAAAAAAGGAAAAGGAAAAAAGGGAGAAAAGAGGAAAAAGAAGAAAAAAAGGGAAAAGAAGAAAAGAGGAGAAAGGAAGAAAAGAAAAAAGAGAAAAAAAAAAGAGGAATAGGAGGGGAGGGAAAGGAGGGAAAAAAAAAGGGGAGAAAAGGGGGGAGGGGAAGGAAAGAAAAAGGGAAGAAGAAAAAGATAAGAAGAAGAAAGAAAAAAAAGAGAAAAGAGGATGGAGGAAAAGGGGGGAGGGAAAAAGAGAAAGGGGGAGAAGGGAAAGGGGGGAAAGAAAAGGGAAAGAAGAAAGGAAGAAAAAAGGGTAAGGGAAGAAGAGAAGGAAAAAGAAAGAATAGGGGGAAAGGGAGAAGGAAAAAAAAAGGGAAGAAAAAAGGAGAGAAAAGGAAAAGAAAGAAAGAGGAAGGAAGGAAGGAAAAGAGGAAAGGGGAAAAGAAGGGTGGAAAAAAGGGAAAGAAAAAGAAATAAGAAAGGAGAAAAGGGGGGGAGAGGGAGAAGGAATGGGACAAGAAAGGGAAGAAAGAAAAAAAGGGAAGGGAAAAAACAAAAGGAGAAAAAAGAAAAGAAGAAGACAAGAAAAGAAGAAAGGGGAAGAAAGGGGTTGGGTTAGAAGGGAAAAAAAAGGGGAAAGGAAGAGGGGGAGGAAAAAGGAAAAAGGAGGGAGGAAAAAAAAATCAAGAAAAGGGGATTTTGAAAAAAAAAAAAAGAAAAGGAGGGGGAAAAGAAAGGGAAGGGAAAAGGGAAGAGAGGGAAAGGGGAAGGGGAAGAAAAAAAGGGGAAGAAGGAGGAAAGGAAGAAAAGAAAGGGATTGGAGGGAAAAAAGAAAAAAAAAAAGAGGAGAGGGGAAAAAAAAAAAAAAGAAAGGGGAAGAAAAGAAAAAAGGAGAGGAAGAGGGGAAAAAAGAAGAAAAAAGAAGGAGGGGAAGGGGGGAAAAAAAGGGGGGGAAAAAAAAAGAGAGGGGGGGAAGGAGGGGGGGGGGAAAGGGAGAAAAAGAGGAAGGAGGGAAGGGGAAAAAAGAGGAAAGGGGGGGAGGAAAGGGGGGGGAAAAGGGGATAAAGAGGAAAGGAAAAGAGGAAAAAAGGGAAGAAAAAGAGGAAAGGAAAAGGAAGAAGAGGAAGGAGGAAAGAGGGGAGAAAAAAGAAAGGGGGGGGGGGAAAAGAAGGGAAGGAAAAGAAAAGAGGAAAGGGGAAAAAGAGAAAAGAGGGAAAAGAAAAAAAGAAAAGAAAAGGGGAGAAAAAAAGAAAAGGAGGGAAAAGAGGGGGGGAAAAAAAGGGAAAAAGGGAAAAAGGGGAGAGAGAGGGGGAAAGAAAAAAAAAGGGAAGGAAAAAAAAAAAAGAGAAAAAGAAGAGAAAAAGGGGAAAAAAGGGAAAGGGGGAAAAGGGAGAAAGGGAGGGAAAGGGGGGAGAAAAAGAGGAAGGGGAAAGAGAGAAAAAAAAAGGTAGAGAAAAGGGAAGGAGAGAAAAAGAGAAGGAAAAGAAGAGAGAGAGAGGAGGAAGAGAGAGAAAAGAGAGAGAGAGAAAAGAAGAGGAGAGAAAAAGAAAAAAAAGAGAAGGAAGAGGGAGAGGGAGAAGGAAGAGGGGAAGAGGGGAGGAAAGAAGGAAAGAGGAGGGAGAGAGGGAGGAAGAGAAGAGAAAGAAAGAAAGAAGAAAGGAAGAGAAAGAGGAAAAAAAAAAAAAGAAGAAAAAGGAAGGGGAAAAGGGAAAGAGAGAAAAAAAGAAGAAGGGAGGGGAGAAAGGAGAGGAAAGAAGAGAGAAGGAAAAAAGGAAAAGAAAGAAAAGGAAGGGAGAGGAGGAAGAGAGAAAGGAGAAAAGAAAGAGAAAAGGGGGGAAGGAAAGAAGAGGGGGGAAAGGAGGAGGAAAGGGAAGGGAAAAAGAGGAGAGAGGAGAAGAAAAAAAAGGGAAGGGAAAAGGGAAAAAAAGGGAAAAAAGAGAAGGAAAAAAAGAAGGAGAAAAAAGAGAAAAAGAAGAAAGAAAAAAAAGAGAGGAGAAGGGGAAGGAGAAAAAGAGGGAAAGGAAGGGAAAGAGAAAAAAAGGAGAAAGAGAAAAAGAGGAAGAGAAAGGGAAAAGGAAAAAGAAAGAAAAAAGAAAAGGGGAGGGGAAAGAAGAGAGAAGGGAAGAGAAAGAGAAGAGAGAGAGAAAAGAAGAAAAGAGGGAAAGAAAAGGAAAAAAAGAGAAGGAGGGGGAAAAAGAAGAGGGAAAGAAAGGGGAAGGAAGAGGAGGAAAAAAGAAGAGAGGAGGAGAGGAAGGGGGAGGAGGAGAGAGAGAGAAAGAAAAGGAAAAGAAAAAAGAGGGAGAGAAAGAAAGAAAAAAAAGGGAGAGAAAAAAAAAAAAGAAAAAAAAAGGAGGGAGAAGAAAAAAGAGGAGAAGAAGAAAGGAGAGGGAAAGAAAAAAGAAAGAAGAAAGGGGGGGGAGGGAAAGGGGAGAAAGTGAGAGAGGAAAAAAGGAGAGGAAGGAGAGGGAGAGGAGAGAGAGGGGGGAGAGAAAGGAGAAAAAGGGAAGAGGAAGAAGAGAGAGAGAGGGAGAAAGAGAGAAAAAAGAAAGGAAAGAAAGAAAGAGAGAAGAGAGGAGAAAAGAGAGAGAGAGGAAGAGAGAGGAGAGGGGAGGGGAGGGAAGAGAGGAAGAGGGAAGAGAGGGAGAGAGAGAGAAAAAGAGGGGGGAAAGGGGAAAGAGAAAAGAGGAAGAGAAAGGGGGAAGAAGAAAAAAAAAAAAAAAAAGAGAGGAAAAAGGAAGAGGGGAAAGAGGGAAGAGGGAGAGAGAGAAGAAGGGAGAGAAGGAGGGAGGAGAAAGGGAAGAGAGAAAAAAAGAGAAAGGGAAGAGAGAGAGAGGGAGGAAGAAAGAGAAGAAGAGGAGAAAATGAGAAAGGGGGAGGAGAGGAAGAGAAGGAGGGGGAGAAAAAAAAAAAAAGGAACGAGGAAGAAAAAGGGAAAAAGAGAAAAAAGAGAAAAAAGGGAGAAAAAAAGAGGAGAGAAGGGGAGAGAGGGAGAAAGGGAGAGGAAAAGAAAGAGGAGAAGAGACGGGGAAAGGGAAGGGGGAGAGAGGAAGAAAGGATAAAAGGAGGGAAAAGGAGGGAAGAAAGAAAAGGGAAAGAGAAAAAAAAAAAAGAGAGAAAGGAGAAAGGGGAGGAAAAGAAAAGAAGAGGGAAAAAAGAAGGATAAAAGGGGAGAGAAAAGGAAAAGGGAAGAAAAGAGGGGGAGGGAGGAAGGGAGGAGAAAAGGGGAAATAAGGGGAGGGGAAGATTAAGAAAGGGAGGGGGAAAAGAAGGAAAGAAGAAAGGGAAGAAGGAGAGGAAGGAGAGAGAAGGAGGGGAGAAAGAAGCGGGAAGAAAGGGGGGAAGAAAAGGGGGAAGGGAAGGGAGGCGAGAAAGAGGAAAAGAGGGAAAAGGAGAAAGAAAAGAGGGAGAGAGGGAAGAAAAAGGGAGAAATAGAGATAAGGGGATATAGAGAAGAGGAGAGGAAGAAGAAAGAGGAGATATAGAGAGAGATAAAAGAGAGGATTTTAGATAGATAGAGAATCTCCGCGAGAGCTACACTGATATTTAATCAGGCGTGCCAACCATGCAGAACTCAAAGCAGAGCGAAAATACACCCTTACGTGCCTGCCTGGAGACTGAATTAGAATCAGCGTGATTTATTTCACAACTGCAAAGCAACTGTTTTCTTGTGATTATTTCCATTTTATGGAACACAAACTGATACAAACCGTGCACGCCAATACGACACCACGATAATGAGATACGTTTCCATATTGATGTTATAGCTTTTGCCAGGACTGTAAAGACTTTATTCGGTTGTGTTGGAATCGAGAACGCCTTGATCTACTGCCTTAAGTCCATCAATACATGCTCGTAACTGCGAGCCCAGTCAGTGTGAAATGCAATCACGGTATAATTGTGTATCACACTTAAAAGAAACACACGACGACACTTACATTTACAGTCGTAAACTGTTTCCTTCGGGAAGGAACGGAATAGTTGTTTTAACGGCAACTAAACATATCATAAAGTATTGACATTTTGTGACTAACATATGATTATTTCGATAACTGGAAGAGAGACGGAGAGAAATGATATAAGTTTATATACAGCTATATGTCCATATCGGCACATAATCTATACATACATTGTACATAAATACAATGTGATTTTATCTTTACCGCCTGAGGAGGTGCTTGTGTCACAGGATCGAATCACATCGGTGGATCCATTCACCTACATGGGTTTTGTTTGCGTTCCAAACAGTGCACTATAACTGGCCGTGGTTTGTGCTTTCCCTTGCTGCTGCTAATGGAAACATGTAGCAGGTTTCATCCGATGACTGCGTGTCAGAAATACCAAAAGTTTGACATTCAATAACCAGTGATTAATTAACCAGTGTGCTTTAGAGGTGTCATTAAATAAAAAACCGGCCTCGGTGGCGTCGTGGTAGGCCATCGGTCTACAGGCTGGTAGGTACTGGGTTCAGATCCCAGTCGAGGCATGGAATTTTTAATCCAGATACCGACTCCAAACCCTGAGTGAGTGCTCCGCAAGGTTCAATGGGTAGGTGTAAACCACTTGCACCGACCAGTGATCCATAACTGGTTCAACAAAGGCCATGGTTTGTGCTATCCTGCCTGTGGGAAGCGCAAATAAAAGATCCATTGCTGCTAATCGGAAGAGTAGCCCATGTAATGGCGACAGCGGGTTTCCTCTCAAAATCTGTGTCGTCCTTAACCATATGTCTGACGCCATATAACCGTAAATAAAATTCGTTGAGTGCGTCGTTAAATATAACAATGGATCTAATATATACCAAATACCTTTTATGAAACTCTGTGATAGATGAAAAACAGTCTAGGCATAACGACCTTCACACGAAAATAAGGGAGATAACTCTCGTGTCTTATGCATTCGGCAATTATCGCTTACCGAATAAATTGACAAAGTTACTTCATGGTTGTCCCATACCAATGAATACATCCAACATGTTCCGAAAAGTCGGTAAACAATTTATTATTTAACTAATTCGCACTTCTTTGCAAACCCCCTGCGCGTGCTGTAACCTCACCGTGGTGCAGGGGTGTAAAATTTTCTTTGAGAATGGCCAATACAGCACAAAATTGAAGTTTTGAGTAAAATTCAGTATCCGTAAAATTCTGTGATATTTGTGTTTTTGCACAGTTCTTTACACTGTTTTTGTTTAAACCTTGAATTTTTATATTGGTGTTGATCATCACTTTATTTATTTGCATTACCATAATTTGACGCCCAATAGCTGATGTATTTTTCGTTCATTCATTCTTTGCAAAGAATCTATTACTAATTAAAGGGACACTTACGACTACCGTAAGGTTGCTTTGTGGAACGGCTGTAAAGTTTACGGTGCCAGATGTAAAACTCACCTTAAATCACTACAATTAACCTTAGCTACAATTCGTTCGTGAAACGGGGCCCTGTTCCTCATTTTGGTGCAGAGGTGACAGTATTCTCGCGGGTTTCCCTGAGATTCGTTAATACAGCCACATTTGGTACTTCTTGGACATTTCAAAACCAGTTCCATAAACATCTGCGATAATTAAAAAAAAATATTATGTTTCTTGTTTTCTGATGATAATTCCATGCAATATTGGTTTGTTTACGACAACTCCAAACATTGTTGTCATGGTCTGTCCTGTTTGAACTGTGTTTTTATTTAACTTTTCAATTTCTATATTGATGTTGATCATCACTTCATTTTCGTCTTTACCTTAGTCTGACACCTACTAGTCGTTTTTCGTTCCAGAGCTGTCCTTAAACTTTAATTCATCCATCCACCCATCCATCCATCCATCCATATATTCCTCCATTCATCCATCCATCCATCCATCTATTCATCCCATCCCTCCATCCATCTATTCATCCATCCATCCATATATTCATCCGTCCATCCATCCATCCATCCATCCATCCATCCATCTATTCATCCATCCATCCATCCATCCATCCATACGTCCATCAATCCATCCATCCATCCATCCATCATCCATCCAGCATCCATCCATCCATCCAAAACCAACCCATCCATCCATCCATCCATCTATTCATCCATCTATTCATCCATCCATCCATCCATCCATCCATCCATATATTACTCCATCCATCCATCCATCTATTCATCCATCCATCCATCCATCTATTCATCCATCCATCCATCTATTCATCCGTCCATCCGACCATCCATCCGACCATCCATCCATCCAGCATCCATCCATCCATCTCTTCTTCCATCTATCCACCCATCCATCTATTCACCCATCCATCCATCCATCCATCCATCCAGCATCCATCCATCCAAAACCAACTCATCCATCCATCCATCTATTCATCCACCCGTCCATCCATCCTCCATCTATTCGTCCATCCATCCATCCATCCATCCATCCATCTCTTCTTCCATCCATCCATCCACCCATCCATTCATCCATCCATCCATCCATCCATCCATCCACCCATCCATCCATCCATATCACCATCCATCTATTCATCTATTCATCAGTTCATCCATCCATCCACCCATCCATCCACCCATCCATCCAATCTTTCAGAGCCGTTTACACTGTAGTTAATTTATAAATTTGGGCAAGATTTAGCTCATTCGGTTGAGTACTCGCTTGAGGTGCTTTCGTCACAGGATCGAACCACCTCGGTGGATCCATTCAACCCGCTGTCGCCACTTCATGGGCTACTCTTTTCGATTAGCAGCAAGGGATCTTTTATATGCACTATCCCATAGACAGGATATTACATACCACAACCTTTGATGTATCAGTCGTGGTGTACTGGCTGGGACGAGATATACCCCAATGGGACCACTAACGGGGATCAATCCCAAACCGACCGCGCATCCAGCGAGGGCTTTACCACTGGGCTACGCCTCGCCTCGCCCCGCCCCCTGATAGCGACATTCGTGCATGTAAATGGCAAACGAACGATCCCACCTTCTTGTTAACTGGTAGCAAATACTAGATTATCACTGATAATAATAATCTTAGACTAGTAATTGAATATTAACAATGATAGAATGATTAGAGTTACTGGCCCCATGAGTCCGGACACCACGGATGACGATTCCCACCCCACGGCATTTGAATGAGGACTGTATGATAAACATATCTTGTACTATACCAAATCATGTATGTGGTTAAAAAAACACTATATGCAATACATTAACCAAATAATGACCCATAAATATAAGTACTACAAACAGTCCCTCAAAGTATTAACTGAAGATAGTATTAACTGAAGATAGTATTAACTGATAAATAAATAGAGGATGTACTATACCAAATATGTATGTGGTTCAAAACACTATGTACAATATAATAACCATATTATGACTCATAAATACAAGTACTACAACCCGTCCTTCAAAGTATTAACTGAAGAAAGTGGGATCTTTCACCCTTATTTTCGATATAACCAAATGTTTGTACAACACCACCAGTTTCTCACAAAATTGTACGACTTACTGTTGCACGGTTCCCCATACATGTTTCAAGCACACAGCTACTTGATATAGTGATACTAGATGGCATAAAATTGCATTCATTTATTGCCCAGATAAAATTGATTGTTTTAGACAAAAAACACAGTAACATTTATCACGAATGGCAGGCTGTGTAGTATTAACTGCTCTATCAAATGTTTGGTGCATGTCGGACTCTGACACAGCCAGATGTCACCCGCTGACACTTATACTGAAATAATAATGGAGCAAAATGTTATTTATAATCCAGGAACATTATGTCTAATACAGACCAAAAAAGAAATGTTTTATTTAACGACGCACTCAACACATTTTATTTACGGTTATATGGCGTCAGACATATGGTTAAGGACCACACAACTTTTGAGAGGAAACCCGCTGTCGCCACTACATGGGCTACTCTTTCCGATTAGCAGCAAGGGATCTTTTATTTGTGCTTCCCACAGGCAGGATAGCACAAACAATGGCGTTTGTTGAACCAGTTATGAATCACTGGTCGGTAAAAGTGGTTTACACCTACCCATTGAGCCTTGCGGAACACTCACTCAGGGTTTGGAGTCGGTATCTGTGTTAAAAATCCTAAGCCTCCACTGGGATCCGAACCCAGTACCTACCAGCCTGTAGACCGATGGCCTGCCACGACGCCCTGATGCAGTTAGAAACAACATATTAAAGGTCATCAGGTTACCTGTGTGTGCAATTTCTTAATGGACAAAATTCAAAATAACCGCCATTTTGGTCCATAATATATGATTTATCTCGCATACAATGCAACTACATAACATATTTCAGGTAATTCAAGATTATGTTTTTCATAAAATATAACAAATAAATGCATATAATACAACTATCACAACCGGTATATCAGTAGTTGTGGTACGTGCTGTCCTGTATGTGGGAATATGCATAATACATGTATACAAAAGATTCATTGTTGCTAATGAAAATGTGTAGTGGCTTTCCTATGCAGACTGTGTCACAATCGACAAATGTTTGATATCCAATAGCCGAAGATTAATGAATCAATGTTCTTTGCTGATGTTGTTATAGAGAAAAACCTTTACAATACAACTATACATAATAGTTACAATGAGATAAATTACTAAATGTTTGACATCCAATAGCCAATGATTAATACATGAATGTGTTTCAGTGGTGTCGCTAAGCAAAACACGCTTTAATGTTTCATGTATTTAGGACCACAGTGCCGGCTATTTAGAATTTTGGTCATTGAAATATAGCTCACATAGGAAACTTTGGGACTATTCTGAAAACAAAATGAGTTAATACAAATTATTTCCGGGTCGAACCCTAATGCTCCTGTACCATTACAATAAAAGGAGAGGAAAAGGGGAAATCCTCACCCTAACCCCTCCCCCCCGAAAGACAACAACAAAAAAACAAAAACAAACAAACAACAAACCCCCCCCCAAAAAAAAACCTCCCCCGAAAACAACCCCCAAACAAACGAGCAACCAACCAAACAAAAAACAACACACAAACACCCACCCCACCCCCACCCCACCCCAACCCCCCACCCCAAAACAAACAACAAAAAGAGAAAGAAAAGAAAAAAAAAGAAAACATAAAAAATAAAGAAAACAAGAAAAAAAGAAAAGAAAAAGAAACACAGAAGAAAAGAAAAGAGACACAACAATACAACAAAAACAAAATACAATCAAAGCAAAGCACACACCCACACTCACACACATACATACATGTGAACAAGTATCATTACTGCGATATTCTTCAAATTAAAGAAACGGACTAGCCATTAAGACTAAGGCTAGTACTCTCATTCAACCAACCCTTCCACCGAAACACGAAACAAAGGCAGCAAGCCGAGAACATCTCTTTCATTTATCTTTCATTTATCCACACACGATATTACATTACTTGTGTAATTAGCTAATATGTGTTTAATAAATGGCAACTGTTTAATATATTTATATCACACGTGTAAAGGTTACATACGAACTTCAGCCAACTTACTTAGCATTCAACAACATAATTCTGTGGCAAACAAGGTCTTATAGTTGATCTTAGGTTGTAATAAATTTCCATAAAGCAATACTGCTAGATTATTTTATTATAAAAAAATGCCTACTTTATTTCATCAGTAGTAGCTCTTGCCTTATGTTAATGCCCTATATTCCTGTTCGATAATTTTAGGAACATTCGGCGATTAACAGCAACACGTCTAAGGCAAAGAGAACATTGTTTTACTTTACCCACCTTTTTGTTCTGAATTAGTGATCCCACAACTTAAATTTAATATGGTGCTTTCGTTCATTGCTGAAATTGTATCAGAAATTGTTTCACTGACTTTGGAAATTAAAAACACCAGCGTGTTCTTAATACAACTATGATAGGTTTTGTTTTCTGAGGGTGAATCGAGGATGTTTTAATGGGGGCGAGGTTAGGGGCTTAGCGTTAATTGATGAACAGAAGCCAGGCAATATAGTGACTCAGGCCTTACCTTAATCCGCACCTACTCAGTACTGAGTTGTAAATATTCGTGCTGTTGTTGTTGTTGTTTGGAACTTCATCAATATCCCAAATCTCTAAATGGAAATCCCTATTTCTACATTCAAAACATGCCGATCGATCCCCGTCGCTGGCCCCATTGGGCTTTTTTTCTCATTCTAGCCATATAATATTTTACATTTTCAGTGCAATCAAAGTATGTGATATTTTTCAGATCACATACTTTAAGAATGTGATCACTTTGCAAACTAGATTTAAATTAATCGAGGTCACAGCACTAGGTTTATTGACATTTAAGCAAACGTATTAGGGTGACACTCCACAACTGACGTATGCATTTATAGTCATCAAATAAAAACATTTCAATAGCAATTTTACACTGAAAGCTGTCCAGCGTTCAGAAAACAAAAAAACGTTGAGCATTTGCTTGTTTTGATGTAAGGACACCCAAAATGACGTCCTTCGAGTTTGACATCATTTCCATTTAAAAAGACACCGATCCACATATTCTTACGTCATCGGAATATCTAGTAATGAAGAATTGGAATTAAAGTTGCGTGTACAGTTTACAAAAACACGTTTCTTAAACTGAAATTATATGATTAAGAGACTATTACCCTCGTGTGTTTCGGTATCGTCAGTATCGTATCTGAGGAATAAAAATAATGTATTATGCCGGTCAGAGGCTCGCATAATACATTTTTGTATTCCTAATATATGATATTGACAAAATCGGAAAACACAATATTTATTACAAAACCTTTATCATACAATTAATTGCACATGTGATGAATCCCAACCTTAAAACTGATCTGCGGGCAGTAAAGGTTGAACACCCCCCCCCCCCCCCCCCCGCAACACACACACAAAAACAACATCAAAACAAAGTCAATCCAACATTGCGATGATATATGATCTACATTCGTGTGGACTTTCCAGATAATTGGTCGAAGTAATTAAATAAAATGAAACAAAAAATTAAACAACCAACTAGTTTGGAAATGGATTTCATAAAAAAAAAAAAACCGTATCCTCCCCTCATCTCGTTACAAAGTGTACTATTCTCTATTTGTTTTGTTTTTTTTAATTTTTAAATTCAATCTCTCTTTCTTTCTATCTTTATTTCTTCCTTTACTGTTAATCTCCGAAATCGTTATTGTCTATGCACGAATATTCATTATAACTAGTGCAATATACTATATATACACACGATGTATATACATTTGTAATTAAAAACATTATATAGTATGTTTAATGTCTAGCCTATATGTAACCTATAACATAACGTGAAATAAACGGTCAGCGTGTCATATGGAATAAAATCTGCATTTTACCTTTCACTGTAGGAAAGGTATAACCTATTATATAGAATAAAGTCTGCATTTTACATTTGACTTGAAACAAACGTACATAATATCATACGGAATAAAGTCTGTATTTTATCATTGACTTAAGAAACGTACAACATATAGGGAACAAATTCTGTATTTTACCGTTGATTTTAAGAAACGTACAAAATATAGGGAATAAAGTATGTAGTTTTCCCTAGACTTGAAAAAAACGCACAACATATAGGGAATACGGTCTGTATTTTCCCCTTGACTTTAAGAAACGTACAAAATATAGGGAATAAAGTATGTATTTTACCCTTGATTTTAAAGGGACATTCCTGAGTTTGCTACATTGTAAGATGTTTCCGACTAATAAAATATTTCTACGATTAAACTTATATATTAAATATATTTTCTTGTTTAGAATATCAGTGTCTGTATATTCAATGTGTTTCTGGTCGTCTTAATATTTATAAGAAGTCCAAACTGGATTTTGTATTCAAATAATTTCGTACGTATGAAAAAATATATTTTAGGAAATAAAAAGAAATTTAACCTAGTACAGATATTAGAACGATTAGAAACAGGTTTAATATAGAGCCACTAATATATTATGCAGAAAAATATATTTGATATGTAATTACAATCGTTAAAAAGTCGCTGTAAAGTCGATAACATCTTAAAAATTGCAGCAATCTCAGGAATGTCCCTTTAAGAAACGTACAAAATATAGGGAATAACGAATGTATTTTACCCTTGATTCAAGAAATGTACAACATATAGGGAATAAGGTATGTATTTTACCCTTGACTTTAAGAAACGTACAAAATATAGGGAATAAAGAATGTATTTTACCCTTGATTTTAAGAAACGTACAAAATATAGGGAATAACGAATGTATTTTATCCTTGACTTCAAGAAATGTACAACATATAGGGAATAAGGTATGTATTTTGCCCTTGACTTTAAGAAACGTACAAAATATAGGGAATAAAGAATGTATTTTACCCTTGACTTTAAGAAACGTACAAAATATTGGGAATAACGAATGTAGTTTACCCTTGACTTGAAGAAACGTACACAATATAGGGAATACAAATGTATTTTACCCTTGACTTGAAGAAACGTACAAAATGTAGGGAATAGAAATGTATTTTACCCTTGACTTGAAGAAACGTACAAAATATAGGGAATAGAAATGTATTTTACCCTTGACTTGAAGAAACGTACAAAATATAGGGAATATAGAATGTATTTTACCTTTGACTTGCAGAAACGTACAAAATATAGGGAATAAAGAATGTATTTTACCCTTGACTTGAAGAAACGTACAAAATATAGGGAATAAAGAAGGTATTTTATCCTTGACTTGAATAAACATACAAAATATAGTGATTAAAGAATGTAGTTTAACCTGGACTTGAAGAAACGTACACAATATAGTGAACAAATTCTGTATTTTACCGTTGATTTTAAGAAACGTACAAAATATAGGGAATAAAGTATGTAGTTTTCCCTGGACTTGAAAAAACGCACACCATATAGGGAATACGGTCTGTATTTTTCCCTTGACTTTAAGAAACGTACAAAATATAGGGAATAAAGTATGTATTTTACCTTTGATTTTAAAGGGACATTCCTGAGTTTGCTACATTGTAAGATGTTTCCGACTAATAAAATATTTCTACGATTAAACTTATATATTAAATATATTTTCTTGTTTAGAATATCAGTGTCTGTATATTCAATGTGTTTCTGGTCGTCTTAATATTTATAAGAAGTCCAAACTGGATTTTGTATTCAAATAATTTCGTACGTATGAAAAAATATATTTTAGGAAATAAAAAGAAATTTAACCTAGTACAGATATTAGAACGATTAGAAACAGGTTTAATATACAGCCACTAATATATTATGCAGAAAAATATATTTGATATGTAATTACAATCGTTAAAAAGTCGCTGTAAAGTCGATAACATCTTAAAAATTGCAGCAATCTCAGGAATGTCCCTTTAAGAAACGTACAAAATATAGGGAATAACGAATGTATTTTACCCTTGATTCAAGAAATGTACAACATATAGGGAATAAGGTATGTATTTTACTGTTGCTTTTAAGAAACGTACAAAACATAGGGAATACAGTATGTATTTTACTCTTGACTTTAAGAAACGTACAAAATATACGGAATAAAGAATGTATTTTACCCTTGACTTTAAGAAACGTACAAAATATACGGAATAAAGAATGTATTTTACCCTTGACTTTAAGAAACGTACACAATATAGGGAATAAAAATGCATTTTACCCTTGACTTTAAGAAACGTACAAAATATACGGAATAAAGAATGTATTTTCCCCTTGACTTTAAGAAACGTACAAAATATACGGAATAAAGAATGTATTTTCCCCTTGACTTTAAGAAACGTACAAAATATACGGAATAAAGAATGTATTTTCCCCTTGACTTTAAGAAACGTACAAAATATACGGAATAAAGAATGTATTTTCCCCTTGACTTTAAGAAACGTACAAAATATACGGAATAAAGAATGTATTTTACCCTTGACTTTAAGAAACGTACAAAATATACGGAATAAAGAATGTATTTTCCCCTTGACTTTAAGAAACGTACAAAATATACGGAATAAAGAATGTATTTTCCCCTTGACTTTAAGAAACGTACAAAATATACGGAATAAAGAATGTATTTTACCCTTGACTTTAAGAAACGTACAAAATATAGGGAATAACGAATGTATTTTATCCTTGACTTCAAGAAATGTACAACATATAGGGAATAAGGTATGTATTTTACCCTTGACTTTAAGAAACGTACAAAATATACGGAATAAAGAATGTATTTTCCCCTTGACTTTAAGAAACGTACAAAATATACGGAATAAAGAATGTATTTTCCCCTTGACTTTAAGAAACGTACAAAATATACGGAATAAAGAATGTATTTTACCCTTGACTTTAAGAAACGTACAACATATAGGGAATAAGGTATGTATTTTACCCTTGACTTTAAGAAACGTACAAAATATAGGGAATAAAGAATGTATTTTACCCTTGATTTTAAGAAACGTACAAAATATAGGGAATAACGAATGTATTTTATCCTTGACTTCAAGAAATGTATAACATATAGGGAATAAGGTATGTATTTTGCCCTTGACTTTAAGAAACGTACAAAATATAGGGAATAAAGAATGTATTTTACCCTTGACTTTAAGAAACGTACAAAATATTGGGAATAACGAATGTAGTTTACCCTTGACTTGAAGAAACGTACACAATATAGGGAATACAAATGTATTTTACCCTTGACTTGAAAAAACGTACAAAATGTAGGGAATAGAAATGTATTTTACCCTTGACTTGAAGAAACGTACAAAATATAGGGAATATAGAATGTATTTTACCTTTGACTTGCAGAAACGTACAAAATATAGGGAATAAAGAATGTATTTTACCCTTGACTTGAAGAAACGTACAAAATATAGGGAATAAAGAAGGTATTTTATCCTTGACTTGAATAAACATACAAAATAAAGCGAATACAGTATATATTTTACCCTTGACTTGAAGAAACGTACAAAATATAGTGATTAAAGAATGTAGTTTAACCTGGACTTGAAGAAACGTACACAATATAGTGAATAAAGTCTGTAGTTTACCCTGGATTTGAAGAAACGTACACAATATAATGAATAAAGTCTGTAGTTTACCCTGGACTTGAAGAAACGTACACAATATAGTGAATAAGTCTGTAGTTTACCCTGGACTTGAAGAAACGTACACAATATAGTGAATAAAGTCTGTAGTTTACCCTGGGCTTGAAGAAACGTACACAATATTGTTAATAAAGTCTGTTGTTTACTCTGGACTTGAAGAAACGTACACAATATAGTGAATAAAGTCTGTAGTTTACCCTGGACTTGAAGAAACGTACACAATATAATACGGAATAAAGTCTGTGTTTTACACTTAACTTTATGAAAAATACAAAATATAGGGAATAAGGTATGCATTTTGCCCTAGACTTTAATAAACGTACAACATGTAGAAAATAGTCTCTATTTTACCCTTGATTTTCAGAAACGTACAAAATATAGGGACTAAAGTCTACACTTTACCCTTATCTAGAAGCGAACGCACAGTATATCATATGATATAAAGTCTACATATTACTCATTTGTCGGTCATCGTTGTTCTGCAAAGACTAACTACAACATGTTGAATTCTATGTACTGTCTTACCTTTGGCTATATATTCCGAGAAGAACAATACACAGAGGATACTGCTGAGATTCATCGCAGTCTAGTTACATAATCACCGTCAGGCGACACGAAACAACAAGCCGCTACAATCCGCAATACGCCGCATCCTCACCAACTTCCGCTTCCAACTTCAGACACAGAACAAAACAACTTCTTAAACCCCTTCTTCATCCAATAAATATCTTGTGTGTTCCATTACAACCATGTATAATCCTGTTTGTAAACAAGACACGAACAGTGCAGATGTTGTAAAACAAAAAATAAAAAACAAAAATAAAATAATTGTTACGGAAGTTACATACTTGTTACTACTTATAGGATGGACTAAAAAAACTGACGAAGTGGGCTTCATTTGGTGTGTGAAAATCTGTTACCAGGGATGCGTGTTTGATTGACAGCCGGGGAATCGGGCGGCGTACCAATGCGGTCGCCTCATCGATTTGGCGAGAGATAGCCTGCTGGTGCTAATCGCTAACGCCAACACGACAATAATTATATCAGCGAGGGCGTCATTTCGTGGTGGAGACGTCCGTAGTGTTGATTATGAAGTCCTCATTGCAGCTCATCAATGGCAAATTGTCGGTGAGAGGAAGGGGATGTTTGCTTAACGACACCCCAGCACGTGGTCTAAGTGCACGGTTGTTAATGAAGATTGGAAATATTTGTTTAAAGTGACTATCCTGAGATTTTGGAGATGATTAAAATGATGTCTACCAATAATTAACTATGCAATGTTTATGTATATATACTAATATTATGTTATTAAATGTTGTTGTGTTTCATAATGGCCCTGTTATAGGTCAAAGGGCAGTTGTAACGGCCCTTCAGAAACTATATTGGCCCGAGGCAACATAAATCAATGATTCTGGACCCAAACCTTGACCATGCCCATTAAAAAAAAAACCCCCAAAAACATTCTTGGACCAAAACAAATGACAGAAATACTTTTTAACGACTGTAATTACATATTAAATATATATACATATTTTTCTAAATAAAACATTAGTTGTTGCATATTAAACGTGTTTCTGATCGTCCTAGTGGTTGCATTACTTTTTTGGTTCGTACGCTCGAAATTATTGGGATATCATATCCAGTTTGGACTATTACAGATATTAAAATGATCAGAAACACATTTCGTATACAGACACTGATATTTAAACATGATAATGTATTAAACATGTAAATTTAGTCGTCAAACGATTTGTTTTAGTCGCAAATACCGTACAATGCAGCAAATTCACGATAGGCCCTTTAACGACACTTCGTCACATCTTAAAATACATCTGTGCAGTGTCTACCATACGTCTGTTTGACATTTAGTATACCTAATACAAGATGAGACCTGTTACAGCCACATGAAAACCTTCTACGGATAATCAGTTTTGAAGCAATTAA
Source organism: Gigantopelta aegis (assembly GCF_016097555.1). Lineage (NCBI taxonomy): Eukaryota > Metazoa > Mollusca > Gastropoda > Neomphalida > Peltospiridae > Gigantopelta > Gigantopelta aegis. Next base: position 44,364,788 of record NC_054712.1, on the reverse strand, counting down.
TCTTAAGTGATGATACCAATAAAGAAATATTTCAGCATGTTCCAAACACATTAAAGAGACACAACGGGAACTTTAACCCAAAACGTTATCTCATGTCGCAGAAACATTTATTTGTTGTTACTATTACTATTATTATTACTTACCAGTTGGGCTGCCTGAGAAGATAAACTATTAATAACGAATACTGTTATAACATCGATTACTTCTATTTCTTTTCCTTTTTTTTAATTCTTTCAGTTTATTAATTCGTTTCTCATAAACGTTTACTTTTATTGATTCATTGATTTATTAAAAGGTGCATTCGCCATTGTTGTACAATTTGATGTTTGTAATCAGGAGAAAGCCTCGTAAGTCGGATAACTTGCGCCCAATAATTTTGTGTGTATACATTATATGCAATAAAATATGTTCTCAATCAAGCATCAAGGAATAGTGTACCCACATAGAAAGAAAGAAATGTTTTACTAGTATTTAACGACGCACTCAACACATTGTATTTACGGTTATATGGCGTCAGACATATGGTTAAGGACGACACAGATTTTGAGAGGAAACCCGCTGTCGCCACTACATGGGCTACTATTTCCGATTAGCAGCAAGGGATCTTTTATTTGCGATTCCCACAGGCACGATAGCACAAACCATGGCCTTTGTTGAACCAGTTATGGATCACTGGTCGGTGCAAGTGGTTTACACCTACCCATTGAGCCTTGTACAGCACTCACTCAGGGTTTGGAGTCGGTATCTGGATTAAAAATCCCATGCCTCGACTGAGATCCGAACCCATGTACCCACATAGAAGATTGCAGTACCACAGTCTATGCTATAGCAGTCGTAGAGTGGGAAAACAAAATCAAACTTGTTTTCACCGACTGGTCCTACGACCTCAGGCGAGCGCTCTACAACTGAGCAACCCAATCTCCCCACAACAACAACAACAACAAAAACAACAACACCCCCCAAAAAACAAAACCCCAACTCTCTATAGGTTACTTTGTTTTTATCTGGTGAGACGACACTATCTAAATACTATCGGGGAAAACCCCGTTGTTTGTAGAGGGGTAACTAGTTTAACTTCGAAATGTCTTTGATAAGAAACGTTCACCGGACAGGGTAACACACATCGCGATCGTAAAGAACTGGATGGAATGAGAAACTAACAAATGGATCGTTTAATCCACTATGACACCAAACCCTACTACGTCGCTCTCCTGTCGCACACCTAATATGTCGCACTTGTACTCGTAGAGCAATCTCATGAGTTGCGATGGACTGAGTTTTCCCCCGTCCTAACAAAACAAAAAAAAAAACCCAAACAAACAACGCATTTCTTTCTAGACCACTAGAGCATATTGGTTTATTAATCATCGGTTGTTGGATGTCAAACCCTATAAATTTTTCCATTAGTAGCAAGTGATCTGTTATATGCACCATCCCACATACAGGATAACACATACCACGGCCTTTGATATACTGGCTGGAACGAGACCGTCCTAAGCAATGCTCCACGACAGGTACATCAAAGGCAGTGATATCTACTACAGTATCCTGTCTATAAGACAGTGTATATACAGGACCCTATGCTACATTATGGGCATGATGTACACGTCCAGGCCGCTTGTGATATCACGGGTAGGGCCCGGGGGATATGCTGGAACCCTGAACGGACTTGTGCATTTAAAACCTGTTTGGACTTAGACTTTATCAGTAAGTCTTAGAGTGGGGAGGACGTAGTCTAGTGGTACATAGCAGTCGTTTTGAGTCCTGGATGGTGAGCTATCTAGGTGTTTGGTCACTACCAGTCGATGGATCACTCATGCACGCTACTCTAAATTGTGTGTGGGCTTGACGTAGCTCAGTGGTAAAGCGCCCGCACGGTCGGTCTTGGATCGATCCCCATCGGTGGGTCCATTGGGCTATTTCTTGTTCCAGCCAGTATATCACGACTGGTATATCAAAGGCCGTGGTATGTACTACATATGTTCATACAAAGCTGCCATATCGAAGAGATTTGTAGATGTAATCCGTGTTACCCACGGGCAAGTTTAGATGGGGTGTGCTGGCCTTACACTGGAGTTTCTCACAAAAGTATGACCTCCATTCAGCTGCCGTGTATATAGCCACGTGTGTGTTAAGTGTTAGATAACAACTATGGCGACCTCGATTACAGTTGTATTTAATTGAATTTATCATTGTATACACTATTTAGCATTATGTATGTACTGTAGTCAGCTGGACATGAGCGCATAAAGATCCTTACGAAAAGCAGTATTAGTTAAGTATAAATAAGACGGTTTGTAGTACAGATGGAAATTGGAGAATCGGTCAGAACGATGGGAAACTGTCAAAAAGGGTTTTGCATATTATATATTACATTTGCAGTTGATCGTCCATGCTAATTTTTCTACCGCTGCTCTTAATATTTCAATGCCATTTGGTTATATTCGCTAACTTGGACAGACGTTGTGGTATGTGCTACAATATGAACGTACATTCAGAATAGGCACGACAATTGCTAACAGAAAATAGTTATTAAGTAGTTATAGCTATTTATGTATCTCATAAAATGACTGCATGACGAAGTCATTCAAAAATAATGTTTTAATTAAAAAGAAAAGAGAAAAAATACAAGGAGAAAAAAAGAAGAAAGAAAAGAAGAAAAAATGATAAGAAAGCAGACGTAACACAATCAATTAGCGTTCACGCAACACATTTTATCCATTTGCAGTGCGCTTTCATAATACATGTGTGTGGTATTTAAGCTACTAAATAGCTTGTTGAACCTGAAAAATCTATTTTATATCAATGAACTATCAGAGATCAATAACTTGTTCGATTCAGATGTAAACACTTTAGGCGCAGAGAACCAGTTTCAGGTTCTAGTTTTCATACACTAAAAACTAAATATCTTGTTTGTTTTTTATTTTTCAGAAATGTTTACAAGCCGGTCGTTTTGAAATGGGGTAATGTCTGTTACGTGAACGAACCCATACTAAGTATAAACGTCAAAGGGTTTTTGTGTGTTTTCGGGTTTTTTCTTTTTCTTTTTAACACATTGGAACACATTGATTTATTTATAATGATCGGCTGTTGGATGTGAAACATTTGCTAATTTTTGAAACGTAGTCTTAGAGGAAACTCGTTTTTTTTTATCCCCCATTAGCAGCACGAGATCGTTTGTATGCACATTTCCCCACAATGAGTATAACACATACAATGGCTTTTGATATACCAGTCGTGGGGCAGTGGTTGGGACTAGGAAAAAACCCACCCAAATAGGTCCACTGAGGTGGTTCGATCCCAGGCGAACACTTTCCTTCTATTGTAATAGTTCAGGAGCATTAGGATTTGACCCGGAAATTAAAAAATGTACTAATAAGTTTTTGTTTCAGAATAGTTGCCTGATGTTTATAAGGAACAACATTATAAACGTTCCCAACTTTGACCGAAAACATATTTTATTGCGTATAATGCATATATACAAAATGATTGGGCACAAGTTGTCCGAGTTTTAATGACCAAAATTCAAAATGGCCGACATTGAGGCCCTAAATACATGAACAGTTAAGATTTGTTTTGTTTAACGATACAACTAGATCACATAGATTTGACATCCAAATGTTTGACTTCCAATAGTGGATGATTAAAAAACAATCCCACCGTTTATAATGATCGCTTGAAAACTACATACGACAAAGGTCAACTAATACCGTAAGTAGTGTCATGACTGTAACAATGTCATTTAGAAATTAATTTTTATTTGGTGTTTATTCAATTAATTAAGTGGTGTGTAGTTATGTGTTTGAGATAAAATTTAACATTTAACTGCTTCTTCAGTTAACGAAAAAGAGCACCTTGTTCGTGTTGGCCTTTTTTGTCGATTTTTGTTTATTTGTGCTTCCTTGTTTATATATTACTGCCATATCTACTCTGTGAAAAAACTAGACTGTTTCTCGTGTTTATATGCACTACATTCCCCTACAGATGTACACACGAACACCAAGCTATGATTTCGATTTTTTTCCCAGTGTGCGTCCACTTTGTGCTTTCATAACCCCATGCATGTTGTCCAACAATATAATTTCGTCTGGCGCCTTCATAACGAAATATCGATATCCTCAACACTAAGGCCACAAGGGCTGGCTATTCTGCTGAGTCTGTTATGTAACCTGTAATAAACAGGTTCAACATATTCGACATGACTGTGCCAAGCTTTGGGGTTGGACAATAAAGCCAAGGATGTTTTGGTGCATGGACGTTAATAATTAATTATTGAAATACATTAAATACTCATGTTCATATACTGTAATATCACGAAATATAAGTATACACTTGTAGCTGACATTGTCTGACAATGCACGTGTATTTACTGGGTTTTTAATTATTTTTTTAATGAGAAATTTTCTGATTATACACGTGTATATTTTCCATTAGAACCCCCGACCTCACACAATATTTGCCATCCTACTTCTTCATATATACATTTATACATCTCGTCAAATGCATTCCCTCCTTAATCCAATTCACAACACACTTCATCAAATACAACCCCCCCCCCCCCCCCCAAAAAAAACACAAAAAAACCCAACAAAAAACAAAACGAAAACAAAAACAAAAAACAAAATAAATAAAACAAAACAAAACAAAACAAATACCAAAAAAAAAAAAACCCCAAAAAACAACAAAACAAAAACAAACAAAATCCAACAAAAATCAACCCCAGCAACATGGAGGAAATGACTCACCTACTGGTGCCAAGAATATATATTCATATGTGGAAATCGTTCACCTAGATGCAACCGTGAATATTTCTTAGAATAAGATCTCAATGTCAATACATCTTAATAAAACTTTTTTTTCTGAATGTAATAGCATTTTGATGAAGGTGCGGCCCTAACAAAAACCGCCTACCCTGACGTTAACATCATTAATCCATTTTTCAATAGAAAGCCAGGCCTGTACGGTAGCTGTACTAGCCGTGTGCAGAGAAATACGGTTGTGATGACGGGTAACGGTTTTGTCGTCCAGATTAGATGGTGATAGGTGAAGATGAACGTACTCCTGGATACATTTCAGAGTTTTTATTTATTTACTTTATCTACATAAATATTAAAATGAGTTTGCAAACCCTAAGCACACATATGTTCTGTAGTAGACACGAAATACATAAACCGAGAGACATCGACTAGAGGTACAGACTCAATTACGTGATCAGCGGTTGTTTGGTGAATAACAGTCAAATCTAATGCTGGTGATAAATGGGTTAACTGGTCCTATAACAATGCAGATTTAATTCTGGAAGCTGTACACCAGTTTTATGAATTGTGTGGCGAGAAAATGTCGCGTCAGGATATTGGTTTGTTTCTCGATACCTCCGAATTACGACTATTTGATGCCCACCAATATGTTTGTTTTTGTCAATAGTTGTCATAAAATGATAGTATACCCACTGCCCCACATATGCTACTCATAACGAGATTTGTAATAAGGTGTATTTACTTTACCTTATTAGATATAGGGCAGTACACGCTACTGCCTTAGCTTAGTTGAGAAGAACTGGCTGAAAATATGACCCAGAGGCGAGCGATGTACCACTTGGTTACATTTCTCGACAATTGACTTGGGGAAAGTCTGTGCAGAACTAAGTCTCGCATTTATAAATCTGTACCACAAAACCGTATTTCCATATTAAAATTGCATATCTGCACCTAGCAGAGTTGAAAGGACGTTTGACGTGATTGATTCCATGTTCCACACTTTCATCACCTTCTACAAAGACAGAAAGAGATTGGAGAGGGGAAAAGAACAGAGAATAGTGAAAAATGGTGCAAGATAAAGTGAAATGAAACAAGAAAAAATAAATGAGACAGGACAGCATGCTGAGAATAAAAAAAACCAGATTTTAAAGAAAGAATATGGGTTATTTACAATATATGCCTTATTCCCATCGATTTCTTACGAAATATTGGGTTCGGTTCAGTCGTATGGTAATGTCATAAGAAAGTGAATGCAGTATATATACTTGGAAATTGCACAAAAGAAACCCCAAATCATTACACTTCGAATCAAGATGTACATGTAAACGTAAGCTGTTGTCTCAGTGTTGAGGCATGTGTGCAAAAACATTTGAAGCACTGACGGTTTAGACTGGCTGGCATTGAGGGTGCAACTGTCCAAGTTACTGGGGAGAGAGGGGGGGGGGGGGGGGTGTTGCAAAATTGTGAGAAACTGATGTCCTAAAATGCAATTTCTTGCATTCTACAAGTAAAATTCATCTTGACAAATGCATGTATATGCATATTAAAATAATAATAATAATTTGCTTTGAGCAGGGATAGGGTTGCCCTGAACATGCCCCTATTGTTAGGTTTTTTTTAATTCCCTTTAAGATTTATGTATTTTTTACAATTTAGATGAACCAGTTGCCAAAGACAAATGTTTTATTTTTTAAATATGTTCTTATTAGTTTTTATGATTTGCAAATGTTGTGTCAGTTACTTTTAGTGTTACGTCAGTTACCCATTAATAAAAAAGTTAATAACAAATTATTTGTAGAAAATTTAGTTCTCGTGTTCTAGTGATCATAGATTACATGTGCACTACACATTTCTATATATACCTGAAAACTTGATACTTCAGATTCAGAGAATTGTGGCATGTTCAAAGACATGTCAAATACAAGTTACTTTTTTGTTGCGTCAGTTACCCACACTTCATTTGTGATTGTAGTTGCGTTGAGATTGTGTGCAATGAAATTTTCTTTTGACATGTTTTTGTCACAGTATATTTATTTCAATCAAAAACAGTCTTAAGAATTTTATTGAATACTTAAAAAAATTTATAAAAAATAAAGACGTTAAAAAATGTCTGAATGTTGCGTCAGTTACCACGGAATTGCCCTTAGGAAGACCGCCACTCCTCTAGGAGAGCCGTAACAGGATATTTCATACCTCTTGCACCGCCCGTAGGACTGGCCACTCCCAATTTTGCACAGGGTAGATCTCAGTGAAATATATACAGCTGTGGTGGCATGCACTCCTGAATCGCTGTAAAAACAGAATAACACGTCACCAATTGAGAGCACTAAATTCGCATCTGGACGCCCCTGTTCATCTTGCAAGAATATGATGGACTCCCACTATATATCCACTACTGCAAGGGCAGGGACTAGCGCACTCAGTACCTCGCTCGCCTAGGTAGACCCATTATCCGACTGTTTTTCCCCCCGTACCAGCTAGTGTCTCACGACTGGTATAGCAAATGTTACCCTTTCTGTGAGAACTTGTGTATAACAGACCCCTTGATGATAATGGAGACATTTAATAGGTGTTCTCTGATGATTTCTGTATGAAATTACTACATATTTGACATCAAGTTGGTGATGATTAAGTAAATGAAATGTGTCCTAGTGGTATTAAACAAATTTAGTTTTATTAACCACTGCAAAACACGCTATGATATTTATTTATTCTGTATTCAGTGGATATCGGGACGTACATATGTCTTGGAAAATGAAGAAGACACGCTATTTAAATATCCATTACGCTGAAATACCTTGCAACACAGGATGTATCCCCGTCGGTTGCCTGTTGGACTATTTCTCCTTCCAGCCAGTGCACCACGACTGGTATATCAACGGTATGTTCTATCCTCTCTGTGGGATAGTGTGTATAAAAGATCCCTTGCTAAGTAATGGAAAACTATAGTCAGCTTCCTCTCTTAGCCTATATGTGAAAATTACCAAATGTTTGACATCCAACAGCCGATGATTAATAAATAAATGTGTTCTGGTGGTGTGATTAAAAAAACACATTTTAACCTTACAACACCAAATTCACTCCGATACATCTGCCAAAAACGAATTTATCCAACTCAGTTGATGGGAGATGTATCGAACTATATCGATCTGTTCTGTACATGTCCATAGAGCTGGATTGGGCTTACTTGGTAGAGCGCTCGAACGACTTGATCTGGTTGTAGGATCGAAACTTCTCAACGAACACCATCCCGGCCTCATCCAGTGCCATGCGACTGGCATATGAAAGGCCATGGAATAAGCGTTACTAATAATGGAAACAAAGTATATCGGGTTCCCTTTGAACCCTACGTGGCAGAATTGCAAAATTTTCGATGCTAAATAGGCGGTGATTAATTAAAATATATGCTGTGGATACGTCGTTGAACACAAACAAACTTTTAAACTATATATTTCAGCAAAACGTTATATATCTGATATATTGAATTTTTCACTGCCGCCAAGTTACAGAGAGCCACAGTGACGTGGAAATGACAATCTGTGACTGGGAGATGACACGAGTTGTCGCTATGTCAAAGGTTGAATTCGTTAAGTACTGATGGGTTGTAGCGGTCTACTAGACATGTCGTCTGACTCTCATAGTTTCAGCTGACACCTGTCGTAGACCAAGGTACCAGCACGGTCACAAACAGACAACCAGACGACTGGAAACAAAATATTTGTTAAAGGGACAGACCCTAGTTTTTAAACACTAAGGCATATTTTCCACTATTAGAGCCGTTTATGATTACTGAAATCAAACATTACTTATATTTTATTGTTTAGATTATCTATTTCTGTATAACCAAAGTGTCTCTGGTCATCCTGGTGTTTCTAATACCACAAAATGCAGTTTTCATGTTATTAAAAACGCACGTGCATCTGAGAAGTAATGATTATGGAGTCGAGGTGTAGTCTATTTTAAAGGGTATTTCAACATTGTAATGTCACAGACTCTTATTTAACTTGTTTGTAACGTTATGCAAATATGTTTCAGGTTTGTAAATTAATCAAAGTCAGTGTCCAGTTTTATGGGTTGAAACTAGGGTACACGACTTTAAAGGCGTGCGTTTTCAGAATTATGAAAAATGCATTTTGAGGTATCACCACTGGTCACTGAAATGACATATTAAATACATTCTCTTGTTTGGAATACTTGTATCTATATGTCCAATGTGTTTGCGGTCGTGTGTTAATGTATGTAGTAGTCATTTTGTATTTTACGTACGTATGACATTATTGAGAGAAAATTCTGCTTTCAACTCCTACAGGGCGACAACTAACATCTTGTTTGAACACCACCTTTTCTAAACAAGTAACTATTTTCAATATGTAACTATAAACGTCAAAAAGGCTCCATAAGTTACCATGGCAACAAACTCTTTCACAATACTTCAGCGAATTTTTACGCTATGACAGTTGTCCTTCTTGCATATTAAGGGTCGGGATGTAACCCAGTGGTAAAGCGCTCGCCTGATGCGCTGTCGGTCTGGGATCAATCCCCGTTGGTGGGCGCATTGGATTATTCCTCGTTCCAGCCAGTGCACTACGACTGGTATACCCATGGTCGTGGTGTGTGCCATCCTGACTGTGGGATGGTGCATATAAGATATCCTTTGCTTCTAAATTTTAGTGGCGTATCTACAGAACATAGCGCCTATGGCAAGCACTGGAATTACGCCCCTGTCGAAATATCTGACACCCATATTTTAGATAACGTCTGACTTTAATAGAAACTGCTCAGTGGCGCCCCTCCCCCTTCAAGTTGCACCCAGGACACTTGCCATACCTGCCATACCCCAGGTACGCCAATGCTTCTAATGGACAACATGTTGCGGGCGTTATCTCTGAGACCATATGTCAAATTATCAAATGTTTGACATTCAATAGCCAATGATTAATAAATCTAGAGGTGTCGCTAAACAGAACAAACAAACTTTAACGTTTTTCTTGCATATTATTATTTCAAATAGGTCTAAGTAGTTTGAGTAAATCCTCACGCAGGCTATTCCTACGAATTATGAACACTAAGGGATTGCTATTTCCAATAGACTAGGCTAAATATCAGATAAGTGTTCCAGAAGGAGTAATACTGTCGGCTGCTTTAGGCCGTTTGAAAAACAATTGTATTTACAAATTAAACGTGGCTCAGATCACAAATGGTAGATAAAGTTGGACACCTGCTGTGGGTTTTTTTTTTTTTTTTTCGTACGTTTGAATTTTTTCTTTGACTTTTTCCCTGACTTGTTTTTACCTTTGACCCTTTTCTTTTTGTTTCCCGTTACATGACACCATTGTTGTTTTGATGGAGTAGTCGAACAACAGATACCACCACTTATAATGTAACAATCACGGTGCATCTGTTTCTGTTCGGGGCGGGACGTAGCCCAGTGGTAAAACGCTCGCTTGATGCGCGGTCGGTTTGGGATCGATCTCCGTCGGTGGGCCCATTGGGCTATT
>NC_054712.1:44194533-44349533 GCF_016097555.1 Gigantopelta aegis | reverse complement strand
AGGTACATAACATGTATATTATAATATCATGATAAATGTGATAACTCTGTGCCATGTGGTTGTTACACTTTTAATTTCTTTTTAGTTTAAATGATTTACAAATAGGCCCGTTGACATTATTTTTGTGAGAGTTTTATTAGACATTTTATAGTCAGAATTCTTAATAACAATACCATAGTTGTTACAATGTCAATTCACATTCAGTTCACAGGTTTGTGTCCATGGAAAAAATCATCATCTGCGATGAAGACTAAAATTATTGTACTTGTTTTAAATAAAACAGAATAAGCACCAATAAATCGGTTTCAATTCTTTATTCATAAATAGTCAACAGGTTATCATGATTCAGAATTTTAATGCAACATGATATGCATATAATACATAAGAAATCGATAAATGTTGTGTTCATGGTCTTTCTTTTTCTTATGTAAGACTGCAATGGCCCATTCCTTCATCTTTGAGAACAACCATCATATTAGTTAAATTAGGATATTTATTTTGAAAACACAAAACATTAACTCTTGAGATATTTAATTTAGAAATCATTACTCCTCAAACTTAATCATGTTAATGGCTGCAATTACTCTCGGTCTCTTGCCTTTAATTTTGATTATTTTAAGGGGTGCGATTTTTCCCTCCCTCCTCTGCATTGTGTGGAGTGTGATTTCCACCCCCTCGTAAGCATTTTGAGGAGTGCAATATTTAGCACTCCTGGGTTTTTCAAAAACGAAGGTCTGCTTATTACGTGTTCTGTATTGTGATTGGTTAATTGCATTCTTTTTCCGGGATCAAATAGACAATAGAAAGTGACGTCATTAGCTATTGGAAAAGGCGAACTCGAAGATTCAAGGGTCTACAGTTAGATCGTAGCCAGGTATTTTTTTTTCAAGAAATACCCAATACACAGTTAGTTCCGTTGAAAAACGATCCAGTTTACAATATTCATAACCATATTGAGTTTTTAGATTTACGGGTGTTATTGTCTATTTGATGCCCGCAAATGTTTCATTTTTGACCTCAGGCTAACGCCTTCTGTCAAAAATGACATTTGCGGGATAAAAATCTAAAAACAAATCTAAAAACTCCATATGGTTATCTCCTAATTAAAATAAATAAATAATAAATATACCTGACCGATAGTCAACATCCATAAAATAAAAAGTCGATAACATTAACATAGTCCGTGCAAACAGAACTTCCTGTTCTGGTATTGACCATATTTGTCGTCATGAATTGGTAAAAATACATTTTAACGTTTTCAACGGACTTCTTAAATCGTATGTGTAAAATGTGTATAAAAACGCAGACGTACGAATGTGCAGAGTCCGCTTATTCCAAAAACCACCAAACATATGCCACGTCTAACGGCAGAACAGAGGGAACCCGCCATTGGTATGGTGCAGGTGGGGACATCGTACACCAATATTGTACGACGATTTACTAGCACCATAACAACGATAGTGAGACTAATGAGACAATTTATGCAGACAGGGAGAGCAACTGACCTACCACGCAGCGGAAGACCACATGTTAAAACGCCGCGGGAAGACTGCTATCTGTAAATGTTACATCTATGTAACACGTTCTTGACAGTAACGTCATCTCCATCCAATGCTTTGTGTCGCGTGGTAAGTCGAGGTACTGTGGCATGACAACTACGAGCACGTGTAATTCGTGCCTACAAACCATACAGAGGAACAGTTCTGATACGTGAACAGTCCTTCGATGGCGACTTCAACAATGATAGAGGGAGCCTGTGTTCACGAATTTGAACCTTCTGGCGGAGACAGTGTGGTTGGTGTGGGACGGTATTTGTGGTGACCAGCAGACGTAACTTGTCGTCATTGAAGGTAATCGAAACTGATTTAGATATCGTGATGAAATCCTGCGTCCTTTGGTCCATCCATTTCTTCAACAACAGCAACATGGAAACCATATGTCAATACGACAACAACGGGCCCAATACTGCTCGGACAGAACAGAACTTTATACATGCTAACAACATCGATGTTTTACCTTGGCCAGCTCGATCTCCAGACATGTTCCCGATTGAACACCTGTGAGATCAACATGACACACAAACAATGACCCCCCCCCCCCCCCCCCCCCCCCCAACCCCGGTAACAGATAACAACTTGCACAGGCTCTGACAAAAGTAAAGTAAAGTTTGTTTTATTTAACGACGCCACTAGAGCACATTGATTTTTTTATCTTATCATCGGCTATTGGACGTCAAACATATGGTCATTCTGACACTGTTTTTAGAGGAAACCCGCTGTCGCCACATAGGCTACTGTTTTTTTACGACAGGCAGCAAGGGATCTTTTATTTGCGCTTCCCACAGGCAGGATAGCACAAACCATGGCCTTTGTTGAACCAGTTATGGATCACTGGTCGGTGCAAGTGGTTTACACCTACCCACTGAGCCTTGCAGAGCACTCACTCAGGGTTTGGAGTCGGTATCTGGATTAAATATCCCATGCCTCGACTGGGATCCGAACCCAGTACCTACCAGCCTGTAGACCGATGGCCTGCCACGACGCCACCGAGGCCGGTAGGCTCTGACAAAGCAATTTTGAAGAATACCCAATGTTGTCATTAGGTGAATCACCGCTTCTATGAGACGTCGTGTCGAGACGGGCATTGATGCTCCGGGTGACCATACCCGTCATTAGTCATACATACATACATACATACATATGTATTGGAAAGGTTGACCGTATTTATTTCAGCACATTGTGTCAGTTCACAAACCGAAGCCACGTGTCTATCTAACATTAGCATGCAATATGTATGTATTGGTCAATCGTGATATTGCATGTTATAACCTAACCATGTATACAAGTGCTTATTAAATGTAAATATTGTAACAAAAATGTTTTAGTTATTTCATTTCTCTTTTTGAAAATCGTTGGTATACTTTCTTTTGCCCGTCAGTATATATGTATAATCACTGTAAAATAAACCCTACCAATTAGGAATCACAAACCAAGTATGAACTAGTATTTCATACGTGGTTTCTGCCTACCCATTTTTCACCCCCCCCCCCCCCGAAAAAAACAAAAAAACAAAACAAACAAACCAACCAAGCCCCCGACCCCCCAAAAAACCCAACCCCCCAAAAAAACCCAACAACAACCACAACAACCTAACAAACATTATAAACATTAAAAAAGAAAGTTTGTTTTGTTTATCAACACTACAAGAGCAGATTCATTTACTAATCATCGACTATTGGATATCAAACATTTGGTAATTTTGACATATAAGCCTTAGAGAGGACACCCGCTACATGTTTCCATTAGCAGCAAGGGATCTTTTATATGCCATGGCCTTTGATATACCAGTCGAGATGCACTGGCTGGAGCACGAAATTTCCCAATGGACCCACCAGCGGAGATCAATCACGGACCGACCGGACATCAAGCGAGTGCTTTACCACTGGGCTACGTCCCGCCCCCCTAAAAAAAATAAAAAATAAATAAAAGAAAGAATGAAAGAAAGAAAGAAAGTAAAAACCAAACACCAATCGACAACCACAAAAGCAACCCCTATAAGAGGAAGAAAAAAAAGACAAAACAAAGAAGAAGACAAAAACAACAAAAGACAAAAACAACAACAACAAACAACAAACAAGCAAACAAACTAAACTATATAAAACAACCCAAAAAGAATAAATAAAAATGTCCGACTCTAAAAGCTATACTGTTTGAAGAGCGTAAAGTAGCACTCAGTTTACAACGACAAATCACACTGACACTCCACTTGTTGGTAATAAGCGAAATCTTCTTGCCGGCAAAACCCTCTGAGCAAACACTTGATTGAGGCGAGTGTACGACCAGTCAACTCGATGTTATTTCAGCTTACAAATGTAATATGTTTGCAAATCTGCCATATCAATATCTCTTTCGTCAGCCCCGATTCGGACTGATATAACGGCTACATAAATCAATGTCAGATATAAAAGTGATCTCTTTATTCAAAATAGGCTCGTGTCGCCCTGCCGTGATCGCCAACACTGTACGGAATGACGACAATTTGAAGGAGTGGCGAGAGAGAGAGAGAGAGAGAGAGAGAGAGAGAGAGAGAGAGAGAGAGAGAGAGAGAGAGAGAGAGAGAGAGAGAGAGAGAGAGAGAGAGAGAGAGGGAGAGGGGGGGGTCTATTTAAATCACAATGATCAGTTGTTTTATGTTAGGAGTTTTCTGGCGAAACGAACAATTATCACGTTTTAGGAGCGTTCAAATTAATTAATTAATTAGTTCAATTTTCTTGCTGAACGAATTCCCTCTGTTTATCCAAAATGGGAAGCATGTGACGGCGAAGAATTACCTTGTAGTTCACTTCTGCCTGTGTATGAGATGGCTTCCCGCATCATGACACTCCCTCCACTGAATCCGTCAACTTGGGCGACGCAGTTGTTGGCAAAACGTTCATTGCGGCGTCTGTAAACACGTTGTCGTCCATCACGTCGCTGTAGAAGGAAACGTGGCTCGTCGCTGAAACATACTCGCCGCCAGTTTCCCCAAGTTCCACCCCTGTACATTCGTGCAGCGAACAAGTAAATGTCGATGTTGACGTCGCAAGACGGGGCCAACATACGGTCTCCTAGCCCGTAAACCAGCTTCTGGAAGTCAGTTCCGGATGGTTTGTGCAGACACCCTTCTCAAACCAGGTATGCGTCCAGCAGTGTTCGTTACTGTGGCAGTTCGGTGACTCAAGTGCAGAAACCGGATGTAGCGATCTTGTGCTGCAGTTGTTATACGAGCTGATTGAAAGTGCTGGTACTTGTCCCAGAGACGTGAAATTGTGCTCTGATGGACGTGCATGTGGTGTGCGACTGCTGACTGCGATTCACCTAACTAGAGGCGGCCTATTGCAATGTTTTGATTCGACAGGTTTAGTCTTGGCATCTTGTAACGTAACCATTGGCGTCGAAATGGAAATAAGGCATCATTACGAGCATTGCCGCTTTAACTACCCATCAGTACCCCAATCTTTTCCCCGAGTTTCACGTGCATTAGCCAAACTGACCATTTCACGCCGATTTCCTGCAATTGTCGCACAACGTGCCAGGGATCTTTTATACGCACCATCACACAGAGTAGCATATACCAAGGCCTTTGATATACCAGTCGTGGTGCACTGGCTGGAACGAGAAATAGCCCTATGGGTCCACCGACGGGGATCGATCCCACATCGACCGCGCATCGGACGAGCGCTGTACCCCTGGGCTAAGACCCGCCCCAATGACAAATTGATTATGTCTGTTAAATCTGCTTCAGATGACATTGGCTGTATATATATATATATATATATATATACGGTTATCACAGTGTAATGATACTATTAGTGCTTCCATGTTGAAAACGTATATTAATACAAAGCTTACTGATCAATACTTACATCATGGTATAGTTACATTGATAACTCAACCAAAGTTTCATATTATAAATTATTTTAAAATGCGGTTGAATTTGAGACATACCTATTACAGAGAGAAAACACTGGTATCCATTGTTAAGTTTTAGATGGTCAAACCATAATCTTCCAATTGAAACGGGCAGGTGGAAAAATGTACCACTACAAAATAGAATATATCCATTGTGTAATAATTACGATATTGAAGATGAGTTTCATTATATATTTACATGTATGTTTTTCAAGAATGAAATAAATAATTTACCATCTTTCTATCAATCTAAACTAAATATATATATAGTCGAACTTGTATATAACGGTCGCTCACGGGACGTGGCAAAAGTGGCCGTTATGGACAGATGGCTGCTATATGCAGGTAAAGAAAAATTCCTATAAAATAATTTACTATAGAAACCACCACTAAACTGGAATGCATAAAGTATCAACAGTCGTCACAAAAATATAAAATAAGAGAGAAAAACATATTTTTACTATATAAACATGTTATTCAAAGCATAAATTTAATGTGTTGTTAAAACTCACTCATTTACACACGTTTTGAAAAAAAATCATTTATCTTTGATTGCTTCCCACTGCATTCTGTTACCTATTAAATTAATGCACGACACGCAAAATGTTGCAGGTAAGACAACATTATACATTAACAAAAGGGTCAGTTTGCCAATGTGTAATGGCTATACAAACATCGTGGCACAGTGACGCAGCTGCTCGTCTGGCAGCAGTAATCACACATCTTGAATTACCTGTCAGTGTTGACTAGTCGAATATATATGTAATATAAAGTTAAATGTAAACCTTACCTCAACAAGGTTTTTTATAAATTAAATGACCAACCATATCATACAGATAGAAATACAAATACGATTTTTGTTTCTATTATTATTTTTTTATTTTTTTATTATTATTGCCAGCCTCTTGTTTACAATTAGAACGACGCATGCCGGTAAAACATTGGTTGTGTACATAAACATAATAAAACAACATAATATAATACTTTAGGGTACTGGCTTCCAAACCCCATCCCACCCCACCCCCACCCATTCTCCATCCCCGCCTCTCTCTCTCTCTCTCTCTCTCTCTCTCTCTCTCTCTCTCTCTCTCTCTCTCTCTCTCTCTCTCTCTCTCTCTCTCTCTCTCTCTCTCTCTCACTATATATCTAATCAATGTAGCTATCGATTTATCTCTCTCTCACGCAAAAAAACCCCGACAAACACACTTTCATCCTTTTCCATTCCATGAATCACGTACATGGATATTTAAAATACGCACATGATATATATATATATATATATATATATATATATATATATATATATATATATATATATATATATATATATATGGACCGCTGGGATCAAGACGATGCACAAGAAAAGTTACAAAATTTAAGTCTGATCAAAGAGAGAATAATACACTGACAACTTGGTGAAAAATGTATTAAGTTTGTTCTTACTAAGATAAATACGTTTTTCTACTTTATATCTTTGTTTAGCTTCGTTTTGGAAATGAATAATATTTAATTGGACCCTTTGCACTTTACATTTATATATAACATATTTAAAGTAGTGTCGGAATAAAAATGATTTTCGTAAATTATTTCTTTCATATTAAACTGACAAGTAAATATTTTGTAAATACCTATTTAATGACACTCCGAATGACACCGAATTTAGCATTTACTTGTTTGGGCTCTCAACGATGTACAAGGTGGTGTTTACTCTTGAAATTGAAATACAAATGTCAGTAAACAGGAGATTTGTGGCCTTTATTGGAACAGACTATAACACATTTTGATGGATATGTGTCAATTTCATATACCCTTAAACAAAGTTTTAATTTAAAACTGCAAGTCAACTGATTATTTTGAATTGCAGCATAAATTATTAATTATGACCAGCATGTTTAGTGAATATAAATTCAATATAAGTTCATTAGAAATTTACACAATCTTGCAATCACTTAAAGATGCTATATTAAAAGTTATATGTGAGCATCTGTTTGTGATAAAAATTCTCCAACAAAAATGTATTTTCTACTAGTAGATAAAATCATTTCATATAATATTTATGGGCATATTATAGTTAAAGGTGTAGTCTTTAAATGTTAAAGCAAAATTTAATAAAAACATGATTTGCATTATAGCTGTCATTATGCAACTTTGAGATAGCACCTGTAACACTGGTATAATAGATCACAAACTCAGAATGGTTCTTGACAGTTTTGCTCAAAAGTTACTTATAGATGTCTACAAATATTTTGTTTTGTAGAGGGATAGGGGTAAACCGTCATCAGAAACAGTCCACATATTGTAACAGCAATGAAACTGACACAATGCATGTTGACCACAATTTGTTATAGTATGTTCCAATAAAGTGCACAAATAACCTGTTTACTAACATCTTTCTTTTTCATTTCAAGAGTAAACACCACCTTGTACATCAATGAGAGCCAAAACAAGTAAATGCTAAATTAGGTAGACTATCATTAAATAGATATTTACAAAATATTTACTTGTCTGTTTAATATGTAATAGTTATATCATGGATTTGACGAGTTAACTGTATTTAGACGGCGGTACGAGACGGAGTCGAGTGCCCGCCGTCTAAATACAGTTGACGAATCAAAACCAATGAAATAACTGTTTTGTACCATGATTGACGCGTCTGTGAGGGGCGTGGCCTAAAAACTGTGCAGTTAACTTCAGTTACCCGCACAGTTTCAGTTATACCATGGTATCGCAGTTACACCCCAGTTGACATCAAAGAGAAAAACACCAAATCATGGTACAAGTAAGAAATAATCGACGAAAATAATTTTTATTCTATTTCCGACAGTACTATAGCTAATAATAGTAGCAGGTCAAAAACACTATCTGTTTTAATATTATCTTTACATCCAAATATCACTAGCTCAAGAGAAAGCTTTAAATTACATATATGCTTACATGAGTTTGATAACCAATTTAAATAATCATTCCAAAAGTTCTGAAAAATTTTACATTCCCAAAATACATGCACTATAGATTCTTTTCCTTCATGACAAAACGTACACGTTTCACTATCAATTAATTTAATCTATATGCGAAACTATTAATAGTTAATATTATATGAAGTATTTTATATTGGAACCATCTAAGTTTTATTTCTTGCGTGGTTACAAATGGTTTTAAATAAATAGTGTGCCAATTAAGGTCTGAAATAAAATAATTTTGCCATTTTGATATTGCAGAATTTGGCTTTTCAGAAATTACAAGTGTGTAATAATATAGTTTCGAGCCATTTCTGATAGAACACAGGTTTCGTTGAACGGGAGAATCATCTAAAGGAATATTTGTTTCTATTATATCCAGTTTCGTCTTCCTAAGGTAAGCCTTAAGTGAATTAATAACTCCTTGATACTCTAAAAAAGATGCATTTAATTATTATCAATTATTAAATGCGGTTAAAGTGGAAAAGTTGCCGTATTCATCAACAAGATCACAGATTTGAGATACACCTTTCCCAAGCCATTTCTTTTTTTAAACAGATTTGCTGTTAATTTTTATATTGGAATTATAAAAAATTGGCTTTGAGAAGTCACGGAATGCAATGATACAGTCTTTCCAAAATACTTTTACATGTTTTAAGCACAACTGGGGGAAATCATTACCAAATAGAGATATGTTACGGAGTTGTGAAAAACATGCAAAAATAATAGGTTTCCCTTTTGGATCTTTGGTTTCCAATTTTCGTAGCCATGTAATTTTCAAAGCTTTAGCATAGTTAAATATATCTATCATTCCGAGACCTCCCTCATTAACAGGTTTACACAAAGTTATTCTGTTCGTCCTGTCTGGCTTTTGATTCCATACAAATTTAAATAACATCGTGTGCAATTCTTTTTGAAATGTTTCCGATGGATTTGGTAATGTTAGAAGTAGATAACTAAGCTTAGGTATTAACAGATAGTTTATTATAGCTATTCTTCCAAGTGGTGTTAACGACCTTCGCATCCATGTATTTATAATTCAAATAGTTTCGAATTATAATTAAGTTTGGTCATTTCATTTAAGTCGGTAAAATAATTCCAAGTGTTTTAAATGAAGGATTCAATTTTACATTAAGATTTTGTAAATATCGTATTGGACTATTCCTAAGAGAACCAATACAAATTACCTCTGATGTATCATAATTAATATTGAGTCCTGATAATTCGGAAAATATACAAATACGATTAATGATGCACTGGAACATGTACCTTTTTTTTTTGTTTCAACGTAAGTAAAACAATAACTTGATATTGTGACTGGGACAGGCCAATACATGTATATACCTTGCGACCATTATTGCATGTTCAACTGTCCATTTTGGACAAACAAACAGTGGTCATTGTAACTTTCTGGCCGTTATAGCTGGTTCAACCATTCCTTTTGGTAAAACAAATAGTGACCGCTGAACGCATTGAACAGGTGGCTGTTATATACAGGTAAAATTAAGAAGGAAATGCATTGGCGGGATTTATGATAACCGTTAAGGACAGGTGACCGACATGTACAGGTGTCCGTTAGACCAGTCTCGACTGTATACATAAATTATATAGATTATTTAACTCTAAAAAAGCTGGTGTCCTTAGAAAACGTTTAAAAAATATTTTGTAGTTTAAATAAGAATACTTACAAATCTTCTTGCTGATATTATATGTATTTTCTTTGTGTATTTATGTACACCCACCATCTTGTTACAATTATATTGAACGTTTTATGTATATATCATTATATGCCGTATGTTGAGGCCCATTTCGTAATAAACGACCCATTTTGTAATATGTAAGCATTTTGTAATAAAAAACGACCCATTTTGTAATATGTACCCATTTTGTAATAAAAAACGACCCATTCTGTAATAAACGTAGGTACCCATTTTGTAATAAAATCGGACCCATTTTGTAATAATAAATAGGTGCCCATTTTGTAATAAAAAAAATGCCCATTCTGTAATAAAGGCTTAAAACGTCAGATTACAACATAGGTATAGGCCTTTGTTTAATATATACAAAGTGAAATAATATTAAACTTTGTGTTTAGATTTATTTCGATGGTCGATGGTTCGCCTGGGATACGAAATTTCTAGCGCTAACCCCCTAAATATACATTGTTTTCTTGTTCCAACCAGTGCTATTCGGTTGGGGTATAAAGAACCAAGTATGTTCTACAGCTGTGTATCAAAAATAGTAGCTTGTGTGGGTAGTCTGTATCATAATTATCGGAACAGCAACAGCTGATTAAAATACTTTGTGATGTTAAAGAAGTATACATTAAAGATTTAATTAATATTGATAAGTATATTAGTTTGGCATAAAAATTATAAGTTAAGGCACTCTCTTGTCTAAAAGCATACTAGTTGTCACTTTTCTTTTATACTGTTTGTGAATGTAATACTTTTATGCATGTAGGTAACATTTAGTTTATATATTTCATTGTATTATTACCTAACATGAAAACCAAAAGCGTGTAATTGATGAATATAATCATTGAATTCTCTTGTGCGTTTATACATACTGTGTATATATGCTGTGCTGATAAGCTTACTAATATGGAGAATAGTGGTACTTTTGGTGATCATATCACCCTGCAGCGAGCTGCGCAATTGTTCTTTGTGAACGTTTTAATATTTTCTAGTCTCGGACCTCATGCAACAACCTTACTATCTTCCTCAACTCATTTTAATCCAGCATTGCCAACACTCGTTCTTGGTCATATTGCTGAAGGTCACGGGGAGCATTACGTCAGTTTAAGTAATTCAGCCGAAATAGTTCATGACACTATACATCGTTTACAGTCTGATGATGATTCTATATTAGATGATGATCACGAGTATCCTTCTCTTGTAACACATTCCACACCAGTAACTGACGGTGATACGGAATGTCTAATTAGCAACACCGGTATAATTTTGCATCTAACAAAGGGGAGTGCGGTGACGGTCAGGCTTTACCAAACGAGATTTTAAAGGAAATCATTAGATGGTGTATGTATGATGGCTGTCACATGCTCGGAACGTTTAATAGGGTATCCACTGGGCTTAGAAAACTGACAGAATCTTTCTTACCAGAAATACATATTGACGATTTCTTAGCTGAACGACTACGTTTATGTGGCGCACTTGAAAAAGTTATAAGTGTTCAGAAATTAATTAGAATTGCGGGTAAAAACAGTGGGCTTGGCCTGAGAATACGACAGTTATTCTGACAAAACCGCAGATGGTACAGTGCCTGGTTGGTTGTTTCCGAGTTATATTTTGGGAAATTTATCATAAACGATATATTTTGGAAATGATCGAATTTCTTACATTTTTAAATTCAATATACTGGTGGTTACGATCACTAATCATTATTCTATCTCGGCAGTCCTCTAACGACATCCTGCTTCTGCATAATAATAATGTTAGAATAAGTTGTATTGGGAAAAGAAAATTATAAATTTTACGCAACCAAACGGACGCTCTCTCTATCTCTATCTCTGTTTCTGTCTCTCGCTGTCTCTGTCTCTCGCTGTCTCTGTCTGTCTGTCTCTGTCTGTCTGTCTCTCTGTCTCTGTCTCTGTCTCTCTCTCTCTCTCTCTCTCGCTCTCTCTCTCTCTCTCTCTCTCTCTGTCCCTCCATCCCTCCTCCTCCTCTCTCTCTGTGTTTGTGTGTCTGTTGTTTTGTCTATCCGTGTGTGTCTCTGTGAATCTAAATTTTTGAAAACAGGTTTTTTTTTCCCATGAAAAGTTTCATTATTCAAGGAGAACTTTTCTTTGTTAGAAACGATGACAGTTTGGTTTTCTTTTCGCAACACAGGTCTGTCTGTTTCTCTGTCTCCCTCACTGGTTCTCTGTATGTCTCATTCTATCTGTATCGCTGTCTATATTGCTTTCTCTGTATATATGTCTGTCTGTCAGTCAGTCTCCCCCTCTCTCTCTCTCTCTCTCTCTCTCTCTCTCTCTCTCTCTCTCTCTCTCTCTCTCTCTCTCTCTCTCTCTCTCTCTGTGGTGTGTCTGTCTGTCCATCTTTGTATTTATCTGTGTGTGTCTCTGTGAATATATAGTTTTGATAACGGTTTTTTTTTCATGAAAATTTTCATTATTCAAGGAGCACTTTCCTTTGTTAGAAACGATGACAGTTTGGCCAACAACTTTCAGTTCTTTTTGCCATACATGTCTGTCTGTCTGTTTCTCTCTCTCCCTCACTGTTTCTCTGTATGTCTCATTATATCTGTATCTCTGTCTCTGTTTCTCTCTGCTTATCTGTCTGTTTTTCTCTCTGCTTGTCTGTATGTCTGTCTGTCAGTCTGTCTGTCTGTCTGTCTCTCTCTCTCTCTATGTGTCTGTGTGTCCATCTTTGTATTTATCTGTGTGTGTCTCTGTGAATATATAGTTGTGAAAACAAGGGGTTTTTTTTCCTTGAAAATGTTCATTATTCAAGGAGACTTTCAGTTCTTTTTCCCCTGCGTGTGCTGTAACCTCACCGTGGTGCAGGGGTGTAACATTCTCTTTGAGAATGGCCAATACAGCACAAATTGAAGTTTAGAGTAAGATTCGGTGTCCATAAAATTCTGTGATATTTGTATTTGTATTTGTATTTTTGCAGTTCTTTACACTGTTTTTGTTTAAACCTTGAATTTTTATACTGATGTTGATCATCACTTTATTTATTTGCATTACCATAGTTTGACACCCAATAGCCGATGTATTTTTTGTGCTGGGGTGTCGTTAAACATTCATTCATTCATTCATTCATTCATTCATTCATTCAGTTCTTTTCAAAACATACGTTTATTTTTCAGTGAATTCATACATTTATAATAATAGTTTGTGTTGACTTCAGGAGGAAGTACCTGTACATGCTTATAATTTATGTAAAAAATAAACCGGTTTTGATACACAATGTTCCTTATCGAAATATTATTAGCACATTTATGAATTAACTTAAATAGTTCCTATTGTCATGCATAAGGGATAATTCATGTTCAGTTACTACGATTTAACATTTCCTGACACTTCTAGTGTCTCACGTGGTATATTTTTAATCTATGGGATCGTTCAATTACTTGTGCAGCAATTTATTCAAATACATCAAATCTTATTCAAAATTTTGTAATATTATTACACTGTATATATTTAAAATGTTCATATTTATGGGATTATTAGCAAATGTACATAGAAGTTTAGAAAGAAATATATATATATATATACCTAATATTGCCGGTAACCATAACAAAAGAAGAATAAGAATAAGAAAGGCAAGTGTGGGTAGTTATATATATATATATATATATATATATATATATATATATATATATATATATATATGCATTCAAGACCGCATATGAGCACATAGTCAGGCGGCAAACTAAAGTACAGTGTAAGCGGTAAATCGGTTAATGGACAGTACCTGTACACAATAATTGTAGAATTAACTTCCACAACCATCGCCTGAATGATCACATGTGTTTTATGTGTATTGTTCACTTTCTCGTGGTGGGTGGGGGATGGGGTAGGGCGGCTGGGGTGTGTGGGGAGGGAGTGTCAGTGGGAAATCACTTTTGACGGATACTAGTTTAAGTGTATTTCAGCTTAAGTAGTTGTCGATTAAACCCACTGATTTTAATCAGCTGCTACGGCTTTTACAACACATTCATGTAGGTTACTTTCTCTTACACATATCTACACTTAGATTATAATGTAACAGTCGTGGCGTAATTGGGGGCGGGGGGGGGGGGGGGGGAAGGAACTGGTTGGAACGGCAAAAAGCCCAATTGATGTGTTCACCGAGGAGGTTCTATCCTGTTACCCAAGTCCCCCAGGCGAACGTTCAACCGATTAAGCTAGATCCCGCCCCGATCATGATAGATAATACCACACGATGGGTTACGAAAAACAGCAAGGATATTTCATATGCACTTTTCCATAGTCAGGATAGTACATACCAGGGCTTTTAGTATACCAGTTTTAGGGTACTGGTTGGAACAGACAAAAAACCCAATTTGTGTGTCCACAGAAGTTCGATCCTGCGACACAAGCACCTCAAGCGAGCGGTCTGGAGTAATGGATGAACGGAAAAACTGAATAGGTTCACTTACAGAATCAACCTTAAGACATATTCGTACCCCTGGCGAACTCCCAACCACTGAAAAAAAATCTAAACACAAAGTTTAAAATTATTTCAATTTGTATATATTTAACATCTATGTCGTATTCTGACGTTTTAAGCCTTTATTACAGAATGGGCATTTTTTTTATTACAAAATGGGTACCTATTTTTTTATTACAAAATGGGTCCGATTTTATTACAAAATGGGTACCTACGTTTATTACAGAATGGGTCGTTTTTTATTACAAAATGGGTACTTATTACAAAATGGGCCTCAACAGCCGTAGACTACGGCTTGAGTGTAAATAAAGTTCAGCTCAGTTCAAAGGACTATAAAACCTGAAGTGGCAATACGTAGCCCAGTGGAAAAGATCTCGCTGGATGCGTGGCCGGTATGGGATCGATCCCGGCCAGTACGGGATCGATCCCTGTCGGTTAGACCATTGGGCAATTTCTCGATCCAGCCAAAGCACCACGACTGGTACATCAACGGCCGGGGTATGTGCTATCCTCTCTGATTAATAAATCAATATGCTTTAGCGGTGTCGTGAAATAACACACATTTTAACTTTACAAAACCTGACCTTTGTGGACACTGCGATGCTTGCTACAGGTAAATGTGAACATTGTTAAATGATTTTAGAAGGGTAGACTATGACATTTTATTGAAGTTATTTGTCTGATAAGAATCAGGCTGTGCTGTTAGCTATTTTCGAGAATATCGCCTTTCAAAAACATTGATTACTTAATGAATAAAGAAATGTTTTATTTAACGACGCACTCAAAACATTTTATTTACGGTTATATGGCGTCAGTCATATGGTTAAGGATCACACATATATTGAGAGAAGAAACCCGCTGTCACCACTTAATGGGCTACTCTTTTCGATAAGCGGCAAGGTATCGTTTATATGCACCATCCCACAGACAGGGTAGTACATACTACGGCCTTTGATATACCAGTCGTGGTGCACTGGCTGGAACGAGAAATAACCCAATTGGCCCACCGACGGGGATCGATCCCACCGCAAGCGCTGTACCACTGGGCTTTATCCTGCCCCACATAATGAAGACGTCAACGTGAGTGCAGCTTACCTAACTAAGAAAGAAAACATAACATTAGTACATAAAGTAAAATTTACTAAAGCACCTGAATAAAATGTCATTATCTATAAAATAAAAAAAGTCAATGGCAGAACAAAGAAACAGAATGAAAAGAAGCATTATGAAAATAAATATTTCAATAGAACAACTTATTTTAAGGAACATAATATTGTTGAATCAATCCAAAACCAAATCGAAAGAAATGATGCAAACTCCTGATCAATTCTCTATTATTCTACTGTTAGGAGACATCTTCAAGCTTTACTAATGCCGATCGATTTCTGCAAAGTCACGACGCCAGTGCCACAAATGTACAGAAAGTGAACGCCGCATAACATGCAATATTACGACCGTGATTACATATGTCTTCTTGAAATTCGACAGAGACGGAGCGTTGAAAAACACTCAATTTATCTTGCCTAATGCCTTTCCGCAAATCATCTTTAGGGATGAAGGAAACATTGCTCGTTTTATTTGTGTACCGAAGTAAAATTAATTTGGTCCCCTTTTTTTCTAAAGTTGCCTGCGATATAAATGAAGCAGGGAAACCCCGGGGAACTTGATTTTGGTGAACGGTTTATATTTTCAGACTCTTTGAACACGACGCAAATGTATAGCCTAACGTGATCGCATTTCGTTTACATAATTCTGTTAGACTTGATTAAGTAAAACTATTCTGTTATAACGTTGTAAATGAATATTGTTGCCGAATCGCCGGCATAAATAATTTTTCGGCGAAATGTTAAGTACCTAACCTAATGCTAGCAAGGGTTTTCTTTCTTTCTATTGATACTGTTTTGGAATTATCGTATGTTAGACATAGTTAAAACGTTTGTTTTGTTAAACGACACCACTAGATCACATTGGATTATCAATCATTGGCTATTGGATGTAAAACATTTGGTAATGTTGATATAGTCTAAGAAAAGAAACCCGCCATATTTTTTCCATTAGTAGCAAGGGATCTTGTATATGCACCATCCCACAGACAGGATAACACATACCACAATCTTTGATATACCAGTCGTCATCCACAGGCTGAAACAAGAATTAGCCAAATGGGCCCACCGATTGGGATCGATCTCAAACCGACCGCGCATCAACTGTTTGACATAGAGACAACATGGAGGCAAAGTATATTCTGAAAGAAATGTTTTATTTAACGACGCACTCAACACATTTTATTTACGGTTATATGGCGTCAGACATATGGTAAAGGACCACACAGATTTTGAGAGGAAACCCGCTGTCGCCACTTCATGGGCTACTCTTTCCGATTAGCAGAAAGGGATATTTTATTTGCGCTTCCCACAGGCAGGATAGCACAGACCATGGCCTTTGTTGAACCAGTTATGGATCACTGGTCGGTGCAAGTGGTTTACACCTACCCATTGAGCCTTGCGGAACACTCACTCAGGGTTTGGAGTCGGTATCTGGATTAAAAATCCTATGCCTCGACTGGGATCCGAACCCAGTACCTACCAGCCTGTAGACCGATTACCTACCACGACGCCACCGAGGCCGGTATTATTGTAGTGTTACCAAGTTGCACTCCTTTTTTTTTTGCCAGAATTTCTACCAGGAACCTAGTGAGCTTATTCGTACTTTCTGTACTTGCTAATAGTCTCTTCCAGTTTTGCACAACTTACGTTTTAGTGGGCAATATATATATATATATATATATATATATATATATATATATATATATATATATATATATATATATATAAATATATATACCATTGTTATTTGAGGCAAATATTTGTTCTTTTATTGAACATTGCAGATATTACTGTGACGCCATCATAAAACAAGTTCTTGGCTCCACAAAAACGCCGGAGTTTTGCATATGCACCGAATGTTCCAATTAATCGATATCACTAAGCCGGTGGCAGTCATAATGCACGGCTATCCTAGAATTTGGTTTTTCATTTGCTGCCAAACTTTCTGTCATTCAAATTAAAAATCTATCTTTCACTCGGGTCCGTATGTCGCCGAAGAATTACTGGTGACGTCCTTGTACATTCCGACGTAAAATAATCCTTTAAAATCAAATGAATGCAAAATCTCCATGCCCACAATGTAAGGGCATTCAGGGCACTGCCATCATTAGATTTATGTTTTCTACCACATAGCTGAGGTCTTACTCATTTTCATATTTGTTATGTTATAGGTTATGAGATAAACCAGATTTAATGGTTATTTGTTGTCTGGGGGGGACATGACGTTATCGAAGTGAATCCATTTAGTTGATTGGGTTTTTTCTCTTTCCATTTAGTGCACCACAACTGGTCAAAGGTCGTGGTATGTGTTTTTCTGACTGTGAGAAAGTGCATATAAAAGATATCTTGCTGCATTAGGAAAAATATAGCGGGTTTTCTCTGATCGATAACTATATGTTAGAATTACCAAATGTTTGACATCCAATGGCCGATGATCAATTAATCAATGTGCTCTAGTTGTGCCGTTAAAGAAAACTATTTTTTTTATATAGAAGTGCACAAGTTTGCGAACATACGAACAGAAACCTAAGCCTGCGCTTATACAACGTTTATACTTCAGACTCAATCTCTAATGACGTCACACCCATACAATTTGTATGGCGTTGTCATGGCACTAGCGTCACAGACTCTATTACAGTCTCGAAGTTTTATAAGCACCAGATCTATAGTAATTTTATGACAGATGATGTCTGACGACTAGGCGCAGTAGATCTGCATGCAATGTCCAACAAAGAGAACTACACGTTAGACAACTGGCACACTGCTGACGTGAATCCATGGCGTGTACACTTAAACGTTAACTTTTATTCTGTATAACGACACATTCTTTATTGATCATCTCTAGTGGATGTGACATATTTGGTGATTATGGTACGTAGTCTTCGGGAGAACCCAGCTACATTTGTCCATTAGCAACACGAGATGTTTATAGGCACTTTCCCCAGACAGAACAGTACATACCACGCCCTTTGATGTAACAGTCGTGGAGTACTTGCTGAGATGGGACAAAATAAAATGGTTCCACCGGATTGGACCCTTCGACCCAAGTACCTCGGATGAGAGCTCTACCGACTTGACCCCGCTCCCGTGAGTCCACAGTTTACGATATAATAATATGTTATATAACATGAGTATTCAGAAAGTCGAACACTAGCGAACAATCTAACTGGTACTATCGCCTTCTACCATATCCCATTCATCTAGCGTTGGGCACAAAGCAGAAAGAACCAACCTATCGAGCGACCGCGTACAATAATGGAGACGAGGCCCGCTGGAGGGTATTCCTCTACTTAAAATACACCAATATAAAATAGTATGTATCAAATATGAACATATAGATTTTAACGTTAGTGATTCTGGAGGAGTAATAAACT
This sequence comes from Gigantopelta aegis, assembly GCF_016097555.1. NCBI lineage: Eukaryota > Metazoa > Mollusca > Gastropoda > Neomphalida > Peltospiridae > Gigantopelta > Gigantopelta aegis. The sequence goes on along the minus strand of NC_054712.1, from coordinate 44,330,506 downwards.
AGTGTGTTTGTGTATCCATTACTGAAAGATGGTGGGCAGAGTTTCAATTGTTTAACAGTGCAGGTGCCTTTTAACCACTGGGAGTGCTATTGGTCAATGGTGGCAACGAATATACATTCATAACGTTAGGCTTTCCATGAAAGGGACCAACACAGTACACAACCAACTGCGTCTTACAAAAGTCTCAAATAAGTTTTGTAAACACTGACATATCATATTTATACACAGATGTTTGCAATATATAATTATACAGAGGATTCACATGTTTGTTTTTTATTATTATTTGTTTTAATTAGTTTTTTTTAAATATAGAAAATATCAACCGATTCTAAGTTATTTATTTGTTTCTACACATGTTCTTCGATTGCCGTATTAAAGTCTGACACTTGTTGTCCCATCTATGATACAACTACCTACGCAATATCAACAGCCTAGCAAATCTGTAGAAGTAAATCATATTAGTCTTCATCACTATAGTCCTGGGACCTACTTCACTAAACTCTCGCAACTTTGCGATATCGCAGTGCAGTGCTAAAAGACTTGCCACGACGATGCTTTATTGTCTAGCAGAGCCTAATGGAGCTTTGTGAATTTGGCCCCTGCACTGGCAAATGCCAGTAGGGTCGCTAGAGTACGTTCAAACCATACCACCTATCACATTTGAGTTTTAAATATCTGTTGTTGTTTTTTCATTGCCCTTTAATTACTTTACACTAGCACAGCCCTGTTTCGACAACACTACCAACACTTTCGCGTTTTTCAGAACTGAAACCATTTCTGCTTTATTGCTTCAGCGAATTTTCTAAATATTCTTCAAATATCGCTTCGGTCGGAGAACCTGGCGTTCAACTGGGCAATATTTACGGCGGTTTTACGCCTGGGCGGGTCTCCATCAATCCTTAATATTCGTGATTAAGAATGTTTCATTCATGGACGGTACTTTGCCTCGACCTTTCATCGACTGCGAGACCCTTTCATCCAGTGCTCAGTGTTTAAATGCAAAAGCGGCATTCAGTGGGACAAAATGGACGCATTTGTTTGATCGGAATTGCTTGAAGACCCTCCGCGAGGGAACCGTCGTATTAAATCGGATAGGCGATGTCCTGACTTAATTTTATTGCCATTCGTGAGTTATACATTTGCGTTACAGTGCGCGTTTTAGTGGACTGTTGCATAAAATATTGTTATCGTTTGAGATGGTTAACGACTGACACTGCCCTAGTTGTGTCCGGACATACAGACTTATGCTCTCATTTTCGTCATTCCGATTCCGTGTAAACAGTCGGGAAGCCCCCGCCGATCTGGTAGGAGAAAAGACGGTGTGACAGATCTCGTTTGATGCATTAGCATCAAGAATAACCAGTGCCCTTCCCATGTCATAAGACTTGTTGGAAAGAGCCCCGCGGTATTATAATGTGATATAACCCTCAAAACGTGACATATTAGTAGTCGAGTTCTAGTGTGGCATGTGAATAGTGCCCTTCTCATGTCATAGACTTGTTTGAAAGAGTCCCGCGGTATTATAATGTGATATATCCCCCAAACGTGATATAGTTGAGTTCTAGTGTAGCAGGTGAATAATGCCCTTCCCTTGACATAGACGTGTTTGAACGAGTCCCGCGGTATTATAATGTGATATAACCTCAAGAAGTGACATAGTCAAGTTCTAGTGTAGCATCTGAATAGTGCCCTTCCCGTGTCATAATACATGTTAGAAAGAGCCCCGCGGTATTATAATGTCCAACAGACCAATATAACCCTAAAAAGGTGTTCTAGTATAGCATCTGATAAGTGTCCTTCCCATGCCATAGACTTGTATTATAATATCTAGTAAAGTGATATAACCCGAAAAGGTGACATAGTTGAGTTCTAGTTTAGCGTCTGAATAGTGCCCTACAAATGTCATAACGTTGTTGGAAAGAGCCACGCGGTATTATAATGTCCGCGGTATTATAATGTCCATTACAGTAAAATAATCCCCAAATGTGACATATCTAAATCCTAGTGTATAGCGACGGCGGTGTTGTCAGCAAATTACAATTCTGTATTAACTATTATCAAGTTATGTGTGTGTGTGTGTGTGAGAGAGAGAGAGAGAGAGAGAGAGAGAGAGAGAGAGAGAGAGAGAGAGAGAGAGAGAGAGAGAGAGAGAGAGAGAGAGAGAGAGAGAGAGAGAGAGAGAGAGAGAGGGGGGGGGGGGACGACACCGGATTCAGCACTATCTATGAGGGGTGTCACGATACTCATCACCATACTACTACTGACGATATGATACGCAATAGTCTTGCCTGTTTATCGATTCATATTTTGTACATGTATCGATTCCTATTTTAATTTAGTATCGATTTACTAACACTGATTTGTACTGAAACATACTAATTGACACGTTATTTCCTTCAGGGAAAAGCACTGACGTGGACAGATGATATGCGCCTGCTTAGGTCACTATATAACTATGGTGTGGTGTTTAACAGTGTTTAATCAGGGTTTCATTTCTATCATGTTTATTTCTTATTTTAAAGTCGCGTGATGTAGCCCAGTGGTAAAGCGCTCGCTCGATGCGCGGTCGATCTGGGATTTGGGATCGATCTCAGTCGATAGGCCCATTGGGCTATTTCTCGTTTTAGCCAGTGCAACGCGACTGGTATATCAAATACCGTGGTATGTGCTATCCTGTCTATGGGATGGTGCATATAAAAGATCCCTTGCTGCTAATCGTAAAGAGTAGACAATGAAGTGTCGACTGCTGGTTTTCTCCCTCAATATCTGTGTGGTCCTTAACCATATGTCCGACGCCATATAACTGTAAATACAAATGTGTTGAGTGCGTCGTTAAATAAATCATTTCCTTTTTCTTATTTTAAAATCACTTAACCTAAGCTTCAACTTCTTGTTTTTCTAAAAATCCCCAAACCCGCGGGTTATGTATCGTGGTATGTATTGTATCGTGAAGTAGACGTATCGTGACAGCCCGTAGGAGAGATTAGACTTGAAAAAAAATGGATTAATGCGACTGATTAATGAGCTTCGAACTGTTCCAAGACTAATCACATGTCAATTAGTAAAGATATATCACCGCTGGATAATATCGGTGGAAACCTGTAGACGACATACCTATCTAGCTCCAAGCACACAGGTGCATGACCTACGTAGATATGATATATCACCATTGAACACAAATAGTATATCGTGTTCCAGAGAACATATACACGATAACAGAGTTTATGATGTGATGGTCTTTTTGTGGCATGTTCAACATTGATTTTTTTTTTTTAAATCGAGTCTGAGTTTCACAATCAGTATACTCTGGGGACGATGCACGACACGCCCTGTCAACATGTGACAGGTTTTGTTTCTATTATATTCGGCTCGTCTAAAGGCAAAACTAAGTGATAATCGAGGACAAAATGAGTACAAAATATAAATAGTTGTAATTTAACAGAACAATCAAAATAATATATAGAGATATATAATAGATATATCGTTTTGAAAAAAAGAAAGAAAGAAATGTTTTATTTAACGACGCACTCAACACATTTTATTTACGGTTATATGGCGTCAGACATATGGTTAAGGACCACACATATTTTGAGAGGAAACACGCTGTCGCCACTACATGGGCTATTCTTTCCGATTAGCATCAAAGGATCTTTTATTTGCGCTTCCCTCAGGCAGGATAGCACAAACCATGGCCTTTGTTGAACCAATTATGGAACACTGGTCGGTGCAAGTAGTTTACACCTACCCACTGAGCCTTGCGGAGCACTCACTCAGGGTTTGGAGTCGGTATCTGGATTAAAAATCCCATGCCTCGACTGCGATCCGAACCCAGTACCTACCAGCCTGTAGACCGATGGCCTAACCACGACGCCACCGAGGCCGGTTACTATCGTCTTGAATGACTAACGCTGAGGATCACAATCATCCAATTCATCCAGAAAACCTTCACCAGAAGGATACATGTCACCAAAAAGTGATTTTTCAAAATAACTGATTCACCATGCATTGTCTCGTTGCCTTAGCAGATCAGTATCGAGGTACCTGAATGCGTCTTGAGATACCGTGCACATGCAGCTAGTGCTTGATGGTATTGGGGACTTTCAGTAACAAAGTGAAACACAAAACTAACAACCTACAAACAAATACTCCCTCTGGGAAGCATACGATAGGCCTACAAACGAAACGGTCTTCATAGTAAATAGTCTTGTGAATAGAGAATACTATATGAACGGATGGTACATATCTTACAACGATTAGATACGCCTTCTGTGCTCGTTATTGCTTTTAATATTGCATTTATTATTAATGTAAATAATATTAGAAATAAATAGCCAAATAAATACCTAAAAGTAAATAAATAAATAAATAAATAAATAAACATATAACAAAATGCCATCTAACATAAGCAACAACATTTCATTTCATTTCAATTTATTTTCGTGCTTATATCCAATTACGGTTCAAGCACGCTGTCCTGGACACACACACCTCAGCTATCTGATCTGCCTGTCCAGGACAGTGAGTTAGTAGTTAGTGAGAGAGAAGAGGGTGTAGTGGCCTTGCACCTACCCACTGAGTCGTTAAAACTCGCTTTTCGTGGGAGCCGGTACCTGGCTGCGAACCCTATACCTACCAGCCATATGTCCGTTGGCGTAACCACGACACCACCGAAGCTAGGGCAACAACAAAACCAATAGAACAATCATTGGACATGAAAGGGTCATTCACCTAATGTCTGGACCACACACACACACACACACACACACACACATATTAACATGTTTGCTTGCGCCATTTGTTAGCTGCACCTCTAGGATCCGTGACGTCAGCCAAACAAGCATTGGCAGCATTGGCAGCACTGGCAGATATTCATTTATAAAATGCATAGCTAGAGCCGCGAGGACAATGCGATGGCTATCAATTGGCATATACCCACAACTGATTTGTAAACGATGTTGGCACGAGCAGATCACTGACGAGGGATTGTCTGCCCAGTGTGATTGGAATTGGTGTGCAAGATAAAATCATCGGCAGGTCATTGACCTCAATACTCTGTATCTCGGACAGCAGAGCTGCATAAATTTGACCCAAACGACACAATCCAATTAATTGTCTAAAATCATGATTTGCATAAGAATCGAAAATCATGACGAATGCAGTCGGTTAGCATTAGATTCGGTCAAACACGTATAATAACTCATTGGATATAACATCTCAGCTAGTTCATAAAATAAGCTATTTGTAGACTTTTTGAAGAAATGAAACTGAAATTCTTTCTTTCCGCTTTTTTTTTTTTGCTTTGGCTATTTAGAGAAGGACATCCCAATATAATGTTTTTAGCTTCTCGGATTTCTATTTGCTTCCATTTTGTTTACTCTATACTTCGTTGCCTAATCTGAATATGTATCCAACTGATGATCATTACCAAACGCATCACAGCTTACACTGACACCACAGATAAACCTCTAATAATTGTGTCATAAAACAGATATCACGGCAAGTAACTAAGCAGTCCTGAAAGTAGTAATTGCCGGCGATCGGTTCCAGGGTAAAGACAGATATATGGGAGAGATTTGATTCACGACTCTAATGGAGATTAATGCAATACACGGCGATAATAAGCCAGTCTCGGGAAGAATGGCGACTGATAAAGTGGGGAGGATATTGAATGCGGCTATTGTGAGGCACGCAGTGCTGAACAACAAACTGAGCAATTCTGGAGGACGTGGAGACATAAAACTGACTTGGTGTGTATCTTACATGGACAATTTCCATGGACGTTCCTTAAGAAAGGGGATTGGAACTGTGGTTCTCTGTAAGCAGACCGTGTCATAATCAAGTGGTTCATACAACAATTTTATTATCTTACAAGACAATTTGTACTTCAAGTGATTGCCCTATTTTCCGATTTTCTGTTGGCATATATATATATATGGGGTACTCGTAATCAGTAATCGTAATCGATTGTATTCGATTACATGTTTTCATCTAATCTCAATAGTAATCGATTACATTGTTTGAGAATGTCATGTAATCGCAATCGTAATCGATTACATTGCTAATGTAATCGTAATCAGCGATTACTTTTATGATTACTCATAATTATTTACTAAACGTAGATGTGTTTAGCATCGACTCCAGTTAGAAGCAGTACTGTTCAGTCAGTAGAACTGATCTCCCATTGTCTACTACTATCATAGTAGAACAATTATTTGCCTTGAGAAACAGGGGATCATAACGTCTGGATTATAAAATGAATGTTACCCAGGGGATGAAGACACACCTTCACATAATGGTATCTATCGTGTTTACGTTTACTATAAAACCACTTGAATGAATACAATGTTCTAGCTAGCAATATATACTCTTCAAAAGAAGAAACGCAAAACCACATTGTCGTAACATTTGGAGAATTGATTTAAGTATTGAATGGTGAGTCCGATAATTACCAAATGTTGCAGGATTGTTCACAATTCACTCTAGTCCATTGTGAGTAAGTGATAGGACACACCACCAAGGTCAAGGTCATCTGGAGTCAATACCGGGTGTGGCCTCCGCGTGTGTTGACAACTGCCTGACACCGCCTGCCCATTGAAGCAACCAGAGTACGGATGACGTCCCGGGGGATGGTGGCCCACTCGGCCTGCAAGGCTGCTGCCAGCTCGGGCAGGGTCTGGGGCTGTGGTTGTCGCTGTCGGAGGCGTCGGTCCAACTCGTCCCATAGATGCTCAATTGGGTTCAAATCCGGTGATGTCGATGGCCAAGGAAGGACATTAATGTTGTTGTTCTGTAGGAAAGCCGTTGTGAGACGTGCTGTGTGAGGCCTGGCGTTGTCATGTTGGAACACTGCGTTGGCGTTGGCCATAACTGGAACGATGTGTGGCCGGAGGATCTGGTCAATGTAGCCCTGTGCATTCAGGTTGCCCTGCACGTGGACCAGGTCAGTTCTGCCAGTGTGTGAGATGGCTGCCCACACCATGACACTACCCACGCCGAATCTGTTCACTTCCTGCAAGCAGTTTGCCGCATAACGTTCACCACGACGCCTATACACGCGACATCTTCCATCATGACGTCGGTGCAGAAATCGGGACTCGTCACTGAACCACACCTGTCTCCATCGCAGTTGAGGCCATTGTCGATGAATCTGGCACCACTGCAGTCGGAGTCGACAGTGTTGTGGTGTTAAGATGACACCTCGAACTGGACGTCTGGCACGAATTCCTACCTCACGTAGGCGGTTCCGTACGGTCTGGTCGGATATCCTGCGCAAACCTGGTGGTCGACCGGATCTAGGGAGTTCACGTGTTGATCCATGTTGCTGGTAACGGTCCCACAGTCTGGAGATGGTGCTTGGGGACACATGGAATGCCCTGGCAACGGCCGTTCTGGATTCGCCTGCGTCTAGTCGGCCGATGGCATTGTTTCTCTGCGGTTCACTGAGACGTGGCATGTCCTGGATTGTCAACTGTCGGCCAGATACAGAGGCCAGGCAAGCGAACACCCTGCACTTTTATACTGTCGGTGTTCATGTTGCACGTGCAGACAACGCACGTGCAGTGGTGACATGGTTTGCACGTGGCTGCGTTTTTGCGAATATTCACATTTTGGAACTTTATTGTACAGTAGCTGCGTTTTATCGAATGTAACCGTGGGAATGTGTTTGGGACATGCAATGCCCTTATATTCACAAAGCATGAACAGGTAGGAAACATAAAATCGGAGTTATAACCCATTTGTACCCTTTTGCGTTTCTTTTTTTGAAGAGTATATAAAAGGGCGCTGCACCATCCCCCCGTTTTGTGTCCTAATTCATTGCCGTAAAAAAATGAATAATATATATCTATATTTGTTTTTATAATAAAACACTTGCGTTCCTCTGAATGCATATACAGCGTTATCACGGGTCTGAATTCAGCTACGAAACGCTTGACAATACCTCGTTTTGTCACAGGTGTGAAAGTCCACCAATGGTACAGTGGCAAACTTTCCTTTCTTTTGTTAGTGGTTACGACTGCATACGGGCAGCCAGCCAGTCGTATCAAGCTTGATTCCATGGACAGTCATCCTCACCCTGTCGCAGACACAACCACAGATAACGTAACTAATTAAGCAAACACCCAGCTGAAAGTAGTCTATCACGATAAACCTTGGTTTATTTTCCTTTAAAATAGCTTAAAATATTAATACGTCTGCTAAAAATTCCCGAAAGCTGATTTTAATAGATTTTCTACGAAACGCGGCACTTCTAATGATTCCAAAATAAACACACCCAGACCAAGATACTTGTAATTTTCACCGATACAATTGGATCTTTATAATATGGCATAAAGCAAGCATGACTGCAAATCGATTCATTAATAAAAGTCATTTTTAGAATGTCAACAATTAAATGCCATGAGCAACTTGTGCACATATATATATGCATGCAGATATCAATTTAATTATTTATTTACTTGTTTGTTCTTTTCTTTCGATCTTTATTTCTTCATTTATAGATTTAAAAAAAAAAAAAAGTGGATGGTATTAAATGGTATACGTTCTACAAAAAAACAACAACACGACAACAAGTACTAGTGACAGTTTGCAATTACTAATGATTCTTTTTGTTCATGCTCTAATGAACGTAAACGAAATAACAGACAATCATTAAATATATATATTTGTTTTTTTACTGGGGTGTCATGTATTTTAAAGTTTGCAATCAAATACTTTGTGTTTAAATAATAATAATAATAATAATAATAATAATAATAATACCTATGGCTGTGTTGCTTGCCATTAAATAACTATAATAAGGTGAACACAACAAAATATCGTTTGTATTGTCTTTTATATATAATTTATGCGGACAAAACAATCACTTTTATTTGCAATCAAACTTCACACATGTTTTTCTGGTCCATTCATATCTGATAGGAGATAGAACTCCTCATGCTCATTTCATGGAGCCAGTTCCACGTCACCGCTTGCAGTGTCTGACCGAACGACCATCGGGATCGGCCTGTGGTCAAACTGAATACAGACAGTCGATGGCCAGTTGTCCACTTCTCGTCAGAGAAAGGACGCTATGATGCTTGGAGCGCAGCATTCCTTGGTATCAATCGAGCTACACAAAAGTCTCTCTCCTCTTTGAGATGGAGTCCCGGAAATAATGGCGAGTGGCACAAGCCGTTGGTGAACATTTGGAAACACAGCTTCACTGGTGACCCCCATCACCGGCATTGTGAATTAGCTACATCTGACGCCATCGAAGTGCAGCCACTGCTCCAGCGACGGCAATTTAATCAAACCGTGCATGTAGCTATCCGAGGGCTGCTGATGAAAACGATGAACTATTGACTTGCGGGTCTCTGTTTCCTTTGTCGCCGTAATTAATAGAGAGGAGCGGAAAGTAGCTCAGTGGTAGAGTAGCGATGATCATCCGTGCTGCGATAGGTCGCAGGAGGTATCCATCTTCGTCAGAGAGACGCAATGGTGGGATTTCCCAATCCATGCGCTTTATCACAACTGGTACTTCAAAGATCGTGGGCAGAGTTCAGGCAGAAAGAAACAAAAAGGGGGTAGGGAATGGCAAGATTGCTTATACGCTTCTCTTTACGCCGATTAACCAATCAAGTCGTTTGCAAACACTAGCGTTGCTTCCTATGGTTGAACGCAGGACTGGTTGAAATCTATATGAAGATATCTTATTTCAAAGTATTAGTCTGTGCGGTGGAAGTTGGTTTCTTGTATTTGAATGAATGAATGAATATTTAACGACACCCCAGCACGAAAAATACATCGGCTAATGGGTGTCAAACTATGGTAAAGACAAAACATGAAGTGATGATCAATATAAAAATTCAATAGTCAAATAAAAACACAGTGTAAAGAACGCTGCAAAAATACAAATATCACAGATAGATAAAATTAAAATTTACAATAAAAGTCAGTGTCATGTAGAAACTGTAATATAAGTTCTGGAAATGATTCCATCACACTTCGTTCTTATATTTTAGCGTAGGAATAGCATGTTTGACATCAAAGTACCAGAAGCTCCCCCACCCTAACGTGTGTGCTGCGCATCAACTCTCACAGAACCCGTCTAGAACAGAATAGAATACATGCACTTTCAGAGTGCATGAATGAAACAATGGCGATTCTAATAACTGTTAACTTCAGAATGTAACGATTCATCAAGTAACCGATTGACATTTCGCGTCAATTTGAAGTTGCGTAACCGACGCGCAAACAGAACATTTACGCTATTATAAAGCAAATATAAAGCAAAATATCTGTTTCCTACGCCAGTGGGCGTCGAAGAAATAGCTGAAGGAAACACGCACGGAAATAGAGGGATTTTGGTGTTCTTGAACTTGTACATGCAATAGGCAGTTTCCAATGGGCACAGTCTGTGAAGTGTTTTTACACAAGTTTTATGTGCACTAAGCTTGTGTAAACATTTTGCATCGATGGTACTTCTACATTGGCGGAACTAAAGTAGTGTCGGAAATAGAATTAAATGATTTCTGTTAATTATTTCTTTTATATTATACTGACAAGTAAATATCTTTTAAATACCTATTTAATGATACTCTACCTAATTTAGCATTTACTTGTTTGGGCTCTCATTGATGTACAAGGTGGTGCACCACGACTGGTATATCAAAGGCCGTCGTGTGTGCTATACTGTCTGTGGGATGGTGCATATAACAAATCCCTTGCTACTAATGGAAAAAAAATTAGCGGGTTTCCTCTCTGAGACTATATGTCAAAATGACCAAATGTTTGACATCCAATAGCCGATGATTAATAAATCAATGTGCTTTAGTGATGTCGTGACACAAAACAGTTTTGTTTATATTACTAGGTAACGAGGTTAATTTTTGGTTATTTTCTGGTTATTTTTCTCAAAAGCCGAGGAGGGAGCTACTACATAATAATTTGGGGGTAATTATGTACTGGAGTTTTATTAAAGACGATTTGTGAGGACTGCCACTCATCCACCAGCACCCACACGGAATGACACTGATATAAGAAAGCTGACCAAAATTGTGTTTTGATGTAGGTTTAGGAGACTTCTACTAGCTAAACTGAGGACACTGAACGTTATTCATTATAATGTAACACAAGTTTGTTTGTTCTTGTTTTCTTCAAATTACATTGAATAAAATATAACTTTTGATTTAACAAAAACTAAATTTGTTAAATAACATATTCACTAAAGCATTGAAATCAAACAAATCAACTCTTTTTTTGTTAATAATACCAATAATTGTAAACAACGGAGGACGGAGTTTTTCAACATGCATTTTTTAAAAATAATTTTAAATGATGACTTGTCAGCTATAACTTAGTCTGAAAGAGATTCAATTCCAACTCCTGACATCTCATCAACCTCTCCCAACAGTGCCACCTCTAACATCCGTGCTCTCTAGATACGCGTGGTTTATACAATTCATATACCTTATTAAATTACCCGAAAAAATTGTAGATCATCCTTCTGAAATTCAGAACATGTAATCACTATTTACCCATATAAACAGGGTGCTGGAATAGCATCCCAGTTGAAAACAGATTATGTACATTGTGCGAAGAAAATTATATTGGAGATGAATATCACTACTTATTTAAATGTAATTATTTAAAAAATACACACAAAAGGCTTATAAAACCATATAATTGTTAAACAAAACCCCAAACAACTCCCACACTTAAATTCAAATAACTCTTTAATTGTAATAGCATAAGCACCCTCCATAAACTGTCAAAATTCATTTCTTAAATTACAAGTAAATTCTGTTTTTTTTTCAAATTACAAGTAAATTCAGTAAGCCATAGATAAACATCTTCAATATCATATTATACTTTTAAAAGTACTGACTTGTAAAAATATTTCTGCTATATTTGAATTTCTTGTCACCAGTTGTCTTCATTGTTAAAATGTGTATATAGCTATTGTGAATTATGTTTGTATATATTCTACGAAGAACTGTTGTCAGCTTGTCGCTGTAAATAACTATTGTACAATAATTCCTCATTTGCTGTCGTTTCACGGCCTGAGTGTACCGAAATAAACTTTCAAAGGCACATGTATGATGGACACACATTGCAAAGACAGATTAATAATTGTCTTCTGATTTGTAATCTGTGTTAACGCATTTGTTGAATAAATTCATCAGCAATAATTATCACCTGCTTAAGTATTTTTTCCAGAACGCTTTCTCTGTGATGGAAAGAAACCCACAGTCTTGCACACCATTATCTGCCTATCAATGTTTTTATCGTTGCCGTATTGTACAGAACAACTAAATCAAATTATTAATTGGTTGAACAACATACATGTAAGACAATAACACTTTCACCAAGTAGCCAAACAATTTGTAGTTGAAATAGAATCAATATAAAGAACTGCAGGTAACAGTAAAACAAACAACAATAGCAGCAACATCAAGGAAATAATTGTACTGACTTCTTAAAAATATAGCAGAAAACCAACTATTGTACGCAATGACATAAACTGTGACAAAAGTTAAATTATCGTTTAGTTATGTTTTGGTTTCTTGAAACATAACACGGCATATATCAATGTTATTACCATATCGAAAAACGAATTACTTTCAGAAGTATACAGAACCACTAAGTAGATTCATTATGATAAACATTTTATATGTAGGTAAGTTATAGCAATCTAAGTTGTCAACTACAATCAGATGCATTGGTAATAATCAAACTTAAACGCGAAGAAGCGACACTGGTGTCAATAATCAAAACAGAATAATTTACAAGGGAGATAATTTAACCATAAACTTGTTGAAAAAATAAATACGAGTTCTATGTTTTCACTGTAACTAAAATACATTGGAAATATGACTTTTCACCTAAATATACTTTTATGGTTTCTGTAGATCTATATATTGCAGTGCTATGTGTATAATAAATCATATATATCAATCACAGAGACACGATTTACCTCATTTTAAAATACAGAGAAAAATGAGACTCCCTGAAGAGCATATAAAGAGTTTCTTTTTCAGACAACTGAAAAAAGTAATTAAGTACAAAATTAGCTTCTATAAACAACGGGTATCTAAGGTCTTCATATAGAGGGCACTTCATCACAACATGAGATATAGCTCAGCTGGATGAATGCTCGATTGAGGTGCTTGCGTCGCAGGATCGGGCTACTTCGGTGAATTCATTTAAGTGATTGGGTGTCTTCTCCTTTAATCCAGTGCACCAGAACTCGTCAAAGGCCGTTGTATGTGCTTTCCTTTCTGTAGAAAACTGAACATAAAATATCCCTTGCTGCATTAGAAACAAATGTAGCGGTTTTCCTCTGATGACTATGCGTCAGGATTACCAAATGTAGTGAGCTCCGTGGCCTAGTGGATAAGCTGCTGGAAAATCAAGCTGACGACAGTGATTCAAATCCCGTCAAAACTGGCTCACACTATCATTCATCTGTCTCATCTATCACCCTCTGCCTATCATTGTCATTATCTTAATATATATATATATATATATATATATATATATATATATATATATATATATATATATATATATATATATTAACCTTTCCAATTTCTCCCTCGATTTCAATCTGTTTTGACCCTTTCTGTCAGTTTCCTGCGACTCTGTCTTCTGAGTTGTTCACACCATCGCCTACCTGTCTCTACGTCCTCCACGGGTGCTGTCTCTCTATTTCCCTGCACACACCTGGCTTCTGCCGCTAATACAGGGGTCTGACCCACGGCATTAACAGACGACCCACTTCCTCCGAACACCACTAACGTGTTAAAGTGTTTAGGAACAACTGACAAATACATCTATCAACATAACATCACCAAACGAGCAATGCAACATTCCGAATTTTATCAGATAGTTGTGTAGGTATTCAAGCTAGCTATCTGCATATTAGAATAGAATAGATATTTAACGACACCCCGACACGAAAAATACATCGGCTATTGTGTATCAAACTATGGCAAATGCATCACAATAAGTGATGATCAAATGCAACAGTTAACTTGAAACACAGTTTAAAGAACTGTGCAAAAAACAAAACTCTGCATATTATGTGATACAATTATATTTATGTTTTGACAAGAAATTATCTTTGTATCTGTACGACATCCCATATCAAAATAGTATATCTACACAAAGCAGAGTTGAAAGGATGTTAAGCAAAGTCGTGATTGTTTCTATGATCCACTACCAGTAGTCTGAACAGACGTAGAACGAAAGTATGATATATTCGCCCTGCTCTACACTACCAGGTGCCAGTCAGAGTATTCAGTATCCGTCTAATAAATATTATTTATCTTGTGTTGTTTATATGGCCTGTTATATTCCACACAGGAAATGAATATAAATACAATCTCCTGCTTAAAGCAATAAAAGTAAAGTTGATTTATTAATCATCGGCTATTGGATGTTAAACTGACATATAGTCGTAGATGCGCGGTCGGTTTTGGATCGATATCCATCGGTGGGTCCATTGGGCTATTCCTCGTTCCAATCAGTGCTCCACGACTGATAAATCAAAGGTCGTAGTATGTTGCCATTCCTTCCTGCTAATCGTACAGAATAGCCAATGAATTGGCGACAGCGGGTTTCCTCTCCCAATATCTGTCCGACGCTATATAACAGTAAATAAAATGTGGTGCATAAAAAAAAATAAAAAAAATATAGCACGTCTCCTCTCTAAGACAATATGTCAAAATTACCAAATATTTGACATCCAATAGCCGATGATTAATTAACCAATGTGCTCCAGGGCTGTCATTAAACAAAACGAACTTTTTTTCTCTAAGACTATATATCAAAATTACCAAATGTTTGACACCCAATAGCCGATGATTAATTAACCAATGTGCTCCAGTGCTGTCATTAAACAAAACGAACTTTTTTTCTCTAAGACTATATATCAAAATTACCAAATGTTTGACATCCAATAGCCGATGATTAATTAACCAATGTGCTCCAGTGCTGTCATTAAACAAAACGAACTTTTTTTCTCTAAGACTATATATCAAAATTACCAAATGTTTGACACCCAATAGCCGATGATTAATGAATCAATGTGCTCTAGTAGTGTCCTTAAACAAAACAAACTTTAACATTATATGCAAACATACCATTTGTCTTCTATGTACATGTTTAGTGAACACCAAACTGAACTGAACTGAACTTTACACATACATACATACATAGATACATACATGCATACATGCATACATGCATACATAAAATACATATTCATATAGGTATTTACAGAAAATTGACAATTTACCAAGGACACTGGTTTTCTTGCTGTCAAAAATATTATAAAATGTATATGTATTAGGTTTCGATTGACAGTATTGTGGTAAGTCAATAGTTCTGGATTTTTTTTTAAATGAACATTTCAGTATATAGTGGAACTCGTCTCTGATGTCACACGAAACCGGCCTCGGTGGCGTCGTGGTTAGGCCAATCGGTATACAGGCTAGTAGTTACTGGTTTCGAATCCCAGTCGAGGCATCGGATTTTTAATCCAGATACAGACTCCAAACCCTGAGTGAGTGCTCCGCAAGGCTCAATGGGTAGGTGTAAACCACTTGCACCGACCAGTGATCCATAACTGGTTCAACAAAGGCCATGGTTTGTGCTATCCTGCCTGTGGGAAGCGCAAATAAAAGGTCCCTTGCTGCTAATTGGAACGAGCAGCCCATGTAATGGCGACAGCGGGTTTCCTCTCAAAATCTGTGTGGTCCTTAACCATATGTCTGACGCCATATAACCGTAAATAAAATGTGTTGAGTGCGTCGTTAAATAAAACATTTCTTTCTTTCTGATGTCAAACGAAACACTAATCTACTTTACATTTCGAACTTTTTCCTTTCTTTGTTTTGTTTACACACTGATGACATCTAGTTGCTGATGGTTAATAAATCAATGTACTCTAGCAATGTCGTTATATTTGATTATGAAAGTGATAAACAATAATAACGCAGTAAATCTTTTTTTCTCCGTCATCCATCTTTTTGATGACTAATTACTCTGTGCATTACGTCCTGTCACGATAGTTTGATATATGTTAATGCATGCATGTCAATTAGCTACGGACTGTAGCACTTCCATGGAATAAACTCGTCACATAAATCAAGAATTACCAGTGTAAACAGAATAAAAAAAATTAGGAATCGCTGTTACTTCGGACTCGGTCTCCCAGTAATACAAACCATAGGACTAACTTGTGTAGGTAAGTCCCACAGTTTATTGTACCATGGGATGCTAGTCTGACTGCTAGGATTCTAAGTCCTGACAGGACTTGAATTCATGGACAATCGTTATTTAAGTCAGAGGGCATACGTGTACATCAAATTGTAATTAAGACAATATGAAAAATCATTTCGTTTCTTGTGGTTTCACTGTAACACTGTAATGGTTACGTAGTTACAGCGGAAGTGGATTTTGGTTATTTGTTTATACGGACGTTTTCGATGTTTGTCTTATGGTGTTTGTGTTTGCTTCACATACAAGATGCATATATATATATATATATATATATATATATATATATGTATATATATATATATGTATATATATGTATATATATATATGTATGTATGTATATATGTGTGTGTGTATATATATATATATATATATATATGGAGAGAGAGAGAGAGAGAGAGAGAGAGAGAGAGAGAGAGAGAGAGAGAGAGAGAGAGAGAGAGAGAGAGAGAGAGAGAGAGAGAGAGAGAGCGTTTGTGTCATACACAATGCATGGGACGAATTTGACAGTTATTTTATTTCTAGAGCCAGAACGAGGAGTATAAAACAATTCCCAAAGGAGTTCCATAAATTGTGTTAGACACGTAGCCCAATACGAGTATTTATTTATTATCTACAAACTGTCTTTTATAACACACTTTAAGTATGATGATAATAATTTTCAGGTTATAAAGACGCTGAATTACAAACACGATAAAAAATTCCTATTTATAAGAATAAAACAACATCAATCCAGGTACTATTTTACATTTGTTCTTTCAATTTCGATGTTACGTTTTCGTTGCTCAGTGCAAGTTACAATGTTAGATATATATCGACGCCAATTTCACAAACTGTAAATGTCGCAAGCTTGCAGCCGCATTACAGCCTACATACGTCACAAGTGTGCAAAAACAATGTTATAGTTTTGTCGTTTTGATTAAAACAATAAATGTTAGGTTTATTTGGGAATCGAAAACTGAGGTTTAAAATCCTTCAAAAGTAAAAGAAACTGCTCTAGGGAAATGCCGATGGGTGTCAATATATCGGGAAGTAGAATTTGTCGCCATACTCCCGTTTGGCTCTCGTCGTTATGGTGGTATGCGGCTCATATGTTGCCACCCCCCCCCCCCCCCCCCCCCCCCCCCCCCCCCCCCCCCCCCCCGTCTGAACTACACTTCCGCCGGACCTGTATAATTCTTTCATCTTGCCGTCCAAACAAGACCAATTAGACAGTTTCGTTTGATGCAATTTAAATAAAGTAATAATGTTTGAATTTCTTTCGGATATTTCACAATCCCGAAAAACTAAAAAGTAGGACCTAACTGACTCATGAAAGGTGTGCAAATGCTGCTATTCCGGTGGCATCCGTCACGAGTACTGACACTATAGCTGTCACGTCGGTCACTATGAAAATATAATAAATGAACAAGTGTTTCACCAAAGAGATAAAAAAAAAACCCACCCAAAAACCAAACACGTCTGAAAAAGTGCAAAATATGGAATAGTGTCAGCCATCATTTTGGTCAGTGATACATCGTATTTGGTAGATATAGCCTCCAATTGCCTACCACGAACCTTATCGCATGCCCTCAGTGGTCCCTAGACATCATAACTCTTATGAAACAACTTCGGTGCCATAAATGATATGGCGTTGTTTCACATCTGCATACAATGAGCATGTTTTAAGGTGTCTTAGAAGTTGTGATATGTAGACACCAAAAGCTGGAGCGGAAGGTATGTTGGTCGACATAAAGGGAACATTGACAGTTGGAAAAAATAAGTCATCCATTTTGTCATATATCTTAGCTTGGAGACAATGGCCGCTTTGAATCTCTATGCAAAGTTCGAGGTAGGAAACTGATTGATTACCTTCAGATGTTTCTTTTATTACAAACTTGTGTTGTAAATCAATTGAAGTTAATCTGTAATGCTGCTATTATTGAATGATATAATAGCATCAATATAGTGGAACGTAAAGTTAAATCAACCTATTTTAAACTGTAGTTTTTGTAACTCTTGTAAACCAAATTTCAAAAATTAACAACGGCTATGACTTGTGTATAATAGTAAAACGTATCCTCGTTATATTACAAAAGTATCGGGTGAAGCAATAAATGTATTATTTTATAAGGATTATTATTGTAGGGTAAACATTTCAATACTTTTTTTAGATCACCTTCGAGGGGCAAGACAGTGCTCTGTTTGTTTGTCATGCATCATAATACATACTTTGGATTAAATAAGTCAACTACATAAAGAAATTAAAAATTGTCATTTATTTTTGATATAAATGACGAGATAAAAAAACCCATCATTATTACGTAATGAATTCAAATAGAGATCAACATGAAATGTTGAACTACTGTTATATAATACATGTCATATCACTACATAATGTAAACATGCAATATAACATTATAATCATTACGTAATCCTTATGTAAGGAATTGACATATAACAATGATGGGGTATAATATTACGCCAACATATAGATGAGCAGACTGGAATGGATGCAAAGAGACAGATCCAATCTGATCAGCTATATCCCCCATCCACTGAATCTTGCCCCAAATGATTTTTAACAATAAGTGACGGCGTGTCATAACCGATCGACCTTATAGTCATCGTGCATAGAATTTTATATCTACTTGAACCAAATTATATCCTACAACGTATCCAGCTATACATATATGTAATCAATCATGTACAGAAACAGCACCCTGAACATGTACATATAACTCATGATGTATGTAAATTACACATGACATTCTAAACCAAAATCCAGAGGCCCATGTCCCCATGGATTTACCAACATCCAAAGCCAATAGACGTGCGTATATCACTAAATATCCACATAGGTACTACCTATACAGGTTCCAACTGAAACAAACCAATAAATGCAGGAGAGCCGTTATCAACATCCAGAGGCCCCTGTCCCCATGGATGTTCACAACCCCACTGTTCATAAATGTCCATATTGTAATCAAAGAAATAAATTAAAATACATACATTTGGTACTCATCCAGAGGCCCATGTCCCCATGGATTACCAGATTACCAATTGTCACATATAATAAATCCATACTGAAACATGTTTCACAATTCCATAATCCAGAGGCCCCTGTCCCCATGGATTTGTCATTGTCATTTTGGAATTTTAAACATTTAAATCGCTGGACCACACCATCCACTGGGTCGTATATGATCTGAAGAAATAACTAAATGTCACAAATATAGAGAGACTGTCCTCATACTTGTATCGTTGGAATTCGTACATATTTCTTGAAGGCGTCGGACTTCCATCTCCCCATTACTTGTATATGTTCCTTACTGATACCCTGGCTTGCTGCAGTGGTAGCCGCACCTATCCTGAAACTATGCGCTTTGTATGCGTTAGGGTTACAACCAGACCAGCGCAATGACAGTCTTAATTGTTTTGTAAAATATTGCCGAGAAATAGGTGTGCCGTCCATGAAAGAAAATAAAGGCTCTGCTAGGCATTTATGTTGGCGTACAGCTAAGTATGCTCGAATAGCCTTTACCGGGCAATGTGATTTATCATTCTTTATCACTGACAAAATGTTTTATGGACCATTGCTGTGTTTGAAATGAGGAAAAGTAATATCAATACTATTTTCAGTAACCACTACATGTTGTCTGTGCAAATAATGTTGGTTGGTTGAACCCGTCATTGTTATCTCCCCAATTCGAAGAAATGCGTGAAAAGCTAACAAAAACATTGCTTTAAACATGTAAAGAAGGAATCAGTGGTATGATCTAAAGACTCTATTGGAGCTTTCAAGATATTAGGAGTGATTGGCAATCGAGAATCGACTGATGATCTTTGTTTTTGGAACCCTGATAACATTTTTTTAAATAATACAATGTTGAGTTATATCTTCATAATGACCCAATTTAAAAATGTATCCTAATGCTGAATTATGTGTTGCCATTGTTGAATCAGCCAGATTTTGTTCGTAACAATGAACCATAAAAAGGGCTAAATGTTGAACATTGGGTGGCAGAGGATTGACAACATCACCAATACTGTTGTGAATAAACTCACGGTATAGTTTAAAAGTGTGCTTGTAAGCAGCTGTTGTAGTATCAGAGATAGCACTCGCTAACAAGTGATTGGCTGTTGGAGTTAAATCCTCAGTAACTCTGGTGCACATGGGATGGGGTCTGGATCCATGTGTGGAAACTGGCTGTGAAACTCTTCTATCTGCAACCGAGAAAGATAGTCTGCAGCTATGTTATGTAATCCTGAGATGTGGACAGCTTTAAACAAAATATTATGTTTCAAAACGTTCACCATAAATCTGCGCATCAATTGCATTAAAATCGGATCTGGTGACGTGTGTTTGTTGATAATAAATACTACTGCAATGTTGTCTGTATGAAATTGGATGCATCTGTTTTTTAGCTGTGTGTACCACAATTCGATAGTTATGATGATGGGAAGAAACTCCCTGACAGTAATGTGATATTTGAGACAATTGGTTGGAAAAACCTCAGCAAACCACTGGGATCCAAGGAAGCCCCCAAATCCGATATTAATCGCATCTGTATACATGTGTAAAGTATCTGATGACTCAAATTTATCAGACAATAAAAAAGCACAACTATTAAAATGCTCTAAGAATAAACCCCAGTCCTTCAAATCCAATCTGGCTTCTACTGACAACGGCCGTTTATGTGTTGTTTTTTTAAGCCCAAGAGTAAGGTCAATAACCCTTCGCAAAAAGGTGCGACCTGGAATTACCACACTACAAGCATAATTCAGTAAACCAATTAGAGGTTGAAGCTCTAACAGTGTAACTTTCCTCCACTTTGACAACTGATTAATCAAAGTCCGCATCTTCTCCATTTTTTCCAGTGGGAGACGGACTTCCATGTTAAATGTGTCAATTTCTAGACCTAAAAATTGTATGCATGTAGTGGGAAGAACAGTCTTCTCTTCTTTGATTGGAATACCCAGACATGAAGCTAACTTATAAAATGCTGACAGTGAATTATGGCAATCGGTAGTTCCCGGACGGCCCAATAACAAAAAATCATCTAATAAATGAACACATCCTTGAAAGAAAAACTTATTTTCAAGAATCCACTGAAGGACGGTACTAAATCTTTCAAACAACTGACATGAATAACTCAAACCCATTGGAAGGGTGCGATCATAATAACATTTGTTTTCAATAGAAAAACCCAACAGATTATAATCATCTGGGTGTATGGGAACAATACGATATGCGTTTTGAATATCAGCTTTTGCCATCAGAGTACCTTGACCTAGCTTTTTTACATAGTTAATTGTTGTGTCTACTGTCCGATAACTGACCCTGCAAAATTGAGGATTTATTCCATCATTGACTGATGAACCTGTATTCATTGGGTTCTTTCTTTGAAACCAAACCAAGTGGAGAAATTTGAAAATTTGCCAATGGAATTTGATCAAAAGGTCCTGCCACCCTCAAATTTTCCAGCTCAACTTCAATCTTCCTTTTTAAAATGTCTATTTTGCCACTGACAGACTTGAGATTTGAACAGAAAGTGCATTGTCTTTTTCCAGAAAAAAGGGATACGAAAACCAGACTTGAAACCTGTAACCAAGAATTCTTTTTCGGATTGATTATAGCCATTTAAATAAAATTCCAGTCTTTGATAATTCACTGGAGTTGGAACACATGAATTTGAAGAGCAGGAAAGTGTTTGCAACTCACGATATGGATTTGCTGTTTGCAGTATTTGACCCTTGTTTGGGTTTTGCCGGTTTAAATTGGTGACTTTGAGATTTTGATTCTCCTCTTGAATTAGTTGAGCATTTGTACCTATCATGGGAACCTGAACAAAATTGGCAGATGTGTGGGTATGGACAGGACTGTCCCCGCATGCAATTTCCCCCTGTATTATTGTAGCTGTGACAATAGATTTTTTCCCTTTTGGACTTCTGGTATCTTTTGGAATTGGGACGAAAGGACTGCATGGTATTTTTGGAGTACAGTTTTGATTGTAATCCTGCAGCTAGAGCTTCATGATAAAGCTCAGTATTGACTTCTGCCCATGGACAATCTCCAGGTGCAATCTTGAGAATAATTAATGTCTGATAATAAATAGGACTTCTATAAACCTAGTCAACAAATATGACTATGCATGTAACTCACGTAACTTTGGGGACACTTAATGTCTGATAATAAATACAAGTTCTATACACCTAGTCAACAACTATGACTATAAATGTAACTCACGTGTGATTAACTACAAGTTTTATACACCTAGTCAACAACTATGACTATAAATGTAACTCACTTGTGATTAACTGCAAGTTATATACACCTAGTCAACAACTATGACTATAAATATAACTCACTTGTGATTAAATACAAATTCTATACACCTAGTCAACAACTATAACTATAAATGTAACTCACTTGTCATTAAATACACGTTCTATACACTTAGTCAACAATATGACTATAAATGTAACTCACTTGTGATTAAATACAAGTTCTATACACCTAGTCAACAACTGGGACTATACATGTAATTACACTATTAGCACAAGGCCACCCTGCAATACATATATAGATCCACACAGATGCATGCATATACATACATACGAGAGTAATTTAGTGTATTAAAAAATATCAGCACCAACAATATGTCCAAGTTCTATACAGACCAATCAACCTATGACGGTACACTGTAACTCACTTGTGTTTCAGCACAAAAGCTAACCTGATATTAACCTGATAATCAACATTTTTTTTTTTTTTTTTTTTTTTTTTTTCTTTTTTTTTGTATTTTAATATTGCACCTCGAATACTACGATAGTATTTTAGAAAACCAATTTTCGAAAAATGAACACCATCCATACATAAAATATCATCAGAATTCTGCATCCCTTTTAACTTCCAATAATTAATGATGGGGTGTTTAGATAATTTCTGCTTCAGGAAACTATTTGCCGAGTGTACCCTCTCATTATATTCCTGCACCGTGATATGCCGGGTATTTTGTCTAGGCACAAACTGCAACACTGTTATCTGAGAAATGCTGTGCTTGTGGATACACATTGTCAAAAAAGAGAGTAACCTTAAAACAATTACACCAACCTCCTCATATGAATCTAAATCATTGCCTCCTAAGTGACAGAAAAGGTTTCCTAATGCGCATGTGCCAATTTAACCAAACCTAAATTGTAACCGGGCCGCTGTCCCGTACTAAATTATTCTGTTAATGCGGATATATTATCGATATGACCTAAAAGCATTTATGTTGCACCATAAATATCTTTATTTGAACACACTCGTCATAAAGAAAGAAACAAAAACACATGTTTTCGGAACTGTTGTTTACGTTGTTTTTCTATAGGAGATCTTTTACGAGAACACAAAGCAGAGTGTATACCTTAAACGCGCGCCTAACCTTGAAGATGAAATACAATATACAAATTACTACATGTATAAGCAACGTAAAAAACCCCATACGTTATTTATGCCGACTTTGAATCACTTAATGCTAAAGAGACTTCCTGAGTTTGCAACAATTTTTAAGATATCCCTTTTAAAATAAATGATTATGTGTGATAAAACGACCGCCATTTAGCATCATAAAGCCTGTAGATTTTCTTTAGTAACGGAACGATCAGATGGACGTTGCAGTGAACCAGTTGTCTATCGAGGCTTTAGCTCACCAGAACAGCTGGTTAAAACAGGAATTTCAGTATCAAATACATTTAAATTAAAACATTTTATAATCAATTTTTAGCAAATAATGATCCTGTAGAGTATGTAAATGATACATTATGTAGTATTTGTGTTAAATGATTTCAACAAAGGAAAACAAAAGTGTTCGTGAATATTGTCATAATGGGTACAAGAAAACGTTGCACTTTACGTGTCGGTGGAACTTTAGATTAGATGAATGTCCAATTCCTGTAGCTGTTTTACAATAATCTTAGCGGTCATACTTGTTTATTTGTTTATACTTATATTCGTGTTTACATCCAATTAAGGTGCAAGCATCCTCTCCTGGGCGCACACACCTCGACTGTCTGAACTGTATATGTATGTCCAGGACAGATGGTTAGTGGTTAGTAGTTAATGACCGAGAAGTCTTGTATAGTGACCTTACACTTACCCATTGAGTCGTTAGACTCGCCCTAGTTGGTAGCCAGTACCAGGATGCGAACTCAGTACCAACCAGCCTTAGGCCCTATGGCTTAACCACTACAGCATCGAGGCATTGCGACTAGAAGTTATACCGGACATACATTTACACGTGTTTGTCATCTATTTCAGGAAGAAAATGACATTATCATAAACAATGGAGCATTTTAAGAACAAAAGTAAATGAAATATATGTATTTTTAACTATATTTGTTGTACTATAATAGCAATAACAATTGTGGTTTAGTACTAGATTTACGTTTACGTGCAAAACTAGGTTTACGATATTTTGTAAAATTGGGCCCAGATCCCGGTAAACACGGCCATAGGTACATGACCCTTGTTTTTTTGTTGTTTTTTTACCCTTGTTATTCAAATCCTGATGTTCTTATAATTCTGAGCTGATAGTAAAGATGTGTAACCTAACTATCTTTGGATAAACAAAAATTCCACGCCATAAATATTGTATTGTAATGTTTAAAGACATACAATTCAATGTATAATCTTTACATATAGAAACAGAACGAAATAGTATACTTTAGGTATGTATAGATCCGCCCCTTATATTCTGGCTAATCAACAGAATATGCCTTGCATTTTAATAAGACCTTTTAGTAATTAATAAAAAGTAATTTACTGCATGGAGAGCCATTTGCAAACATAATATTGTAGCAAACTTTATTGTACACATGCTCTTTGAAAGACATAAATTCATCACCATGTCGAGTAATCCATTTGCCAATACATTGTTTTTGGCTTCGATTAATGAAATAATGACTACGTAAACAATAGTTTAAAATGTGTTCAGGTGTCGGTAAAGTTTCACTGTTAAAGGCCAATGCAATCCAACTTCCAATACAGTGAACCTTTTGCGATTCCTCATTGGTCTTTTCAAGTTACTTACATAGTGGGAGGGGTTTCCGATACAACAGCTGCTCAGAGCCACGGTCCTATATGCCAATAATCAACTGTAAAACAAAAAACTTGACCGGCGGTTGAAGAAATATATTTTTCTGCGGACTTGGGTACATGTACATTTATTAAACGGCCATTGACACATCTGTTAGGGAGTGGAAAAGCGAATTTGTATCTAGAGTTTGGAAATATAGATCTGCACGACTTCGTAAGTTAGCGTTCCAAGGTGAGTGATATCATCATCAATAGTTCATTTTATATTCTAAAGTACACTAGTATTAAGTTCATCGAATGCATGAATTGTTCTATTGGCGTTACCATGTACGTATACCTGTTTTGTGTAAGTATTTTGGTTGTTGTAATAATACAGAAACTAAGGACAATGGCATGGGATGTCGTTTAGAGCGTCAATAAATAGACTACTGTGGGGTTTTTTTTTTAAACACTTATTTATTATAATAAATTGGCGGCCATCTTGAATATAGTGAATTTTAGTATTTAAATAGGGTGATTTTTAGAAACAAGTCACACTTTTTGAAGATGAAAAGCGAAACAAAAAGTACGAAACGCAGAACATTGACATTGTTTAATAAAACCACTTTATTATATTGTGGCTGAGTGATGGAGGGGCGGGACGTAGTTCAGTGGTAAAGTGTTCGCTTGATGCGCGGTCAATCTATGCTCGATCCCCATCGGTGGGCCCATTTGGCTATTTCTCGTTCTAACCAGTGCACCACGACTGGTATATCAAAGGCCGTGGTATGCGCTATTCTGACTGTGGGATAGTGCATGTAAAAGATCCCTTGCTGTTAATGGAAATATATAGTGGGTTTCCTCTCTAAGACTATGTCAAAATTACCAAATGTTTGACATCCTTTATTATTTAAAAAAGCAATGTGCTCTAGTGGTGTCGTTACACAAGATACACTTTAACGTTTTGTGAATGATTGAAGTTTCATTTTGATACATGGCTTTATTTTAAAACGAGAACTTGGTCGACATCTACCGTACGCACTGCCAACGATGATCGGTTGTCTCACCATTTTCTTCTTACAGTCTATATTTCTCTAGGATGAAAAACACTTCTTTATTCCTTCGAGTATTATTCTTTACCCCAACATTTCGACAGTTCAATCCCCTCCACCCCCCACCCCCCACACATCCCCTCCCCCCACCCCCGCCCGGCTCCTCTCCGACAACAAACTCGACTATTCAATATGGAATCGCTTCTCCAAAAACGTTGACAGCGGTATCGCTGAAAATGTCATCTTTAAAAGTGTTTCAAACGGAAATCTGGACATGTTGGTCACACAAATAGCACTCTAAGAAATAAAGGGATGTATATCATCATAAGACAAAGGATTATGAGATGTATGGAAAGAAAACTATAGGCTAATCCAACATCGTGTTTACTGTGTATCACTCGTAACTTTAAAAAAGTAAGACATATGAAACTGAAAATTGTATAATCAAAACGTTAATACATTGTTCTGCATTACATACATTTTCCGCTATTCAATTTCCATTTTGGGTTTCTTTTTGTTTTTTAATCACCCGATATACGTATCTGGTGGTTTTAAAACTGCGCACTGTATTATGTTGAATAGCGAAACAGGTATGCAATGTAGAACAAGCACATTTTACAAACAGACTAGTGAATAATGTTGTTTATTAATCAATTACTTTTAAAATGGCGTCTGATAAAAAAACCCACCCAACAACAACAAAACACCCAACACAAAAACACCGTAACCTACAAATAATGCTATAGTATTGAGGACTTAACTTAGTTCAGTTGTACAGCGCTCGCCTGATGCGCGATCTATCTAAGATCGATCCCCGTCGGTGGGTTCATTGTACTATTTTTCGTTCCAGTCAGTGCTCCACAACTGGTGTAACACAGGCCGTGGTATGTACTATCTTGTATGTGAGATGGTGCATATAAAAGATATCTTGCTGCTAATCATTGAGTAGCCCATAAATTGGCGACAGCGTGTTCCTCTCTCAATATCTGTCCGACGCCATATAACCATAAATAAAATGTGTT
This sequence comes from Gigantopelta aegis, assembly GCF_016097555.1. Classification (NCBI taxonomy): domain Eukaryota; kingdom Metazoa; phylum Mollusca; class Gastropoda; order Neomphalida; family Peltospiridae; genus Gigantopelta; species Gigantopelta aegis. The sequence continues at coordinate 44,303,129 of NC_054712.1, read as the reverse complement.
GAGTGCGTCGTGAAATAAAACATTTCCTTACTTCTTTAGTATTAAGAACCTATTGAACAATGATAGGTTGTCGTGCTATTTTTTTCATACAGACCATAGCGTTTTTCTTACAGTAATAAACACGTCTTTATATTAGGTCATATATAAACTTCTGTGTTACTTCAGTATTTCTCTACCTCTCTCTGTATGATATAGAACTGACTGTGTGAGCCTGTGAAGATCATATATAGCAAAACAATACGTACAACTATGACTTGTATGGTGATCGGACGTTAAAGGAGTAAAAAATATGCAGTTATAATGCAATTGTGTTAAACATTTGTGGTCTATGAAGAATATATTCATTTTTATTTGCAAACATATTTCACTTTTATCTCTTTCAATAAATATCCATATATCCAAAGCTGTAAGGGATATCATCTATTTTGCAATTTGGCCTTCACTGTCTTCATTGGCAGTCCATTTGATGCAGCTAATTTTCATGGGACAGAACTTAGTCGAAGGGCTAGTAGCATCTGCATACTGAAAGTGTTGTCTTCAGAGAGAACAAGTAGTTTTCCAAAGATATTGCACAACCATCGTGTTTGAAGAATGCAACTCCTTGTGTTTGTTATTGGAACCAAATGTCTTTAGTCGCGGTCTTGTTATGGGTGCACGTAACTTTGAACATTTGCGAACAAGCCTTTTCTGAATAAACGTTCAGAAGGTGTGTTTTTTTCAACTGCCTCTTCCTTCAAGAAATCGTTTGCAACTTCAGCCTTATTTCATATCAACTTCAAATGGATTAATAAAATTTTGAAAACAACATATCAGTCTCTGTAAATCTGTTTCGACACGTCTCAGATGACCTTCTGTTCAAGTGTACCTTGTCTTCAGAACCCATCACATCTGCCATATCCCGTGTGGCTTCTGCATATGTCCTTACATGTCTTGTTAGGTACCATCAATAGTAAGCTGGATAGCTTCTACTGAATCCGATGATCATCAATGCTTCTCCTGAATGTTGCATAATGTTTGATTTTAAGTTCATTTGTCAAATCAACTGAATTTCTTCATGCCATCATATCTGTTTGCAATGAATCCACAGTATCTTAGTAAATTGTCAGTTCCTAGATGAATACATGACAAAGTACACACAGAAGTATCGAGTGTAGTTGTGATTATCCATACTAAACACCAACTGATCCACTGACACACACACACACACCAGAATCGACCAGTGTCAGGACCAGCAATAACCAACACAAGTGGCACACGACACAGAGCACTCTACGAGCTCTCAAAGACAAGAACCATAGCACTCTAGTGGATAACATTTCACTGTGATATCCGTGGAAATGAAGAGGCAGACAGACTGGCCAAGGCTAGAAGCAAAAACACTCATCCGACACAAGCTTCGACAAGAATGGTGTCACCAACATAACATCACCGGGGAGGACACAAGCCTTTTGCACCTGGAGAGATGGCAGAAAACAATCATCTATTGACTCAGAACTGGCCATTGTCGCCTACTGAGGGTCCTACATACTGCACCGAGAGACACACTCTTGGCCAATACTGATGCACTTTAGAGACAAGCTATGGGAAACCAAATGTGAACTGATCAACACCACACAGTTCATCACGAACATACAGATCCTGATCTAAATTAAGAGCCATAACTAACAGTGTTTGAATGCAGAAGAAGAAGATCAGTGTCAGCGAAACCACTGCCACGCAGTGTTTTATCAAGAGCTCCCAAATTTTGGCAATTATAAGTAGACTGTGTGGAATAAACCAAGCTCTACAATAACATCCTTGGACTGGAGAAAGGGGTGCCACACAAACAAATACCCCGTGGTAGGCGCTACAAGGTCAAGCGTTACTAATGTGTATTCTTGATCAACAGCATTTTCTCATGTGACTAGGGCATTCTGAACTATAGAGTTCTCTGTAATGGCCGAGTTGATAGGACCCATGGAGTCCACTGTGGATGCAGGTTGAGTTATACCAGTCCAGCCAGGAACTAACAGTTGCCCATCATATCACTTAACACGACAGAACAGCCAGCAAAAATCTTAAATATATTCTTGCTTAACAGCTTCTGGCAAAGCATCAAAATCGTGCGCTACATAAATTGTGATAGGTAACAGCGTATCACTTTCAACAATGACATACACATGGCTGTCGCCAGTTCCAGTAAAAATGGAATAGGACACACAGTGGCCAATGTCATTTAGGGTGCTGACAGTTTCAAAGCCTGACAGTCATTCCAAGAATAAATGAAATACATCGGCTACTGGGTGTCAAACATCATTCCAAGAAGTAGGTGCTTTGGCATTTTACATCGACCACAAGTCACAACGAGGCACACCTCCTAAGCTATGAATGTAACTAATCTCTCTGCCATTAGATGAATCCCTAACAACACATGTCAGTAGGCATGTGTATAAAAAGGTCACTAGAATGTCTAGCGGTTTAACATTCTCAGATATAAAACAAATAACTGGAGTATGACCATGGCATAACCTTTGAATCCCCATGTGCATCTATAATGCAGTGGGCGAGACGTAGCCCAGTGGTAAAGTGCTAGCTTGATGCGCGGTCGGTTTGTGATTGATCCCCGTCGGTGGGCCCATTGGGCTATTTGTCATTCCAGCCAGTGCACCACGACTGGTATATCAAAGACCGTGGTATGTACTATCCTGTGTGGGATGGTGCATATAAGAGAACTCTTTCTGCTAATCGAAAACAGTATCTGTGTGGTCCTTAACCATATGTCCGATGGTATTTAACCATAAATAAAATATGCATCGTTAAATAAAACATTTACTTCCTTCAGTATGCCATAGTCTGATCGGGGAAATGTGTTTGAATAAACAAGCAATATCGTTCCCATTGCATAATCATCCGTTTAACCTATGATCCTTTTTTTGTGTGCTCTGGTCTGCTTGCCTTTCAGTAGCGTAATCTGCTTTAGAGATTCTATCATCTTTTCGGGTATATAATCATGCCGGGAAATGTTATGGTAATGTACATCTTTAGCAAGTGGATCTATATCTTTGATGCGGCAGAGTAATTTTTCATCAGTTTTTACTACATTATATTTTTTTTTTACTACGTTTCCCAAAATGTTATCTGTTCTGTTATCCACAAAATACACACTCATCTGACTCAAAATAAGACTGTTGATATAATAGCAGGTCTGCTTCTCGTGGGTGTAGATGGATGCTGGTCACTTACATGTATATCTTCAATAGGATGTTGTCTCTTTCTGATATATTTTATATGTGTGAAATACTAACAATACCATCTATGTTACCCGTGATACTTACCATCTAAATGTGAAGGTATGTCCTTGTAGGTGTATCATCAAGTCGAGAGTTTGCATCATCGCATGTCTGCATCGTACAACAAACTTCTTCAATTTGTGATCAACTACCTGATGTTAAAGTTGTATCAGCTTTGGGGTTTTTTTCTTTTCAGGATTATAGGTAGTACTAAACCAAATAACTTCTGGCTGGGTCAAAGTTCGAGGTGCACCCAACTTTTGATAGAGAAGTGAACACCACAAGTCCTGTGATTGGTTATAAATGTGAGTGTGTTGGTTGAAAAAAATAATAGTTTTATCTGGGTAAAACAAATATGTAATTTTATTTCATCTAGTACCAATGTGTCAAGTAGCCTTGTGCTTGAAACATGTATGGGGTACCTGCAAAAAAAAGTACTAAAATTTTGTGCGGAACTAGGGTAGTCACAGACGCTACCCGTTATCTCAGAAACAAGCAGCTTGACCCCCAATTTTTTTCTGATTCACTTTAAGTGTGAGGGGTGGTAGTATTTATATCCGTGGCGTTTATGTCGATTGATACGCTGCAGGCAGGAGTTTAGCCACATATGTTACTATTGTCGTCTATGGGATTTGATTTGGTAGTATACACCCTATAGAGGTTCTGTCTACATCTGTGTTGCAATGGTGCGACTCTGATGTCCGTGATTCGTTCAGTGCATTACCTCATTTGCTACACATTGCCAAATATATGTTGACAACATAGGCTACAATGTATCCATGTACCCCTATCCTTAATTTCTGTCTTAATGAACCATACGCAAAATAAGAAAGCTGCAATTCCCATGTGACAAACAACTGAATTTTATTTATGTATCAACTCAAGTTTAAAAAAAAGTCACATAAATTACTGGGGGAAGGGGAAGGGGGGGGGGGGGAAAAGAGTCTCCGATCTGGTTCATGGGCTATAGACAACTAGTACAAATAATAAACTTAAAAATGTATACATTCTTAGGAAAATTAATTAAGTTTAAATACTGGCACGTGTATAGGTATTTATACAGGGGTAGTGGTTTCAGGACTCTAGCCAATGCAGCATATAATGGGCATTTGGCAAAATGGTGGTTGTTACATATTTATTATATTATTTTCAGATTGCGTTTACTCAGCATGATGAACAGTAACATAGTGAACAACAGCATGGTGAACGGCAGCGAGGAGTTGGATTGTGAGGCGGCAATACTAGAGCTGGGGACGTCAGTAATGCAGCCGTGGTCTGTGCCTGGCCGGTACGTCTACTGCTCTGTGAGTCTGACGCTGTCAGTGGCGATACTATTCGGAAACTGTCTGGTCATTTATGCAGTTGTTAAATTCAAGAAACTTCAGACTCGGCCAAACGCGTATATTGTGTCGCTGGCCTTCTCCGACATCGCGCTGGCGGTTCTGTTGTTTCCCCTGCACCTCTACGAAACGTGGAACATGAGGTGGGATCTGCCAGTGTGGATGTGCAAGATAAGGGTCGTCTTGGAAGTGGGCTTGATTCAAGTGTCCATGTTCAACTTATGCGCCGTTGCAATAGAGCGTTATTTATCCGTCTGCCATCCATTCAAACACCAGTTCATAAGCCACAGAATCACCGGCGTCATTATTGCTCTTTGCTGGATCATACCTTCCTTCACGTGGATCATATATGACCTAAGCGGCTGGCACTACCTAGGTATTGAATTCCACATGTACTGTCTCAATCAAGCAGGCAAATGCATACATCTTCTTAATACCGACGACAATGCTATTCCATCTATTTTATTTTTCCTTGTCCCAGGGTTCGTTATCGTAGTTGCCTACTGGAAGATATTTGCCACGGCAAGGAGGCATGCCCGAGAGATACGGACATTGACTCAGACACAGGAACAGAGGAAGAAGAACAGAGATTACCTGGGCAACACCAAGGCTGCTAAGGTGTTGGGGGTCGTGGTGGCCTGTTTCTTCATCAGTTGGATGCCGGTCAATGTGACCTATAAGATCGACATTGATACAAACTACGAGCTTGTGCCGGCCCTTCTCATCGATGTCCTGGTGTGGCTAGGGTTCGCGAACTCGATGATGAATCCTATAGTGTACTACATATTCAGTCAGGACTTTAAAATAGCCTTCAAAACTATCATCGGCCTCAAGACGGTAACGATGGAAGACAACTGAGCAAAGTTCACGAGGCTAGACAGAGAGAGAGAGAGAGAGAGAGAGAGAGAGAGAGAGAGAGAGAGAGAGAGAGAGAGAGAGAGAGAGAGAGAGAGAGAGAGAGAGAATTGGTCAAGGAGAGAGATGGTGGAGGGGGGAGGGAGTGCCTCTGCTATTGGCGTGTAAGCTACTTTTACCTATTTAGTAGCATGTAATATTTTTTTTATTACCCATATGGTTAAAAAGTCCTTGGTAGGCCTGCATAAAGGCTACATTAGGTTGTTTTTAATACGATTTTTTATGTCAACGAGTGATGTGTGAAAACCTTATTTTCACGAATTGCGAAGCAATGAGTTAAAATATGGTTTCAACACATCACGAGTTGACATAAAATCGTATTCGAAAAAAACCCCACCATGAAATGGTCTATTTAGTATATATATATTTCCTAATTTTTGACAATATATTTTGCTTTCTGTTAATATCTTTCCCTTTTCCTATCGAAAACACGTAAGGCCATGATATATTTCTTCCGATGGAACTTTTCCAGAAAAGTTTTTGATGCATTGCCGTTAATGCTACTGATTGATAAGATACAAAGCAATTATGATCGGTTCGCTGTATGCACTGATTTACACTGAAATTCACAATTTTGACGAACAAATTGGTTCGTTTTAATATTTATTTGTTTTAAAATAAAAATGATCTTTATTCAGTTATTAAATTAACATCTGCTGTGCAAACATACCCGAAAAAGCGATTCTCCAAAACACCCCACAAAAAAAAAAAAACCCGAATCGAACGCTGTTAAATTTTAAATTAAACTCGGTGACACGAAATTGTCTTCGTTATTTAGCTTCGAATTCAATTCGTTTAGATACTTTATTGTAACTGGAATTCATATCCTTTTTTTTACAGGTACAGTTGTTTAAATTACATTTTTGTTTATTTTTCAAATACGATCAGATGCATTGGTAATCATCAAACTAACATACGAACAAACGAGACAAAGGGAGATAATTTAATCATGCACTTTTACAAAAAAGTAAATACGATTTCTAAATTTTCACTGTAGCTAAAATACAGTGAAAATATGACTTTTCACCGGATATCACTTTTATGGTGGTAATAGATCTATATACTGCATTGCTATGTATATAATAAAACAAGTGATACATACCACTAGAACGTTATCGATTGGCGCATTAAGAACGGCAATTAACCGAGTTGAGCGATATAAGAATTCTTCATCATTTATTGCGAATTTATCGATGTATAACACTCACAAATGGTATAAAATCGCGTAGCGTAGCGAAGCGATTTTGTACATTTGTACATTCATACATCAATAAATTCGCAACAAAAAAATGACGAACAATTCTTATAATTACAAACAGCACAACCTATTTAGTTAAAAATGCACATAATTCATAAATCAGTTCGAAAGTTCTGCCCATGATCTTCTTTGCGTAATGACGTCTGAGGTGTTTAATTTAAAATCCTTCACTACGCTACGTAACTGTGTGCAGTTTGTGACAGTTGTACATCGATAAATTCTTTTTTTTTTAAATGACAGATTTTGTATCATTACAAAGACAGGAGCTTGTGCACATGGTGGGTTAAGCAGTCAAACCCGTCACTTGATCAAGAAAATGTTCTCTTTTTCAATACTTTTCCAGGGAAGCCTATCTTAACCACTCATAAATTTCGCTAACCACATATTAGCCCCCCCCCCCCCCCTCTAAAATATGTGCACAAGGCCTGGACACTATATTTAGTTAAAATACACGTAAATCATCTTCTAGCGTCCTTTCCATGACCTGTGTTGCAGAATGACGTCCCCTCCGGTGTAATGACGTCATTTTCTGAGGTTTATCGAATGATAACATTCAGTTCTTCTTCGACGTCGCCCATTCAAATTTAGGAAATCTTATAAATGCGGAATTCTTTTAATTATATTTACCCACGATTCTCTCTCTCTCTCTCTCTGTCTGTCTCTCTGTCTGTCTCTCTCTCTCTCTCTCTCTCTCTCTCTCTCTCTCCTCTCTCTCTCTCTCTCTCTCTCTCTCTCTCTCTCTCTGTATATGTTTGTATATTATAAGTTGTAGAAGATATCAAAAGTCTTACATTGACGATCTGCATCAACGGTTTCTTCAAAACGTACAATAGTATTTATTAATTTCCAACAGGATTACTTTTATTTTTTATAAAAGTAATCATTGTAAATAACGGAAAGGTATTATTTTATTATTAATTTAAGTTAACCAATAAAGGAAAATACATACAACTGGTCACTTCCAGAGTGTTTATTTATTATCTTTACAATCCCCCTTTTATCTAAACTCGTCTCCAGTTTTCTTTACCAAGTATGTGTAAAATGTCTTTCTTGAGTTTTGATAATAAACGTCTGTGACATCAGTTTCAAACCCTTCGAATCGCACAGACGATCTGATGGCACAATGGGAAGTTGGCAGAAAAGCTGGCATTGAAGACTGTTATCCGCAGAATGGCTTGTCCTGATGGTTTCTTGTAGATATGATTTCCTTGGCAGCATTTTCCTCAACATTAGTACGTGAAGTAAAAATAGCAGATGTTACTAATGAATTTGAAAAAAGTAACGTTTTGATACTCATTTTATTGCTCAGCCACCTTTATGTAATGACTCTGTAGACAAGTCATGGCTTGTTGAAGCACGCGTCCAGCCTGCAGACTCTGTTTACAGAAGGTTTCTAACAGCTCTGGGTCGGATGGAATGTCTGCCTCGGTTGGCCAATTACACCTTTGTGTCATGGTAGCATGGGTTTTCTGCGACAGCGCCAAGTCCATGAGGGCAGAGATTGAGTGGGGTGTCTGAGATAATGGAGATGGTATTGGGGCTGGTGTAAGGGACAATAATATACCGCCGAAGTCAAACCTTTGGGGTTGATATAATTTCTATTCATGGTTAATTCCCTTGGTGTATTTTTTTTTCTAATCCATGTTGTTTTTGCAATTGTCTTGTTATGTCATGTTTTCAGTGTTGTTTTGGTGCACCTTTGGATGTGACATCTAAAAATGTATAGGTGTTTATGGTGTATGTGAGTCCAGTGTTTACTAAATTCCCCCACATGTCTATAGGTTTTGTTTTCAACGCAAAGAAGACAAGACATGCCACTTTTAAATTCCCTCTTTTGGCAGTGGAGTGGTGGAGATTTCCTGGGGGGTTTCTTTGTAATCGTCCTGGTCTTCACCCAGGAAGTCCATCTCCTCATCACTCACTGATATTTGTAACATGTCCATATCTGAGAAAATATAAACATATACATAATAATTTTGGTATTATATATTCCTTTTTATATGAGTGCGACAACTTGAATGTATTCCATTTTGAACATATAATTCTTATTTTTAAAACTTTCTAAAGATCATTAAATAATGTATTTCCCTTACCCCTTTCTATATTTCATTACACAGCTATTAGTACACACTAATTATAGGACACGTCCCGCTAGTCCCATAAAAGGTAACTTTTGCCACCAAGACAGTTACCAACAAGCAAATATTTGTTCCCGAGAGATGAAATAAACTTCACTTGTTGTGATAAAAACCTATGAGCTCAAATGTTAACTATATGTCTTAACATATTTTCCATACAGTCCATACAGATCAAATTTAAAACAATACCATGCCTTCACACAGGCATCATCCTATTATGAGTTAAAAATGTAATGGAACATTCTAAATGTCTATTTTTAACATTTAGGTTGGAGTTTTGTATTTATTTATTATTTGATATATCCCCTCAAAATATTTTAGACTAAATTTTAATTAGAAGGTTTTTCCACCAAGTGGGTGGATTATTACCTTCACATGGCAACAACCTATCTATATGAACTATTTTTTTTTTTTTTTTTTTTTTACACGTACCAGGCTTTCTCTGCATTTTTGGTAGATGCAACCACACTGGCTGACCTTGTTTTAACTAGTGTTTTTGTACCAACTTCATATCTTTTTCTTCGTCACTTTATTGCCGGTGTGCCATATTGACATATCCACTCTTCAGCAATTTTCCTAGGTATGGTTTTGACCTCAATATTTGCTAGAGAATATGCCTGTCCATTTAGTAAATATATCTGTTACCACCAAAATGTATTTATTTCCTGAGGAACTTCGTTCTAAAGGGCCCATTATATCTGTTGTAATGCATTCCACTGGGGAGCTATTTCATTCCATTCAGGGCGACAGTTAACTTCTTTTGCTTTCATCATTAATGATATATTTGCGTCTTGTAACTGTTGGGCTCTTAATATTTCAGGACTCACAAAATCTTGTGATTTTGTTTAACTTTTATATTTACTCCGTTTTGTATACTCAATACTTTTATGAGATATTAAGGAATCCACTTCATAAAGGTTTTCACTGTCCACTAGGGAAGGATTTTCACTTTGTGAAGGCTGATTATCAGTCTGATGTTTGGGAATGTGATTTGAGTACATCATCTTTCAATGCTATATTGTCAGTGCACACAATTTTTTTTTTCAGATTGAGTTCTGGTAAGAACTGCACATGGGTTGTTATTTACAGATGTTTTGTGGATACTCACAAGGTCCATTTTCACGATGGCATTGTTTACAGTAATCTCCATGTGGGCGCCTGCTCAAAGCGTCTGCGTTCCAATGAATGGAGCCAGGTCTATGCATCTGGATGAGATAATAATTGCCAAACTCCTGTAACCATCTAGCCATTTGTTTAACTGGTCGTTTGATTCGCTTGGACCAAACTACTGCTGAGTTATCACTGCGTATTGTAACTGGGTGACTAAATATATGAGGATGCCAGGTACAGCATGCTGTAACTACTGCTAGAAGTTCTCTCTGTGTAGTACAGTATTTTTTTCTCTGAGGGAGATAAGCTTTTGCTCATGTAAGCAAGTACACTTCATTTCCATTTTGTATCTGGGTCAAGACCGCATCTGACGCGTCTGTATCAATGATAATATCATCAGTTGGTTTGGAGTATCGCAATACTGGGGCTGATATTAATGCTTCTTTAAGTTTTATAAATGTTTCGTCTGCATCTTCATTCCATTGAAATTGTATTTTTGGACTGGTCAGATTGGTCATAGGCTTCGCAATTTGCGAAAATAGTTTTATAAACCATCCATAATATCCGGCAATTCCGAGAACAGACAACAATTCCTTTCTATATTTTGGTAATCTTCAACCTTTGATAGCTTCATTTTTATGGTTGAGTTATCACACCATCCCTAGTAACTACGTGGCCAAGGACATTTACTTCTGTTTTGAAAAGCTCACATTTAATGGGTTTCAGTTTCAACCCAGAATTATATAAGCGATCTAGAACATATTTTAATTTTTCCAATGTCTCTCCAAATGTCTCACCAAATATTATTAGGTCATCTATGTAAACAAGACACTCAGTCCACTGAATTCCCCCTAATACCGTAGTCATTAGTCTTTCAAACACTGCTGCACAATTCCGGGTATACTGCTCGTTTCATTGCATCCAGGTCAAACCGTTCCTAGAGAATAGGGTTGCAGTCAGGATACGATTCCTGTACCAAACGTCAGAGGTCATCTCGTAAATCAGCTATTGATTTTTTGGGTTGTCTCACTCTATTGAGGAGATTTTCCCGTTAAGCGTCCGGTAATATCGACGCGTAACGTTTTCGTAATGTTTCGGCAAGCCACGAATAATCATATCGATTTCGTTCCGATAACCGAGAATAAAATCTTTGGACGGTTCCTTCTAAGGGTGTCTTTCCAGTGGCGCGGTTTTACCCGCGCGGCTATTTCTGCTGCAAAGCGGTAACAATCAAATGCGTTGATTTGCATTGACGTCTTTCCATTGACACGGGTGTATCGATTTTTTTGCCAGCCGTGCGGCTCGAACCGCACGGGGAATCCATAAAATGACGTCATTCTGGGGTATTAAACATGGTTACCCATCTCCCGTACTTGTGTGTTTTATACCGCTATTTAATTTTCAAGTTTTAGGTGTAGGCATGTTTAGCATTCTTCGTGCAATGGGCGAGACAAGTTCACACATGAGCAAATTGAAATTTAACTGACTAAGTGATCGAAAACCCGGTAGTTATTACCAATCCACAAGTGAATATAAGTACTAGATCTGAAGTAACAATTGCTTGGCGACAATCGAAAGAAAATTCAACGTCCAAGACATGACAGGTGCAATAATAATAATAATAATAATAATAATAATAATAATAATTTAATATTATGCTACTATTATACACGCATATGAATGGAAAGTTGATAAACACAACCATCATAATGAATTAAAATAATAGTTGGTTCACTAAACTACGTCTACACAGTATCGGTGACGGATCAGGAAATTTTGCAATGTTTTAATTTTGAAAGATTTCAAGTTTGTCAATTTAAAAATTATTTATTGAAAAAAAAGGTGAATAAAGCGAATCCGGACTCCCATGTCTCCCTTCTGAATCCGGTTATGTTAACACCCTTTATCCTCGTTCAATAATGAAAAACGCCGTACCGATACTATAATAACATGAACTGAGTTCAAATGACTGATGTGCATGCTCATCAACTTCCTACTTGCAATAATATTTACCGTGTTCACTTTAGTAACAAAGAATAAAAATACCTTTTATAGCAAGAATTGTGTTATTTTAGGAGTTTGAACTATTGTGTTTTTAAAATAATTTTTATGATACGGTGGGTTGTTCGGTTCCTCTTATTCATCCCTGCCTACGGACCTGTGGTGTCAGTAAAACATAATCGGTTCCTCATTATTTTATGTTCCCAAAATATGTGTCATTTTACATGTGCTAGCTCTCGTATCTAATAGTCCTTTTTTGTGCGTTTTTTTTTTTGTAATTAATTTCAGTTTGGTTTGATGTAAAACGAAATGTATGCCTATGTGTTTGGGAATAGGCCTATAATAAAAAACACAAAAAAACCCACAAAAAACAACAAAACAAAGATGTCAGTTTGAGATTGACTTATCAACAAACTAGGTCTCCTAGATCTAGACCTCAAACTCGCCGCTGTTCCATTTGGTATGTAAGAAGCCTTACCAAGGTTATCAAGGATGAGTGATGTATCCGGTCTAGAATTCATAACTATTTTAACAATAATTCAATACTGTAACTATCACAAAACGAATTATAACTACTGCAACAGCATTTATTTTTTCTATTATGACAAAAATACCTATAATCACAACCTCACAGCATGTGTGACTGGTTTTATTTACATATTATACATTTTCAAAATGATTTAATTTGATCCCATCGCTGTCACCAAATCTGTATCCGGTTCGGGGTGGTGTAGGTTACGTGGTAGCGTTGCCGTGACCGGATATGTAATATTTTTAAGTGCAACTACTAGTTGGTCAAAGGCTTTACACACCGATCGGCTAAATATTTATACTATAAATAAGCTTTGCATGTCAACAAAGAATTATCTTTGCTGATATAAATAACACACTACTAAAAAGAGCAAGATCAACAAATGATATAACTAACACTTGATTTATTTGCATAAATACATTTGTATTCTTCTCTGTTTGACGTATAGATACCCGAGACGAATTTATAATTAAACTGGAGGGGAGATAATTCCTGGGGCGAAATAAAAAAAGGGACGAATAGACGGACGCGGTAAATCAGTAACACAACTATACTCTTCAAAAGAAGAAACGCAAAACCACATTGTCGTAACATTTGGAGAATTGATTTAATTATTGAATGGTGAGTCCGATAATTACCAAATGTTGCAGGATTGTTCACAATTCACTCTAGTCCATTGTGAGTAAGTGATAGGACACACCACCAAGGTCAAGGTCATCTGGAGTCAATACCGGGTGTGGCCTCCGCGTGTGTTGACAACTGCCTGGCACCGCCTGCCCATTGAAGCAACCAGAGTACGGATGACGTCCCGGGGGATGGTGGCCCACTCGGCCTGCAAGGCTGCTGCCAGCTCGGGCAGGGTCTGTGGCTGTGGTTGTCGCTGTCGGAGGCGTCGGTCCAACTCGTCCCATAGATGCTCAATTGGGTTCAAATCCGGTGATATCGATGGCCAAGGAAGGACATTAATGTTGTTGTTCTGTAGGAAAGCCGTTGTGAGACGTGCTGTGTGAGGCCTGGCGTTGTCATGTTGGAACACTGCGTTGGCGTTGGCCATAACTGGAACGATGTGTGGCCGGAGGATCTGGTCAATGTAGCCCTGTGCATTCAGGTTGCCCTGCACGTGGACCAGGTCAGTTCTGCCAGTGTGTGAGATGGCTGCCCACACCATGACACAACCCCCGCCGAATCTGTCCACTTCCTGCACGCAGTTTGCCACATAACGTTCACCACGACGCCTATACACGCGACATCTTCCATCATGACGTCGGAGCAGAAATCGGGACTCGTCACTGAACCACACCTGTCTCCATCGCAGTTGAGGCCATTGTCGATGAATCTGGCACCACTGCAGTCGGAGTCGACGGTGTTGTGGTGTTAAGATGACACCTCGAACTGGACGTCTGGCACGAATTCCTACCTCACGTAGGCGGTTCCGTACGGTCTGGTCGGATATCCTGCGCAAACCTGGTATTGCTGCGGCTGTGGAGGTGGCAGTAGTCAATCGTTCCCGAAGGTGGCGTACCCGGATGTAGCGGTCCTGCCCGGGGGTAGTGACCCGTGGTCGAGCGGATCTAGGGAGATCACGTGTTGATCCATGTTGCTGGTAACGGTCCCACAGTCTGGAGATGGTGCTTGGGGACACATGGAATGCCCTGGCAACGGCCGTTCTGGATTCGCCTGCGTCTAGTCGGCCGATGGCATTGTTTCTCTGCGGTTCACTGAGACATGGCATGTCCTGGATTGTCAACTGTCGGCCAGATACAGAGGCCAGGCAAGCAAACACCCTGCACTTTTATACTGTCGGTGTTCATGTTGCACGTGCAGACAACGCTCGTGCAGTGGTGACATGGTTTGCACGTGGCTGCGTTTTTGCGAATATTCACATTTTGGAACTTTATTGTACAGTAGCTGCGTTTTATCGAATGTAACCGTGGGAATGTGTTTGGGACATGCAATGACCTTATATTCACAAAGCATGAACCGGTAGGAAGCATAAAATCGGAGTTATAACCCATTTGTACCCTTTTGCGTTTCTTTTTTTGAAGAGTATATATATCGCGATTAACACGGCGTCCAAATATATATTTTGATCACGGTATTAATTACATCTATTTCTGTTATATTTGCTTAGTTGTGATCTAAAACTAAATCAAGATATCAAAACACTTACATAGCCTACACTTCAATGCCGAAAATAAAGCCCGTCTTGGCGTCTGCTTCAACGGTTTCTTCAAAAAGTACAATATTATTTATTAATTTCCAACAGAATTAAAAGTAATCATTGTAAATAAAGGACAGCTATTATTTTATTATTAATTTAATTTAACTTATAAAGGATAATACACACAACGGGTCACTTCCGGTTCGTTTACACACATAACCGGAGTTTGCCAATCGAGTGTTTATTTATTAACTTTACAGTAGACATGATGAACGTTTTAGGTAGCATGTCTCAATTATTATTATTATTATTATTATTATTATTATTATTATTATACTTTGCTTTCTCTGTTGTGTTTTATTTGGTCATTTGCGGCACATCCCGACTAGAGGTTTCTTACAATGTATATTACATGCTGTTATGATGTATTCCATGTAAATAATATTTTCCGACTTGTCAATAATGGCATATTGTTCAATTTGTTATACTTTTGTCGTGCTATACTACAAGACATCTAATACGCTAATATGCCATTCATATTACTTAATAATTTACTACTACAAAACAAACTAGAGCTTTGTCAACTATATCTAATCTTATTTTAAAGTAATCATGACTGGTAATCTAATCATGCATAAAACTAATGCTTTAACAAATCAATGTGCTCTAGTGTTGTCGTTAAACAAACAAACTTTAGATTTGACAGATCCTGCTGGAAAATACCTTTTGGGCGTCGTTGCCATGGAAATTTGTGATACAACAGTAATCTATACATTACTGATAATTTAAGTACAAACATTGTATGCTTTGATTTCATATTGTTGCGGGATTGTCCTTTGGTTTACAAATCTCAACTGGGGAATTGATCACATTGTTTAATCTTCAACATAGTTAACGCCCTTGATTTTCAAAGAACTGGCCACAGATCACAGTTATCTTCCCATCCGGAAATTTGTCCGTGCAAGTAGTCTGCTGTTTGACCGTTTATTTGATGGAAGACAACTTTGAAGTGACAACTGTTTGACTTAAGTTGACAGTGGGGAGCAAAAAACAATCAAAACGAGCTGGACAACAGGGGTTGTCCTTTTCAGGGTGTACACAAATCCATGGTCCTGCTGATAGTAATAAAAATGTTATAGCCACTTCCACTATATAGAAGCATATAGCGTAATTAACTGTGGCCTGTGGCCAACTATAACACAAAAAAACGAACTACTTGCTACATAACTATTAAGAATTAAAAATAAATTGTTTAGGTAAGTCATCCCAAAATGGCATATGTTAGTGAAACCTGAGCTAATAATGAGACATCAATCTTTATTTGTTGAAGATCTACTAGCTCGAGTTAGCTCCAGCCCTCCTTTTATTGATATTGATTCCCCATGATATCAAATATAGGGAGGGCTGGAGGTGACTGGATCTAAAGATACACATGCCTATCGTAATGTTCGTGATGTGAATGCATGCATCGACTAAACCATACACATAATTTATATTAATATGCATTTATCCAATTTATTTTACTTTTTAAATCTACAATATTCTTAGTAAGATTGAAAATGGTGTATTGCATTGTTATATTAATGTTAATATTGTATTGAGTATTGTTCATATACTGTTTAAGTTAAATATGTTGTCCTCGACTACGATAACGTTAACTGATATTGTCATGACTGTGTTTGACATTTCCAGAGTTTTTTTGGTGTTCACTCGTGCTGTAATTTGGTCGATCAATAAACCATCACAACACCTACATACTCTGTTTCTTATCTGTGTGAAAATGTAGCCCTTATTAATTACTGTTATCGTTTGTATTCTGTCTTTCTTACTTCTATTCTGTCTTTACTAGGGGACATATAAAATATCCCTTGCTACTAATAGAAAAATGTAGCGAGTTTCCTCTCTAAGAATATGTTAAAATTACCAAATGTTTGACATCCTATAGCCGAAGATTAATAAATCAATAGTAGTAGACCCACGACTTGAGCTAGGTCAAGTGACCTGTCCTGCGCTCTGATTGGTTGACCTCTAGGGGTCATGGGGTAATGATATCACGGCGTGGCTCTAATTTAATGGATTTGGCAGCTGACCTTTGTGACCTAGGTTAATGGGTTTGGCAGCTGTCAGGTTTAAGCATGGGGACGCTACTTTAACGGGGGTTAATAACATTGACAGCTCTCATCTGACCTCGGTAACCTGGGTGATTGGGTTCGACAGCTATCAGGTTTGAGCGTGGGAACATTGCTTTAACGGGGGCTAATGCCTTCGGTAGCTGTCATCTGACCTCAGTGCCCTGGATAATTGGGTTTGACAGCTGTCAGGTTTAAGCGTGGGGATGCTACTTTAACGGCGGTTAATGACTTTGACAGCTATCAGCTGACCTCGGTGACCTGGGTGAATGGGTTTGACAGATGTAGGGGGTCCAGAAAAGTGGTATTGCGTGACGGGAAAAGAGGCTGGTGTGAGGGTGGGAATGTGACCTCTGAATGTGGCGTCAGTGTAAAATAATGGATATTTCAGCTGTCAGGAGTGAATGTGAATAAGAACAAACTGGTTTCTGCCAGTTCTATAAACGTGATAGCGTGGGTACGCCATTCGAAAGGTATAAAAAATCCAGAATTAGAACGACTGGTATTCGCTTAGAAAAGTTGCAAGAGAGAAGACGTATACCGTTGATGTTACTTACGATATATCATATTATATATAAAATGGCATCGGGATATTCAAGAAACATTACAGAAGGCAATGAAAGTAGATGTCAAACAGATCTTGGTGGTAACATTGGGCACATTGCCATTCACGTTCGTCGGTTTGACGAGGACCGTGGTAAATTGCTTCTTACCAAGAAAGGCGTCCCTTTGACGATGAAGCAGTGGTTAGAACTAGGGACATTCAAACGAGACACATCACAATATATCGATGACAACATCTAAGTCGAGACCATTTACAAGGGAGTAGACATTCGTCAGTGGTGATTTTGCGGAAGCCTTCACGTCGAGGTGTTAGACTGAATGGCGAAAAATGAGAAAAACTCCAGAAATGTTTTGTTGGTATGTACGGCTTCGTACCATAGATGAGAGATCCGTGCCACTTAGGATCATCAGAAACTGATGGGAGCCATAACATGTCTGGAATGTAATTCTGCATATTAGACGTGTTCAGACACGATGTTGCCTACGACGCTGATGACCTATGGGATGGCGTCTCGAGACATTACTTGTTCTGTCATCGTCCCAAAATGAGAGGATTCTACAGACGATATCTACACATTTCGTCGGTAGCCCCACCAGATGAGCTAGATACCAAATGAGCATGCTAAGTCCGGTTTCTTCTACACGGGAAACTACGATGCCGTCGTCTGTTACTGTTGTGGACTACGTGCCTATGGATGGAAGAAGTTGGACGATCCAGTGATGGAACATTACAATTTTGTTTGTTTTGTTTTTTACGGGAGTATAAATACGGGTGATATTAGAAACAGTGGATATGGCTGATTGAGAAGAGTTCTTGCATTCAATCTGCTACGATCCCAAACATTCAGGTAGTTTTCATGACCTGCTAAACTGTTTGTAGCCCTAAGAGCTGAGGGAAAATTTAACATTGCCCTAAAATGTATTCAACAATGGCTAAGAGGTCAAGACGAGACAGGAACAACGTAAATTTCCTCGCAACAAGATGGTCGTTGAGGGGTTAGACAGTCACTAGCAGTGCAATTTGATGGAGGTGGTCAGCTTGGCAAAATACAATGAGGGGATCACATATTTACTGATTGACATCGATCTCGTCTGCAGATATCTTTGGATCTATCCACTCAAGTCTAAAACGGCAACATCGGTCATGGAGACTCACCAAATTGTAGGAATCCCAAGACAGACGGCCACACATATTTCAGTCCGATATGGGATCTGAATACAACAAACTCACACTTATATATCTGTAAACTTCACACTCTGCCGATGATAGTCCTCTACCAAATGATCTACTTCGTAAATACCATCAGCAACTGATTTCATACACAGCATCCATCTATCCATCTGTTCCACGTATCGTCAGTAACAATTCCATCATACCATTTTGAAAGACCTATAGCAATTAAATGACATGATACCATTAACATGCTGCATGTAATTCATGAAATTAGTATTATCCTGTCTATGGATGATGCATATAAAAAGATCTTTGCTACTAATGGAGAAAAAACATGTAAAAATTACCAAATGTTTTACATCCAATAGCCGATGATGAATAAATCAATGTGCTCTAGCGATGTCGTTAAACAAAACACACTGGCTTTGTTATCTTTAATTAGTACAGAATCGTTTATACTAACAATATGGACAATGAAGATGATCACATAAAATGCATTGCTGTATATTGTGTTAAGCCAACACATTCCACGTACATTATACATAGCATATTGTAATACATTTTACAATATGTACCAGTTCACAATACCTTTGTCTTCATTTACAATGCACCAATGACTAATGCGTCTACCAAGGAACCTAACATTCCTTCGCCTTCTTGGTGGGACTGACGTCGGAGTAAATGACGTTGATGGAATTGGCTGGTTTGAAAGTAAAGTTTGTTTTATTTAATGACGCCACTAGAGCACATTGATTTTTAATCTTATCATCGGCTATTGGACGTCAAACATATGGTCATTCTGACACTGTTTTTAGAGGAAACCCGCTGTCGCCACATAGGCTACTATTTTTTACGACAGGCAGCAAGGGATCTTTTATTTGCGCTTCCCACAGAAAGGATAGCACAAACCATGGCCTTTGTTGAACCAGTTATGGATCACTGGTCGGTGCAAGTGGCTTACACCTACCCATTGAGCCTTGCGGAGCACTCACTCAGGGTTTGGAGTCGGTATCTGGATTAAAAATCCCATGCCTCGACTGGGATCCGAACCCAGTACCTACCAGCCTGTAGACCGATGGCCTGCCACGACGCCACCGAGGCCGGTGGCTGGTTTGAAGACCTGGTGTGCTGGGCAGTAGTGACCGATGCTGATGAAAGGTCTGGTTTAAAGGCCAGGGGCCAATTTCACTAAACATCGTAAGCTACGTTTTGCACGTAAACGTAACTCTACGACTGAAGAGCATTTCACAAAGAGGTGTAAACGTAAGGTACGAGTAAAGTTAGACGTAAACCTAAGAATGCCCTCGACCACAACTAGTAGCACACGTAAGGTCGTTCGTCTGCTTCAACAAAATCTGAAAATGGCAGCACATTTTATTTTACAAGCTGTTTTTGACCGGCAATTGCGCCGAGAACGGGTTTTTCGAGAAAGAACAAGCGTTTTAGATACCATGAATGACAGGGAACTCATCGAAAGATACCGGTTTCCAAGAAAGAGCATTGTTGAACTTACAGAGTTGGTGAAACTAGATATTGCAAGCATCACATCACGATCAAGACCAATTCCTGCTCATATTGAGGTACGAAAAACATACTTTTTATGTTCCCTGTGTCTGTTTCTCTTATCATTCATTTATAAATTTTCTCCCTATCGTATTGTGAGAATTAAAGCAATACCTTAGTACAAAATAATGCATTTTTTATGGCATTCAGTGCAAAATATATGTAGTAACAAGACTTTATCATTATTATTATTATCATTATGCAATATACAATATTTCCTATTGTAAGTTTCAATCTACTTTGTTCACCCTGTTACACCCCTCCCTCTCCCACACAGTGATTAATTCAGACACATACAGTTGCATCACTGAGATAAATGCAATTTAAAGTTTATATTGTTTAACGACACCACTAGAGTACAGTGATTTATTAATCATCATTGGCTATTGAATGTCAAATATTTTGTAATTTTCAGTCTTAGAGATGAAACCCGCTATCTTTTCCCCCCAATTAGTAGAAAGGGATTTTTTATATCCACCATCTCACACACAGGATAGCACATACCACAGCCTTTGATATACCAGTTGTGGTGCACTGGCTGGGCCCCGTCAACGGGGATATATCACAAACCGACCACATATCAAGCTATTGCTTTAACATTGGGCTACGCCCCACCCCTAAATGGATGTTAATCACCTGTGGTGAATTGAAATGCATGTACCAGGCACCGCGTAGCAGGGGGCTGGTACCAATAATTGTGAATAAAAAATATTGGTAGTAAATCTTAAGGCAGAGATGAATTTTACTTGTTGCATGCAGGGAATTGTATTTCAGGACAAATTTTAAGGATGAGCATACCCCTGAAACCCTTCGAAAATTTGTCTCAATGAGCTCCCCACCCCCACCCCGATAGTCTACGTGCTTCTAAGTGCCTGTATACAACACAGATTTTGTTAATGTAGTGTTGTAAATCACTAAATAACTCCTTAACCAGGGAGGGGCGAGACGTAGCCCAGTGGTACAGCGCTCCCTTGATGCGCGGTCGGTTTGGGATCGATCCCCGTCAGTGGGCCCATTGGTCTACTTCTCGCTCTAGCCAGTGCACCAAGTGGTGCAACGCCTTTGGTATGTGCTATCCTGTCTATGGGATGGTGCATATTAAAGATCCCTTGCTGCTAATTGAAAAGAGTAGCCCATGTAGTGGCGACAGCTGGATTCCTCTCAATATCTGTATGGTCCTTCACCATATAACTGTAAATAAAATGTGTTGAGTGTGTTATTAAATAAAAATTTCCTTCCTTCCTTCCTTAACCAGGACTTCTAGATTATGATAGCCCCACTCACATGGCTGGTGATATTCAATGTTGGGCTAGTAAATAACTAATATTACCATGCTAATATTTTATTTATTTAAAGTAGGGCGAGTGGATTTTTAACCGTGGTTAGTAAATTTCTTATAATACTGATCCCATGGTTAGTGATTTTCATAAAAATTCCAGAAGCCCTGCCTTAACCTTTCGCAAAGCATTGTGATGCATTGACATACTTTATAAAGAAAAAAACAACCCATGCAATTTAATTAAATGTTTTTTGTATTTTTTTGTAAGGTTATATCATACTATTATGAACAAATAACATATTTGAATCTATAATTGTCATTTAATCAATCACCTCTGAAAGAAAGAAGATGAAATGTATATTATTGACAATATGTTTGTCTTTTATCATTTTCAAAACAGAAACTGATAACCAACATTTTTTACCCTAAAAGAATCCAATTTTCACTTTCAAAAGGAGGGGATGCATTATCAAAAAGAGTTATGGACATCATTACATAAAGGTCATCAAAACGACCTTATATTAGAAATTGATTTATGTGTATCGTTAACAGAATATATAATACGCCCCCCCCCAACCCCCCCCCCCCAAAAAAAAAAAAAAAAAAAACCCACCCAAAATACCAACTACCCAAGGACATTCATCATGTTGAAATGATTATTGATTTGTAAATATATTCTGTGTTTAGTCAACTTGTGTTGTCCAAAATGAAACAATAATACAGACAGTTTATGGTATAATTTAATATTGAATGTTTCCAATTTCACTTATTCTCATATTAATATTTCTGTCAGCACACTTTAACCCCCATTACTACATATATGTTACATCAGGTTTGTTGCATTGCTATATCAATTTATCAGTCATCCTGCCAAATTAATTTGTTTAAAAATGGTAATATCATTCCAAGCAGTGTGTTATGTCTTGCTATAACATTTTAATGTACGTAATCTCAAGGACAAAAGTCAAGTAGTTAGTTAGAACTGTCTTATTTGTTATAACCATAATCTTAGAGTGCCTGCTGATACAATTTTCCTCAGCAAAATTAAATTAGTTATCATTGAAATCTAGGTATCATGTCAAAACAATGTAAACAAATTGTGAACAAAAATTCTGGATATCATGTACCAAATTTATAAATTCATGGCCAACATTAGATATTTCAGTTGGACAACCATTATTACGATACATTAATATAAATAAGTAACAGAACAATGATTGATTTTTTTTTTACATTTTCTCATATGTTATACGACCAATGTAGTCCATGACCACTTATAAAGAAAGAAGAAACACAGAGTAATAATTATTGTAAAATAGCAGTGAAATAAAGTGTTTGACTTATAAATCATGCATTTAATATTTTAATTTCAATTATTTATTTTAGGTGATGACTACACTTAGATTCCTTGCAAAGGGGGATTTCCAATCAGAAATTGCAGACATAGATGACATTTCTCATTCTTCTGCATGCAGATGCATAGAGAAAGTATGCAATGCCATATGCAAAAGACTTAATAATATCAGTTTTCCCCAAGCTGTACCAGAGTTAGGGGCAATGAAAGAAGACTTTCACAAGGTATGAAAAACATGAACATAATATTACTTCAATACTTGTACAAACAATGTCATAGTCAGCATGGCTTGAAATAAATAGTGCTTATAGAAGGATTTGGAATGGTCTTTGAAAAACTTGGACCTGTGAAATGAATTTTATACAACACAATTACAAGTTAAAATGCAGATAAGACAATTGCCTTTGAATTTTTCATTGGTTTTCTGACATTTTTCTTCATGTCCCTATGTGTATGAAATGAATTGCTTTTTGCAGGCCACTAATTTTACTGCTGTAATGATATTGAGATACTTTAATAACTTGAATGTGGTGACATTTATCATGAAATACATTTCTTTATTCCCAATATGGTTAAAAATATTTTGCAGCATATCAAAGTGATGCGTCCAACTAGAACGGCAAGTGTGAAGTAAGACAACGACATCCTAGATTATCGCATTGCAACTTCACAGGAACGTCAACCAAACCACTTGAATGACTTAAATTAAGATTGATTATATGTAATAAATAGGATATTAAACTTGTGACAACTGAAAATTATTTCACTCGTTACATGAACATGATAAAGAAAGTGCCGACTGTTGCACTGTTTCAAATATCAAATGTACGTTACAATGTAAGTTAATCTTTCTTTAAGGTGTCCGCATTCCCCAGTGCTGTAGGCGATATAGATGGGGCACTAATACCAATCCAGGGTATATCAGGGGATGGCGAGAAATTGTATGTTTGTCGTAAGGGATACCATGCCCTCAACATACAAGCAGTTGCTGATGCCAAAATGAGGTAATTAAAAGATAAAACTCCTTTAATATCCTTTTCAACGAACTACAAAAGAATGCAATACATATCTATTTCACAAACTTAAGTAAAAGGACTCGTCTTAATTGAACGCTATCAGTCTATTTAAAAAAATTAAAAAACAAAAAGTGTTACTATTTTATGAATTATCGTAGTGGATGTAGCTATTTACGTGAGCCACTAGTTGTGGCCGAGGACACTGTTGGTAGTACTAAACCAAATAACTTCCGGCTGGGTCAAAGTGCGAGGTGCACCAAACTTTTGATAGAGAAGTGAACACCACAAGTCCTGTGATTGGTTATAAATGTGAGTGTGTTGGTTGTAAAAAATAATATTTTCATCTGGGTAAAACAAATTGCAATTTTATTTCATCTAGTACCAATGTGTCAAGTAGCCTTGTGCTTGAAACATGTATGGGGTACCTGTAAAAAAAAGTACTCGAATTTTGTGTGAAACTAGGGTAGTCATAGACGCTACCCGTTATCTCAGAAACGAGCAGCTTGACCCCCATTTTTTTCTGATTCACTTTAAGTGTAAGGGGTGGTAGTATTTATATCCGTGGCGTTTATGTCGGTTGATACGTTGCAGGTAGGAGTTTTAGCCACATATGTTACTATTGTCGTCTATGGGATTTGATTTGGTAGTATACACCCTGTTGGATTTACGTCTAAGTTTACTCGAAACTTACATTTACACTTCTTTGTGAAAAGCTGTTCAGTCTTAGATTTACGTTAGCCACTAGCTGTGGCCGAGGACAATTAGATTTACGTCTAAGTTTACTCGAAATTATATTTACACTTCCTTGTGAAAAGCTCTTCAGTCTTAGGTTTACGTTAGCCACTAGCTGTGGCCGAGGACAGTTAGATTTACGTCTAAGTTTACTCGTAACTTACATTTACACTTCTTTGTGAAATGCTCTTCAGTCTTAGATTTACGTGCAAAACTAGGTTACGATGTTTAGTGAAATTTGGTCCAGAATCATGTACGAGAAACCCTTACAAAATCTTCTGCAAAATAGAATTTTAAAACTCAATTATTGGTGTTACAGAGAAAACTTCTTTTACTTTGTCACTGTATGTTGATGTTCCCTGTAAGGCATTCGCAGTTTTTTTCCAGGGAAATGCCAATTCTATTTTGGAGTTGTAGGTGCTGCTGTCTGTATGCAGGATCATTTTCAAGTTTCTGCCGTTTCAAATCCAACAGTTGTTCTGCAATCTGATCAGCTGAAAAATGTATACTTTTATTATGTGACATATAACACACACAGTGTGATTGTGATAAAGTGGATTTGATATCTATTTATATATATCAAATGAACATAGCCCGACTTAGATATAAAACTGTTTTTATTGTCATTAAGTGCTTAGATTATATAGAATAATTAAAAAATATTTCCATACTGATAGCATTTAAATTAACTTGTTAAGTGGAAATAAAAATTACTATAAACTGCATAAAATCGCATAGCACAACCAATTCATAATGAATTTGTGACTGTTATATGTTGATAAATTCAACAAAATTGACCAACGATTATAAAAATTTACAAACAAGACAACCTATTTAGATAAAACTCCTAATAAGTCATAAACCAGTTTCTAAAGTGATCTGTTTTACGTAATGGTCTGTTTTACGTAATGACGTCCCATTTGACGTAATGACATCATTTTATGACATTTATCGAAGGATAACATTAAGTTATTCCTTGACGTCGTCCACAATTAATATTATTATATAAAAGTAGACATTTCTTAATTATATTTCAATAACATGTAAATATGCAATGTTATGTTTATGGCTTGAAAATGAATATTATACTTATGTCAATGTTCTTTCAGCTGATTTTGAAAGACTACCATTGTTTCTTGTCATCCTGGTGTTTCTAATACCCCAAACTGCATTTTTCATAATTTTGAACACCCGTATGTAATAAATAGAGAACTTCACATACGTTGTTTTCGATTCCTATTTAATGCACTCGTTTATTTTTCGAAAAAGCACATACCACGAGATTTGCTTTAAAAAAATTGTGCAATAAATAGGAAGCGAAAAAAATGTATGTGAAGTTCTGTATAGATATATGACTGTCAAAAAAATGCACTAATATAATGTACAATTTCGAAAAACGTCTACCTTGGTCCTTGAGTAAACTT
This sequence comes from Gigantopelta aegis, assembly GCF_016097555.1. Taxonomy (NCBI): domain Eukaryota; kingdom Metazoa; phylum Mollusca; class Gastropoda; order Neomphalida; family Peltospiridae; genus Gigantopelta; species Gigantopelta aegis. The sequence continues at coordinate 44,277,170 of NC_054712.1, read as the reverse complement.
GAACGACTTGTGTGGATGGAAATGTATTTTTTTCTGCAAGAATAAATGAGCACGATCATAACAAGGAAATAGTAGATATAATGTTAAAACATTTATGTTTTTAACATCACCACTCCAGGACATCGAGTAATTCCATAAATAATAAACATATGTTTATATTAACTGCAAAACATGTTTTATACACACTACACCACGGACAGAACAACACATCCAATGCCTTCAATATTTAATATGTTGGACATGTGATAGGAAATAACTCAGTTGAATGAGTCCAATGTATAGTTTCAATCCTATAATGTAAGCACCCCAGGAAATGATATTAGTCACCAAACTAAATTGGAACCCAAATAATTATATTGGAACACACATACATTAATGTGATTAATTAATGACAAAAAGTACTTTGTTTTGCATTATCTTACCAATATTAATTCAATGCTCAAGCACTGTCGTGGTCAACAATTTCAGTTCATTGAACTATTTGTTCATTCCACAAATTAATGGTTACTTCTTACTGCTTACTAAACAGAGGCTATTTCATGGGTTATTTCCATTACGATGTTTATGCCAAAGAGTGATCTGTGAAAAGCATATTTTCACAAATTGTGAAGCAATTCGTGCAAATATGGTTTTCACACATCAGGACTTAACATAAAAATTGTATTAAAAAAACCAAGCCATGAAATGGTCTTCTTATTATATACCTCTTTCCTAATTTTCGACAATATCTCTCAAATTTGTTTAAATATATTTTTTCAAAATTGCACTTCATTTCCTTTTTGTTTTATAGGTACAGTTGTTTAAATTACATATTTTCATTTTTCAATTACGATAAGATGCATTGGTAATCATCAAACAAATACGAAGAAACGATACAAAGGGAGCTAATTCAATTATTAACTTTTACAAATAAGTAAGTACGATTTCTATATTTTCACTGTAGCTAAAAAGTGAAATACAGTGAAAATATGACTTTTCACCGGATATCACTTTTATGGTTGCCGTATATGTATATGTTTCATAGCTATGTATATAATAAACAACGGTAAATGAAATATGTTTAAAAGTGTATGTAGGTAGCAGATGGCACTGACATTTTAAGCCAGTAAATATGTCATTATTTTTGTAAGTAATATTTTAACCAAAGCATTTTCTGTGAAGAAGACATGTGATATTATGTTATACCTTCCATGAAACCTTCTGTAATCTGCTTAACACTGGTGGAAGGTTCTTTAACTGAAATAGTTCAAAAACATACATATTATTATATTATGCAACATTTAATTAATTATATTTCAAATGAAGGTACTGCACTTAGATTGTTAATTTATGTAGCTTTATTATTTATGGCAGGCCATATTCTCTTTTTTAAAGTCTTCCTTATTCTCCTTCCACAAACTGTTTTAATATTTGTTAAAATTACTTTATGATTATGGATATTTACATGTATATGCAATACCTTTTAAAACATATTGTTCTATGTTTATAATTCTACCACTAGGTTTTGCCTCTGAAAAATTAGACATTTTGAATATTTTTAAAGAACTTTCCCTGTTCTGAGGAGAACATATTTATTTTGACAGTTTTCTTTAAAAAAGAACACGAGCAGGGTTCTGCCCAGGATTTCTTGAGTGGTGGCAAGTTTTTCCCCACTGGATTTGGCAGCAAAGGCGGATGTGGCGAGGGTCAAGAATTTTTTTTAATGCAGGCCCTCAGATGCGATCTGAGCAACTCATAAGGCCCCTAATACAGTTTAAAATCTTGTGAATTGTTTCAGAGATTTAATGTAATTTTTTTCTATTTCCCTCTGATCCTTGTAATAACACAATATGATATGACATATCAACCTGCTTATAAATAATATGTTTGTTTTATTTTGTGTGCTGATAGTTTGTTATGCTTGACTGCTGAATGAAATAAAAAAGATATAATTTGTGATGCATTTGTTTATTTTGTTATAATAAGCCTATTGATAATCTATTCATTCCAAAGACAAGGGGACAGTGAAGATAGATAATGTTGCAATGGGCAGGGAAATCACAATTTATTCAACTGTGAGTAAGTCTGCGATTTTGTTTCCTTGCCCAAAGTTTCACTTCAGCCTTGAAAGGAAATCTCTCGATTGGTGGTCCTTCTATCACAACCCTCAGAATAGCATCCAAAGTCTGTTCCACCATCATATTTCGAATGTTTGTTTTGATCAGCTTCATTTGAGAGAACGTTCTCTCTGGATCTGCAGTGTTTGATGGAAGAACCCTCAATATCAAGGCAAGTTTGGACATGTTTGGATATACATCACGTAAGGTCTGCCTGGTACATAGCCGCTCAACAAAATCTCTGTCTGACACATTGTGCTGGGTCTCTGTGGTGACACGAACTATGTAATGTTTAAGAGACAGCCACTCTCTCTGCAATTCCTCAAGGGATGTCAAGACATTTGAACCTTTATAGAAATTGTGTATAGCAGTGACCGTGTCTGTGCCATACTCTGGAAGCTCCTGAGCAGAAAGAGCCAGAACATCAGCGGGCCTGAAAAGAGTGAGGAGCAGAGCCATTTCCTGCATATCAGTTTCATCAAACCTGTCCTCTAGGTTTTCAACAAGACAGTCTATGTACTTCTCCCTGGTGTTCTTTTTGAAGTGTGTCTCGTCAGTTTTCTTATGAAGGAGTGAAATGTCAGCTTCACTCAGACCAGTTTTCACCATCTCGAGATATTTAGGAAGCCTTTTAAGATTGTTCCCATCGGTTTCCTTGTAGGTCTTAAGGCTAGAAATAGTTGCAACCACATCTCTTACCATGGTATAATCAGATTGCTGCTTCTGTAATATTTTAGACTGCATTTATATGTGGCAGGATGTCACACAATAGCAGCATTGTTGCAGCAAATTTGTATGTTGTCACAAGTCGACATAGCCCAATTGCCTTGGGATCTGTCCTCTCTGTCCCTTCTCTATGGAGAGCAACAATTATATCTGGGTACGCCCTTCTTACTCGTTCAACACTGTGACCAATGGCCAGCCACTTTGTGGCTGAAGGAGCAAGAAGTTTACCAGGTAAACCTTGTGCACCTTCAGTCAAAAAGTCTTTTTCAGCAAAAATAATTTTCTGAACTACCAGAAACCCAGCTGTTCTTACATTACTGTTGTCAAAGAAGTCATATAGTTGTCTCAGTATATTCTCAACCTGCTGAACGTCAATGACATTCTTGGCAGCCTGAGATGATGCAAGATTTAGTCTGTGGGCAGTGCAGTGGACCCATGGCCATGGCTATCAAACATGGTGAGTGGTGTCTGTACGAACACTATACTAGTATTCAGTATATTGTAATCATATAAGCCATTGGCCAGGCAACTTTAGTACAGGAATACCTGGGGGTTCAGGTTAGAGGGAGTAATTAATTTAATAATTATGGACGGTCCATAAATGTCAATGGTGTTCACAATCCTAACAATGTTAGGATTAGGTTTGACCCCCTCTCCCCCGTCCCCCATCCCCTAATCCTAACATAAAATCATTGACAAAATGTGTACTACAAATTGCAGGGGTGGCAGGTGGCAAGAGACAGTGCGGCGTGTCAAGCAATTTTATATAGGCCCCAGAATGTTGATGTTTTGCCTGAAAAGCAATTCGAACATGGCCATTACCCCCCCCCCCCCCCCCCACCCTTCCGAACATTGTTCGGAATGTGATGCACATCGATGTTTATGGACCGTCCCTTATAATGTAACAACTAATTAACTTAAACTCAAGTTACTAAATGACATTTAGTTCAAAATGTTGTATTCAAGATGAATGCACCCTAAATTTTATGATTGTTTACCTTTTTACGTTGGAAAATTCTTCGGGAACGTTTGTGGCACTTAGGCTCGTGTCATTGCCCCATCCCCCCCCCCCCCCCCCCCCCCCCACACACACACACACACAAATGGATTTTCTGGACCCGCCACTGGTTAATATATATATTTAGCTGTCAATCCAGGAACATCAAATTGTATTCAAAGTTTGAAACCATTAGTTAACTGTTTTATCAATCAAAAGTATTTAATGTTCTGTTATTATGTAAATTATTTTTTCACAGACATCGCCGTATTCTTTGCATGAAAACCTCCACCAATGTCTTTAAAGCACCGTAGCAAACGCGTTGATTAATTAAATTTACAAACTGCGCAATAATTATTACTAACTCCTATTACGAGATATGCTTAACCAAATACATGTATTAAAACAATAAAGACCAATAATAAAAAAGAAAAAAAAGAAACTAGATCTACAGATCGAACTAAAATCTCGCGGCTTGTTAACTATTATCTGATATTCGTATACAGACCGCGGTTTCGACATTGTCGCGATGATCTAAATTTAGACAACAAGTACTGGTTTTGACACTAAGTTACGTTAAACGTATTGATAAGGTTGGGAACCAGTTAAACCGCTTGGCTATTTTCGTTTTGAACTGTGTAATGTTAGGTTTTCATGAATTAAACAAATAATAATATAACATCGATTCACATCGGAAATATTTTTCGTCAACCATGACGCACACAGATTTTATTTGGGAGTATTTTAGATAAATATTGCGTCAAATACGCAGGATTCCTGGGTCATGTGGATGAAGTGCAGCAGTCGAGCAGACGACAGGTCTCAGTGGTGGGCTCGATTCCAAGTAGGCCAGCTAGCTCTGAGATTTCAGCCTCATAAATTGAACAAAATGCGATTCATTTTAATCAAGATACTACTTATATTCCCATGGGATTTTTCTCACCTAAAGAACTTGTCTAGCGGGCTTATGCCCGCTTGTTCATGAGATCGTTTCATGTCATTTTATATCAGCTGGATAAGCGCATGCGCATGGAATAGCAGGTGATTGCAGCGTCACTCGCAGCCGTCTGAGATACTACAGTAAATGTAACGCACGTGGCATAGCCGGTTATGACGCGTGTTTGTTTAAAGTTGCGGAAAGTACGTCACAATTGTTTTAAACTGTTTCATGGTGAAAATAAAGAATTATTTAATGCCTGGTGATAAAAGTAGTGGTGGTCGGAAAAAGCACTTCTTGAGCTTAGTGGTGGTCGGGCATGTCTGAGTGCTGGCAAGGCCGACCAGTGCCGACCAGCGCGGGCAGAACGCTGACGAGTAGGCAATACTGTACATCCTGTTTCGATCCCTGCATAGCATTAGTGTACAATACTTATTCAATTAATGTACATGGGTTGCATAAACCAGTTTCGTAATTATTGATAATTAATATTTTTTGAACAATATTTCATTGCAGGGTAATTATACTGAATAAATATATCACATATGTTTCATTGTGTTGTTTGGATATTTTTAGACTGGGTTTACAAATACGAGAGTCATTAATATATGAGACAATAAATGATATATTTCATGAATGATGGGATATACTTTGAGCCTCGATGTCAGTTAGCAGTATGTTCAAAAGCACCGTGTAACATTAGGGTACATTGTAGTCAGTGACATGTCACTCCTTTTGCAAGAGTGACACCCATTCTGATTCTAGATACAAGGGGACAACAGGGGCGGCACAGATGGAACTGACACTTTTCAGAGGTACGGCATGGCTTCTCTGTTTGGGGGGGGGGGGGGGGTATATTAGTTGTATAGATCTGTAAAAATGTCCTTCACATGTGAATTTGAAAGGATGCACTGGCAAGTTCTAGCCGTCCCACTAAGCTGCCCCTGGACAAGGAATATGCTAATTATAGGCAATGAATTTGAAATTAAACTAATACCTTCTGAGACGGTTGACTGCAAAGATATGTCACTTTTGCCCGTATCCACACCACATTCAATGCCCACAATAGCAGTTGCAGACAGTGTCCGAAGTACCTATAAGGGCAAAATTAAACATTACTATGGGATTATCATTACATGGTCATATTTCTAATAGATTATCATTCAACAAAACATAAAAGTATACAAACGTCACAATGATTTAAAAAAACCCCACTATTTGGCAAATATCGTCTTTTAAATGTTCTTCTTTCTTTATTCCTTTCTTTTTTTCCCTCCCCCATCCCCGGTAGTGATGACATCAAGTGTGACCGATTGACAATTTTATTTTTCCCCACCCCTGTTTATGTCATGTAAGTAGGTTTTAATGGAAACTGTATTTTTATGGTTTAGTTGGAGGGTTTTATTATTAATATTTCCTTTTCACTTGGATATCACCTAAAATAGAATTAACTATAAACAGTGCAGATAATGTCACTATATTCAATACGGTACACAAGGTAAACAAGCATGAATGATGCATTACGAAACATTTCGAAATATACACACAATGAGTTCCCAAGGTTTGAAAAGAACCTCGGGGGGGGGGGGGGGGGGGGGGGGGGGGGGGGGGGGGGGGGGGGGGGGGGGGGTGGGGGGGGGTACCTCCCTCCAATTTTTCCACATTCTTTTACTCTCGTACTTTCTTTCTTCTTAAAACTACACTGGGCATCCTGTCAACTTTTTTCACTGTGACCGCATTGATTCTAAAAAAAAAAAAATCATATTCCATTGAAAGATATGTATGGTATTATCCGCAAAGTAACATACAAATAGTATTGGGTGCAGGGCTATCTCTGCCACTCGCCAAGTTTGAATACTTATATTTCCATTACATCCATTGCAATATAATGTCATAGCAATGGTCCAGACGTAGCAACGTTAGTTTGTTCATTTAAGAATTGACTGCAATTATTTTTGGTTCATGCAAGTATGAACCAAAAAAAAGATGTGCACAATGTATGTCCCCGCGTATGATATGAATGAAAAAAAGTAAGCATCTCTGGACCAATCAGATTGCCGTAAAGTATATACACGTAAAGAAAATGTAATTATTTCTCGATAAACATAAAACTTACGTCATCAGGGAACATCATATCTGATGATGTCATTTTGTATGGGCAAGTTGTCTTGTTGAGCGTTATTGTTTATGGTTAAAAAAAAAATCAAAATAAAGTATGATGTTTCAGTGTTATTCTTGGTAAGTATGATTGAAATGTATTCACAAGTATTGTCTGCTATTTCTTTTGCATTCATCTGGGTATGAACAAGAAATAATCGTCAACAAACTTACGTGGGAACGGATTAATTACATTCATGTTGTGTCATTTGTTTTCTTAACAGAAAAAACAAACAATAATAGCATGAGATGCCGTTATAGCCAAACCATTATCTGTGCAAGGATTTTTTTTTGGCACCGTCACTAAATCGATATAACGGAGTATTTTTTATAAGTGTCAAGTTCGTTATATCTTTGATCGGACACACTTATTTAACTTTCATGATACCCACCTCCCCGAAAAGTTACATAGTGACTTATGAAAGTTAAATGTGACAGTGCCAAAGGACAGTGAAAACATAGTACAATTAAATTACAATACATTTTTCAATTCTCTATTCTTCGCTCCCATTCACTGTGATTCAGAAAGAGCCATCATGACGATCGTTTTGAATTAAACATTTAAAAAAAACAAAAACAAGTAGCTTTTTCAAAGAATGTTTAGATTGGAACAGCGCCTGACGTCAGTCACATGTAGCGAGTGATGTAGATCTTCACGTTACCATAAACTTGCGTCTATTTTTGCAGAATAAAGTACACAATTTGTAATGTTGTCACACAGAATACATTGAAGACAAAACTTGCTTGGCTGGCTATGTCAATGTCAGTCGTCATTCAAGATGCTTTTGGGCACCTGCTGTTATTTGACTTTGGTAGTAGATTCTACACGATACTATTAATATTTTAATATACCGGTTTTAACTGAAACAAGTACAAAAACATAGCTTGAAAGGGGTTGCATGATAACGAGAACAAAATGTTTGTTTATATAGTTTTTAACTCTTTTCACCAATTCGTATCTTCAGTCCGGAAACGAAAGTCAGCATTACAACAAAAACGGATGTAGACACAAATGTTTCTGGTTGGATGGCAAGAATGACAGCTTTGGTCACGTGACACATTGGGAGAGACTCTGTAAGGCCACGATAAAGTAATTAAATCGGTTCTAACAGTGTTCGAATTCTTATGAAGTACACAGCAAATAAAGCACTGACAGATTGCTTGAGAGTAGGTTATAATGCCAGAAAGTCTGCCTTTTATGTACTTCACCAAAGAAAGATTGATCAGGAGAGGTGATCAATTCATTTGCCATGACTGTAGGTCCAATAGTCAAAACAATGAACAGTAAACTGCATGTTCTATACTGATTTTCAGCTTTTCCACAGTTATTACCATTTAAAATTTTATGATGTTTAATTATCAGTTGTTTTATTAATGTTACTGTCCTTTTCATCAGTTGGTTAAAATAGGGTTTTTTTAAATTAATTAATAAAAAAACAAAAACATTGTAATAAAATTTCCCTGAAACAAAACATTTCTTTTAAGTGTCCCCAATTGAATGTGACGTCATAGAAAGTTACACCGTGTTCACTCTCGACTTTACAATACTCTAACCGGACGCCATTTGTTTTAGGGGAAGTGTGTTTGGAACAGTGTTTATTATATCAGCAGTGTTCGAGTGGATTTCATTTTCATTTGTTATTGCTATAAACATATGTATGTACAGGTAAGTAACATTTTTATTGTTGTCAGTTTCAGAGTATGGTCCTTCCAATCAAGGCAACCGTTAGGGTCTGGAAATTACAATACTCAATTGTATTTATAAATATAATGCGCAAAAAACAAAAGGGTTACGCAAACCCAGACTTGCACGAACGAATACGGGGATCCAAGACGCCGAAATACCAGTCTCGCCAATATAGGCCTATTGGACACGACTGTGTGTGTGGGGAGGGGGTCACATACTTCTAAAAAAGAAACAAGTTCGATGAATAATATAAAATAGATTTTAAAAGGTGGTCCATGAAGCATTACCTTGAGTTATAAAAAATGTATACTTCTATATATCTATTAACAATATATGCCTACTTGCTCGTTATACTGGCCCAAGCTTCTTGGGTTTTTTTCATTTATTAAAATCGGAGAAAATTTGCCCCTAATTATATACAACTGTTCTGTGACCCCGTCGGGCAATACCATCATCTCTTGGTCGGTCCAGTTTGGTTTTCGGGTTTTCTTTCGTTGAACGTTGTCCATCGCTATCAGTGACACTAGCCTTCCCCCAATCAAACCTTTTTTAAACTATTAAATTTTATAAAATAATACATACATACATAGTGTGGATTTGCCCTCTCCTCAATATGGGTTACTTGCATATATATACACGACGTGCATAATCTGTACCATTGGCGTAGCTAGGATTTTATATTGGGGGGCGGGTGGGGGGGGGGGGCAATATAACTACGCCAATGGCATAGATATTAGGGCCTCCACGAGTCCAATATATTGGACTCGAGTACTCGAGGGTCAAACTCGATCCGGACCCGAGTACCCGACGCTTACACAAGATGATAATGAGACAAAGGAATATAACGTAAAATAGCATTATATAGCTTAATTCCATCACTGAACATGAATGCCAAATCATGCCATTGTATTGCATTTAGAAACCCGTTGATACGTTCAGTATTGTGACGGACGAACGGACGGCCAGATTAAAAAAGAAACTAGCAAATAGTGATATAATTATCGTATAACTTGTATCGTTGATTAGTTACTGCTGAACTAGTTGCTCTACATTGTCTCACTTGTACGGGTACTCGAGTCCTGTGAATGGACCCGAGTCTTTGCTAGACTCGACCCGTGCCCGAGTACTCCAGTACTCGTGGAGACCCTAATAGATATGCATGCATTTCAACTCGATTTATAATCATCATTGTGTGTTTACATCTATATATATATATAGTTTATCCCATCCTACAAAAAAAAAAAAAAAGTAAATAATTTCAGTTTGGGTTTTACTTAAGAAAAGTAAAAGTATAATTGTTTTTTTGTGTGTGTGTTTTTTTTGTATGCAGTTTAGAAAACAATCGCTTAGAAATTTAAAATGTGTAGTAAATATCATAGTATGAAACAAAAGTGTTCCCTGTGGGAAGAACTATAGCTGTAACTACCAATATTAAACACTGTTGCCGTGACAGTGTTTATGAGAAGGTTAAAGAAAAAACAATTAAAAAACAAACAAAATATTTTAGTAATAAAAAAGTGCGTAATGTTGTTAAATACACTCATCCCATGTAACGCTACATAACGTTTGTACCTACATCCACCCACCCCCTCAAACGTTCACACAACATAGTTTACTATCTTAATAAAGCAGTATAAATATTATTTAATAAAACAATATTTTATTATATATAAAAAGAAATCTTTACATTTTTTATGTACCACTAAGATATTTCAAATATTAATTTTGGAAAAGTTTCATGTCTATTTTTTTGTTGCTGTAAATAGAGAAAAAATGTAATTTGGGTTAACTTCAGTAATATTTCTTTTATTTGGGCTTTCCAATATATTATTTAGGTGCATATCACATTTCATACCTGTGCCTTCTTCAACAACCCCGATCAGGCCCCATTATATCGATTGGTAAATTTTCTGAAATTGGTAGCGTAACAATCAAAGGTCACGGTTCCAATACACTGTTTCAAAGTTTTGACGGCAAAATACTTGGAGTTTACAAAACTGGGGAACTGTATCTTCGTCATTATCATGAAATAAGAAGTAAGGCGCCATATTGGTTCTAGTCTAAGACAGATAGGAACCTGTCGTAGGATCTACGATGTATTTACGATATATTGGAGTTAGACAATTTCGAAAATACGCCAGGACATTTGCCGCAGTCACGACGGATTTACGACATATCGTGGCTAAGATGGCTTCGAAAATATGGGCCCTGATGTGCAGGGCAGTAGTGACCGATACTAATGGAATGGGCTGGTTTGAAGGTCTGATGTGCTGGGCATTAGTGACCGATGTTGATGGTATTGGCTAGTTTGAAGGCCTAATGCGCAGGGCAGTAGTAGCCGATGTTGATGGAATGGGCTGGTGTCACGGTGTTTGACTTTTTCATATTTGTTCTTTGTACAACACCGTGTTTTCTTGTATACGTAAACACTGTCGTACATGTCCGGTGCGAGTGCGAACAAAATTAACGTGCTCATATACCACTAGAGTTTCGACCATGTCCGTCCCGGGGCCTGTCTCTGGATAGCCAATGTCTTACTCCGGGACAGAAATTAAAACAAAAAGTTAAGGGGACAATTTTGAAATTTACATCCAAAAATAAAGTCCGATCTATATGCCCACGTGAGTGGCCTCGTTAAGACAGTTAGGGTGCGGAGGTTGAGCCTACGGCGAGCTGAGGAGCGGTGTCACACGTAGGGAAGGGAGCAGATGTCGCTTCGTGGCCAAGTCCTTCATGACGACTTCATAGCCGGCGCCGCAGATCGTCTTGACGATTCTATAAATGGTGTGGCTATCCATGTCTGTCAGTAGAATCGCTTGGCGGTACGTCTTCTTGCGCCGGTGGGTCACGATGAGTCCCGTCTTGTTCACTTGCAGCCCGAGTGTGTGGAGCTCATAGTGGCATCCGTCTGGTAGTGGTTTGCAGTCCTGATTGTAGAACCTGCCCCTCATCTTCGCCGTATCTATAGTGTCTCCCTGCACGAAGTCGTGGTACTGTGTCTTCAGTTTTCGCAGGGCTAAGTGCCAGTCGTCCTTGCGTGCAGGAGGGTTCGGCTGTCGGTCTGACTGGACTATAGGAGATGATGCTTTCCTCTTTCCAGCCGCCCTCGCACCAACAACAGCAACATGCGGCTTAACGGGAGCGGTCTGTATAGTCGACCGCTGCACCAGAGCAGGCATGGGAGTAGACGTCACGGGAGGCAGCGGCGACTGGACCATGGCGGTGTTCAGCAAGTCGCTCGTTACGTCCGAGGTGGCGTCTTCGTCCTCTTCGGCGGAGTCGTTGGTTCGATAATATTAGTCACAAAACGGGATGGGTCTGTTAGGTTTTGTGTTGATTATAGAAAACTGAATGCAGTTACCCAAAAGGATGCATATCCATTGTCTCGGATAGATTCCTGTCGTGAAGCGTTATCAGGGGCAAAGTGGCTTAACACATCAGATTTAGCATCAGGGTATTGACAGTGTCCCATGGCTGAGAAGGATAAAAAGAAAACAGCTTTTATTACCCAGAATGGTCTATATCAGTTTAAAGTCTTACAGTGGGAACGTTGTCTGTGTTACCTTGATGATTTCATAATGTTTGGGTCAGATTTTGACAACACACTGGAAAATCTTGGAATGGTTTTTGCCAGACTTAGAAAAGCAAATTTAAAGTTAAAGCCAAAAAAGTGTTTCCTGTTTGAAACTGAAGTTCATATTTTAGGTCATGTAGTCTATGGGGAAGGAATTAAGTGTGAACCAGTAAAAGTGCAAACTGTTAGGGATTGGCCTATTCCATCTTCTGTCTCTGAAGTTAAGAGTCATTCCTAACGTTTCCAGTGTCAGTGGACCACTTACTGATCTTACATGTAAATCAAAGAAGTTGGTTTGGAATTCTGAGTGTCAAGAAGCTTTTGAAAAGCTTAAACATTTATTGATAACAGCACCGATTTTGTCCTTTCCTGAAACGGATGGGTATTTTGTTTTAGACACAGATGCTAGCTTGCATGATATTGGCGCTGTTCTGTCTCAGGTTCAAAATGGTGAAGAACATGTCATTGCTTATGTAAGTACAACTCTTAGCAAGACTCAAACACGTTATTACACAACATTGCGAGAATTATTAGCTGTAGTGGCATTTGTGAAGCAATTCAGACATTTTCTTTGGGGTCGACATTTTATTGTAAGAACTGACCACGCTTTTAAAGAGCCGGAAGGAATGTTAGCTCGTTGGTTAACAGTACTAGAGACTTATTATTTTACTTTGGAATATCGAAAAGGTAGTAATCATAAAAATGCCGATGTTTTGTTGAGAAGACCTTTCAGAAAGTGTAAAAGAGATAATTTGTCACCTTATTATGAAGAGGTCGTGAGTGACATTTTCTTGTTTTTGAGAAAATACGAAACTTGTGTTTCATCCCTTTTGAAAAATCAGACTTATTTTAATATGCAAATGCGATAATGGTTTTATTTATGACCTAAGGAGACATTAATGGTTACATATACCTTTCTTCGATAGGTTATGTCATATTTGTAAAATTTCACTTACGTCCTTACCATTCTCAAATATTGTAAAGGACATCTGAAGTATAATTGCTTACGACCTTCGTATATTTGTTTTGAAACAAAATAAATCAACATAATTAAATAAACATTTATCATTTTTCTAATTACTAAATAAATAACAGAGCAGATTCTAAGTAATTTTAAAGGAATCATGGAACAATGACCAAACACATAAGCAAATACACTATTTAACTAATGCTTTATTTTTTGTTTTGAGGGCCCAGTTGTTCAAAGGCCAATACTTTAATGACATTAAATTTATAAACTTAGTTCTTTGTGATTTTTGGAATCCTTATACAATAAAACAAAATATGTATATCGTGATATCTGCAGTTATTTCTGGAATTTATCATGATTTCTGGAATCCTTTGATCGTCCTCTAACATGCAAAAGAAATTGACATTAATTACTAGTCTACTTCATCTTCTTCTGTTGCATCTAGTTCTGCTAAAGCATCTCTAACATTACTATCGGATTTAAGACCCAGATAAAATCCATGGTAGAACCGTGGTATAGTTTGAGAGTTGCACAAGTACATCAGGTCATCATACTTAACCCTTGCAATAACTGGTGGTTCATGAAAGACTGGTTCAAGAGCCACTGTTACAATGGATGGACATCCACGGATAGCCTTATTCACGCACAACTGACTGAACTCCCCATCATAGCCATACTTGAAGTGAATGGTGTTTGGTGTTTGTGTGAGATAGCGCATCCACTTTATCTTCAGCCATTGCACAGTATCTCCATTCACATACCGATTTCTGTTTCATATGGTAGACCTTGCTAGGGCCTTGAAATCTAGAAAGTCCTCAGTAGAAAGAATCTTCACAGAGTATGGATCACGCTGCCTAGCCATGGTGACAATGTGATAATAGTCCCCAGGGCTGTAAACATCGTGGTTTTTGACAGCTGTTTCGATATCCGAGTGTACAGTCAACTTCCATCTGTGAATGTCCGGATTCCATATAGATGTGATCGATGCAGGCAATATTCATAGATTGTACTGCGTTAAGGCACATAGACGAAAAGTATTGGTTACGATTCTGGCCTGAACATGTGTCCGAGAAGAAGATGACACGCTTTACCTGATCCGAGAGGGACTTTTAGATACTGATGCATACATGTGGCAGTTTCACAACTGCCACGTCCTGCTACTCCTTCATGCCACATAAAGCAGTTTACACTGTGGCTGTCAAGATCATAATATGTTGTTAGATTATACGTATCAAGCTTTCTTCTGTAAAAGAGAGATGACACATTCTGTTTGGGGCAAAGCAACACCTGTTCCAAATCGAATGTTACAGAAACAACCTGAGAGTCAGACTTAGCAAGTTCTTTGCATTCATGTTTCAATTGCCGCACTCTGTTCTTTCTGTTATGGTGGACCTCATAGTCTGCTTGTTTAGCATTGTTTTCCTCTACACTAGAATATGTAAAGCAGAAATTACAAATGCCTTTCTTTGGTTTATGGAAGGAAATGTTGGAACTCGGACCCAAGAACCGACCTATAATATGACTCTTTTACATGTTTTGTTTGATCATCTTTAAACTTCACCATATAGAGTGAATGCATCATCCTTTCCGGAACTACAGTCCCTTTTGGCGATGTGTATTCTTTACCTTCATTCCTGGCTCTCTTCCTTACACTCTGCTTCCATTCATTTACATTTCACACTCTTTTTCTGCCACGTTCCTTTAGTTCTACACCATTCCCTTCATTCAGCTCTCTGTCATTGCCGCCATTAGGCTCTGCTTCGTCCCCAACATTCAGCTCTCCTTCGTCCCCAACATTCGGCTCTACTTCGTTCCCAACATTCGATTCTGCTTCGTCCCCAACATTCGGCTCTGCTGTGTCCCCAACATTCAGCTCTGCTTCGTTCCCAACATTCGGCTCTGCTTCGTCCCAAACATTCGGCTCTCCTTCGTTCCCAACATTCGGCTCTCCTTCATTCCCAACATTCGGCTCTCCTTCGTTCCCAACATTTGATTCTGTTTTGTCATCAACATTCGACTCTGCTTCGCCACCAACGCCTGATTCTCCATCATCCCCAACAATCGGCTCTGCTTTGTCCCCAAAATTCGGCTCTGCTTCGCCCCCAACATTTGGCTCTGCTTCGCCACCAACACCCGATTCTCCATTATCTCCAACAATCGGCTCTGCTTCATCCCCAGCAATCGGCTCTGCTTCGTCCCCAATAATCGGTTCTGCTTAGTCCCCAACATTCGGCTCTGCTTCGTCCCCAACATTTGGCTCTGCTTTGTCACAACCATCTGGCTCTGCTTCCTGGTCAACATTTGGCTCAGCTTCGCCACCAACACCTGTTTCTCCATCATTCCCGTTATTCGGCTCTACTACATCACGATCAACCTCCTGGTCTTCATCAGTCACGCCTCCAGCTCTTTTGCTACTAGTTGTTATCGGCATTGTGCTTTTGTTTTGACGATATCTTGCTTGGAATTTTCTTTTGGTCTTCCTTGGCGTTGACCTGTGGGGAATACAGATATCAGACTCTGCAAAGTTGGAACATTTTCAATATTTTAGACAAGGCATTGTAAATAAATAAATGGGGTTTCTTGTCATAGGCTTTGGTCTCTCTCTCTCTCTCTCTCTCTCTCTCTCTCTCTCTCTCTCTCTCTCTCTCTCTCTCTCTCTCTCTCTCTCTCTCTCACACACACACACACACACACACACACACACTCACTCACTCACTCACAGATTGACTCAGGGAACAACTGACCAAATGAATGAATGATTGTTTGACTAAATGGACTTTCACTACGTTTTAAAATAATCACCTGTCTAAAGAAAGAAAGAAAGAAATGTTTTATTTAACGACGCACTCAGTACATTTTCCTCACGGTTATATGGCGTCAGACATATGGTTAAGGACCACACAGATATTGAGAGAGGGAACCTGCTGTCGCCACTTCGTGGGCTACTCTTTTCGATTAGCAGCAAGGGATCTTTTATATGCACCATCCCACATACAGGGTAGTACATACCACGGCCTTTGATATACCAGTCGTGGTGCACTGGCTGGAACGAAAAATAGCCCAATGAGCCCACCGACGGGGATTGATCCCAAACCGACCGCGCATCGAGCGAGTGCTTTACTACTTGGCTACGTCCCGCCCCCTGTCTAAAGAGAACACAATATTATTAATATTTTTACTAGCCTAATACAGGCCCCAAAACAATGAAAGTTACACCATGTACATTTTAAAAATTAGTTTTCGTTAGCATTTTGTGTACTGTACTTACCATTATCGCTACTCAATTCTGACACTAGATCAGACTTTGTAGGTTTATATTCATCTTCAGATGAATAAACAGGATCTGAATCATCTGAATCAGTTAACTTGGCCGACAATTGTTTTCTTCTTGAAGCCATGCTTTCTGAAACTGGAAGCTGGTACTAAGCATGCTCAGTAGTCACTTACGACCTTATCTTACTAAATTAATTTTACTTGCAACCTTGCGTTACTGAACAAACCTAGTACATCATCAGTTATTACCCAATACTTTGACCCATATGTTAATAACAATTGCCTCAATTACGACCATTGTATGCCAACAATAGGTGACACCACTGAAGATTCATATGGAACAAACAAAACATGATTTTGGCAATTTGGTCAGTTACGACCTTTTCATAATAAGGTGACGTATTGTCCTGATTGTTTTAAACACCATTGTAAAGGGGAGAAAGTTTCTTTTGTGGCCACAGTTGGTTTGGTAACTCTGTAAATAGAAGTCTAAATTCAAATTCAGTTGACAAAACTGTTGATAATGGTTTGATGAATGATGATGTTTTACCAAACTGGCTTAATGTATGGAATCCAAAACAAATTAGAAATGATGATGAAATAAATGAGATAGCACAATTAAAGGCTAGATATGAAAACAAGCCACCAGCAGTTGTCGTTGCTGCTAATTCCCCAGCTGTTAGGTCACTCTGGAGTCGTTGGAAATCTCTAATTGTACAGGATGGTATTTTATATCATAAATGAAGAAAAGGAAATGAGGGTGAGGAGATATTACAGTTGGTTGCTCCTCGGGAAATTCGCTTAAAGATTATGACAATATTACATAACAGTCATGTAGCTGGTCATTTGGGTCGAGATAAATCTCTGTCATCTATTCAGAGAAGATTTTCCTGGCCTGGTATGTCTACTGATGTAGGAAGATGATGTCGTTTGTGTGATCAGTGTTCATAGAGTAAGCCAGGTCCAGGTTTAGGCAAATCTCCTCTGAATCAGTCAGAATTGGGAGCTCCTTTGCACAGGATTGGAACTGATATTATTGGTCCTTGTCCAGTAACAAAAAAAATGGAAATGAATATAGTTTGGTTATAGGTGACTACTTTTCGAAATGGAAGGAGGCTTATCCTATTCTTTGTCATAATGCTTTTAACAGTTGATCATATTCCATATGTTTTGATGACATATCGAGCGTCGTTCATGGCAGTACTGGCTGTAGTCCTAATCGTCTTATGTTTGGACATGAAATAACGTTTATAATTGACTTGATGGTTGGACATCCTCCAAATAAAGAAACTCAGCCTTGTCAGGTTCAGTATATGGCGTGGTTGGAGAATAGTTTGAAAAACTCTTTCAAGTTTGCAAAAGAACACTTAATTAAAAGTGCCCTCAGCCAAAAGTTAAATTATGACTGTGGGTTAAAACCACGAACGTTTGTTAAAGGAGATCTCGTTGTGGTCGTAGGATACGTACACCTTCACCTTGAATATAATGTAGAATGTAGTATAAAGAAAGTTTGATTTGTAAACATAGTTAAAGTGGGTGGTAAAATAATTCAATGTAAGAAGTAATTAAGAATATTAAAATATTATTATTATTAGGTTTTTGTAATATTTATTTTAAAAAATAAAAATATGTGTGATAAGAGAATGAAGGAGGTTGGTAATTCTTGATGAGAGGTATAGGGTAGGTTGTCTACCTTCCTTAAGATACATTCTCATTAGAAACATGTGATTTGCATTGAATTTGAGCTGCGGTTTAAAGGTTGGGATGTATCAAAACAGGGAAAAAAGTTATCACATTTTCGTTTCATTTTCTAAATCCATGCATTTTTTTTTAAAGACGAGGTGGATATGTTAATATACTTAAACACAATGAAAACGCAAAAACAACTTTTCATTGCAAATAACGACAAACTATTAATGAATTGATGGATAATGTAATATGACATTAATGACTGGTATTCATGAGCCAGTTATGAACACAGGAACGAAGCATCAATTCGAAGCTACAACTGAGAATGTTCCACTTTCCAGAAACGAAACATGAGCATGATGGCACTGTCAAATCTCACGAATACTTGTGTCGCACCACTTGAAGTCACACATGCCAAAACCATCCTGTTGCCACTTCCACAATTACAAGGCCAGTAAACACAGAAAGTCGCGACACACCTGTTTCATCCATTTCCGGAAACATTGAAACCACTTTCTCCGTGTCAAATCTTTCAACACACATGGAATTATCACGCACTCAAAATTTTATTAACTGTAATTTCAACGTCGTAATTGGTAAATCTGGACAGTAGTAATAATAATAATAATAATAATAATAATAATAATAAAAAATGGCGCCCATCCACAGTTCGTAGTTAAATATTCATACACCAACCGCTTCACATATAAATTATAGCATACAAAATAGGTCGCTTAAGACATTTTTATTACAGGTTAAAAGTTATTAAATTTACTTACCTTATATATGTTTCTAGTGAATTCAAAATGTTTTCAGTTGGTATTGACATTTAATGCAAAAAATTAATATGAATTTTATTAATGATTGTAACATTGTCATTCTCTCATTCGGCTATTGACGGGAAAAAGAAAAAAAACACGAACCACCATAGGGATTCCGCTAATGTTGAGTATGAATTTCGTGTTAAGAAAATAGCAAATAGTTGGAAAATAGAGTTCACTTTTTAGTTTAAAGAGCTTTACATTAATGACATGGTTATGTGTTTATTTATTTTATTTATTTATTTATTAATTTATTTATTAATTTTTTACACTTTACTTTTTACTTTACTTTACCTTTAACTTTAACTTTACCTTTAACTTTAACTTTAACTTTACTTTTTTTTAGGTGTCCCATCCCGGCTCGTCGCTGCCAAAAACGAATAGCACGACCGCCTGCGAACGAACGAAACCCTGAGAATGTGGGGATGTGCCCATCTGTAGCGGACACATCTCCTTGTCAAAGGCTAAGTGTCAGGAGATCGCAGTGAGGACGACACCCCGATCGAGAACTCGGTCGTCTGCCAATGATTTGACATACATACACGTCCTCAGGCTACCTGAAGATGTGTTTCTTTCTGTGTTTTTCCACTCTTGCTTTTACACTTTACTCCACTTTTACAACTCTTACAGCTCTTATTATACTCTTATTATACTGTTACAACTCTTAGTATGCTCTTAGTATGCTCTTTGTGCTCTTTGTGCTCTTGTACTCTTGTACTATCGGTGTGTGCCATCCCGGCTCGTCGCTGCCAAAAACAAAACAAAAAAAACAAAAACAAAAAAACAACAACAACAAAAAACCCGAAGAGCACGACCGCCTGCGAAGCGAAGACCGGCCCGGCGCGACCCGTGGGGATGTGCCCGTCTGTAGCGGACAAATCTCCTGGTCAAAGGCTAAGTCTCAATAGATCGCAGTGAGGTGGCTGCTCTACTAAGTACGACACCCCGACCGAGAACTAAGTCGTCTGCGAATGATTTAACGCCTCCACTTCGCATGGGATGGATATCGGACGGACCCCACGCCGGCACTGCTCGGCGAGCGGCGTGAAACGGTCCCTTGCTGTGGCTCGGACCACCGTGGCCGGCCGCCCGCCAGCCCGAGGGCGACGGGACGGCGAAGGCGCACGCATATCGTTGCCTCCCGAGGCACGGGGCGCAAAGAGTATCGTTACATTTTCGGGCGGGATTCTGACTTAGAGGCGTTCAGTCATAATCCCCCAGATGGTAGCCTCGCACCATTGGCTTATCAGCCAAGCACATAAACCAAATGTCTGAACCTGCGGTTCCTCTCGTACTGAGCAGGATTACCGTTGCAACGACTTGTCATCGGTAGGGTAAAACTAACCTGTCTCACGACGGTCTAAACCCAGCTCACGTTCCCTATTAGTGGGTGAACAATCCAACGCTTGGTGAATTCTGCTTCACAATGATAGGAAGAGCCGACATCGAAGGATCAAAAAGCAACGTCGCTATGAACGCTTGGCTGCCACAAGCCAGTTATCCCTGTGGTAACTTTTCTGACACCTCTTGCTTAAAACTCTTAACGTCAAAAGGATCGATAGGCCACGCTTTCACGGTCTGTATTCGTACTGAAAATCAAAATCAAGTGAGCTTTTGCCCTTTTGCTCTACGCGAGGTTTCCAGTATACATGGCCAGTTATCATCAGTAATCGAGTTGCATTCGTACTCGAAAAGTTCACCCCCCCCCCCCCCCCCCCCCCTATCAAGGTCAGTATCTGGTGTGTCCACCATTGGCCCGTGAGCATGCGTGAAGACGACCGGGAAAGGATTGACACAAACATCTCAAATAAGCCACAGGAATGTTCCTCCACTCCTCCTGCAACGTCTGTGCAAGCTCAGCGACGTTACGCGGTGGTGTCTGGCGGTGACGTACACGACGTCCTAACTCATCCCACATGTGTTCAATTGGGTTCAAATCCGGTGAAACGGCGGGCCAGTTCATAACGGTGATACCGGCTTGTTGCAGGAATGCCTGGGTAATTGTTGCAGTATGTGGACGGGCGTTGTCTTGTTGAAACAGAAAGGGACCTCCTGGTCTTCAGTGACGGCACAAAAGTGGCCGGAGAACTGGTCTTAGAATAACGTCAACATAACGCTGGGCTGTAAGGGCATCGTGGACAATCACAGTTGATTTTCCCTCATCAGACAACCGCCGCCAAACCGATCACGTTCCCTCACACATCCGTCAGCGTACCGTTCATGGAGTCTCCTGTACACACGTGCTCTTCCATCGGCAAAGGAGACAGAGAAACGGGACCAATCTGAGAATGCTCTGGTAAAAGGCTGGTGGATGATTACCATTCTGGAGAGCAAACTGTAGTCTCGTAGCACGATGTCGCGGTGTCATGATGTTTCTGTCCAGCCGTTATAAGTCGACGGATGACCGTTATCGGATGGATAGTCCTTCCATGACGTCCTATCGTGTTCCTTGCTGTCATCGTCGCAGTTCTGAACCGGTCACGGAGGTGGTGTCTTCGGATCTACCGATCTTGGTGTGGGATCGTAACGGGACGTTGACCAGGTCGAGGTCAATCACGGACACCCCCCGTCTGTTGATGACGTTCAACAAGTCGTCCAATAGTTGATGGATGGATTCTGAAGGTCCTAGCAACTTGGCTTTGCTAAGTCCCCCCTTGAACCATGCCCAACGCTTGCTCCCTCTGTTCTCGGAGTCGTGGCATTTTTAATATGACGAGGAATATGACACCGTTACGTGACTTTTATGTGTCCACATACTGGCATTTCACATGCATTGCATGCAGCACGATTGAGCATGTAGTGAACGCATTTCACACCATTGTGTGTGTTTCTGCTATTGTATGTGTAACGAGAACAAATCCAGGATAAAAATGCAGACAAAAGTACCAATCAATGGCTTCCTCTCATAAATGTTATTTTAAGTCCAATAAATATATTTTTCATTAATCACAACAAAATATTGAAAAATATCTGTTTTGCGTTTTCATTGTGTGTCAGTATATATATTTTTAAAATGTTGTTTTATTTGATTGTTTTTTTTTGTGGGGGTTTTTGGTGTTTTTTTCATATTTTTAAATTGAGAAAATAAAAATAAAAATAATAAGAGTGGTTATTTTTTTAATTGGGAAGGGAGGCTATAAAATGTGTTTAAAATAAAAATGAAATGCTAATATTTTGATGTTTTAGTAATTTCAGCAATGGCTCAATCTAGTGATGTTGGTGTAGAAGGACTGGGATTTAAATTGAGAGATGAGAGAAGAGTATTTCCTAAAGAGGGCATGAGTTGTCCAGTTCCTGCGTGTGATACAAATATATATTCTACGTACCGGTCCTTTATGAGGCATTGGGCAATGCACCATGTGTTGAATGTGCATGTGTTTAAATGCCATTTGTGTGGAAGAAACTACTAGAAAAAGCAGAATTTAATGTTCATCTGTACAAAGTGCATCATTATGGACGAACAGAAGCCCAGCAGACCACGTCAAGGACAGTGCTAGTGGAGGAAAGGAACTCAAAGTTCAGGGATCCAGGGATATTCCTTCCACTTAAGAGGGATAAGTCTACTTCATATGTGATATTATTTATGGACATTGGACTTCACTGGGGTTTTTTTAATTGACATTTAGTGAATATGTGTGTGTGTGTGTGTGTTTCTTTGGAACCAATGGACAATGGACTTTATTTGGTTTCACAAAGTGGTTGTGTTTGAGTTTGAATTTTGTGCGTATATTTTATATGTATATTTTTTGTATGTATATCGGTTAACCAAACGTTTTTGTTGTTGTTTTATTTTATTTTGGGGAATTGTTTTGTTAAAAAAATAATTTGGTTTAAGTGGGGAGGAATGCAGCGGAAATGGATTTGAATTATATAAGTGATGTAAGGGAAATAACTCTATTTCTATAAGTATCTTATGTTATTATGTTATTTATTGTGTTATTGTTAGGTAATTGAAGCTGGTTAGAGCTAATTGGAGTAATGTTAAGTTTATAAATGGTAGTTATTAGTGGGGAAAGTAATTAGGTTGGGTTTGGCCTTGAATTATAAGTTTCTAATTATTGGTTTTAAATTATTTATTGTCTAGACACCACCATTGAGTTTTGTATTAAGGAGTATATTATGTTTAGCTTAGAGGGTGATTTTCGATTTGGCAGAGGGTGAGTAAACTTTACTCATTGTTTGCCCCATCTCTTCGGATTTGGGTTAGTGGGATAAATATTTGGGGTTTATTTTTTTAGTTATTGTATAGAATAACCACTCTTTAATTGTTTGTTTTAATGTAGGTTTGAAAAAGGGCCCTGGAAGTTAAAACACATCTTTATTTTTGTTATATAAAGGAATGATTTATGATTTTATTTTGTAAATAAATGTTTGATTAAGTTGAGACTATCTCGTTTACTTGTTCTATTCTTAATTGGCTATGAATAAATATACGAACTTCGGTTGATCTAACAAGATGATGCAAGATATTAAATTGAATAATTACACCTGTTACAACATTAACGGTATACGTCTTCTCTCTAGCAACTTCTCTAAACGAATGCCAACAGTTCTAACTCTCGGATTTTTATACCCTTCGAATGGCTTACCCGCGCTATCTCGAGGTCAGCACGCTAACATGATTGTGTGAACACGTTTATAGAACTAGGAGATACCAGTTTGTTCTTATTCACAATCGGGGGCGGGACGTAGCCCAGTGGTAAAGCGTTCGCTTGGATGCGCGGTCGGTCCAGGGTCGATCCCCGTTGGTGGGCCCTTTGGGCTATTTCTCGTTCCAGTCAATGCTCCACAACTGGTGTAACAAAGGCCGTGGTATGTACTATCTTGCCTGTGGGATGGTGCATATAAAAGATCCCTTGGAGCTAATCGAAAAGAGTAGCCCATGAATCGGCGACAGCGGCCAAACTCAATCACCCAGGTCACCGAGGTCAGATGACAGCTACTAAATGAATGAATGAATGAATGTTTAACGACACCCCAGCACGAAAAATACATCGGTTAAGTGTCAAACTATGGTAAATGGAAAAAACTAAAGTGATGATCAACACCAATATAAAAATTCAACAGTTAAATAAAAACACAGTGTAAAGGACTGTGTAAAAATACAAATATCACAGATAGATCTAATTAAAATTTAGAATAAAACTCAGTATCACGTAAAAATTGTACAACCAATTCTGGATGGAATCGAAAGGATTCCATCACATTTCTGTGTCCAAATATATCTTTTCGAGTTGCTGACAACTGCTTACATTCCACCAAAATGTGTCGCACACTCAGAAGACACTGGCAATGCTCACACTGAGGTGGAGGATCTTTCATCAAGATAAATGAATGGGTCAAGAAAGTGTGAACGATGCGGGCACGACACAAGACTATTTCATCCTTCCTGCACTGTCTATAGGAGGACTGGCTTGATAGCATGAAGCTTGTTCGCAACCTCACCGTCCCAATCACGTTGCCAAGTCGAAACGATAAATTGGTTGATACAATATTTAAAATCAGTATAAGGTACACCAACCCTGGCATAAGGCAAATCCAAAGCAGACTTGGCAGCTGAATCTGCCTTTTCATTACCCCTGATGCCAACATGGCTGGGTACCCAACAAAATACAATGTCTTTATTGGCAATAGATAAAAAGACACACTTTCGTATCACAATCCCAATTAAGGGATGTTCCAGCTTCATATTACGTAAAGCTTGGAGACACGAAAGTGAGTCAGTAAAAATGATAAATTTGGATGCATTAGAATCCTTTATTTCTTCTAAGGCTTTAATGACTACCCAAACTTCAGCACTAAAGATCGATGCCGAGTCAGGCAGTCTCATGGAAATGATAGTGTCTGATGGAAAGACTGTAGCACAAGCCACAGAATTCCCATCCCGTGATCCATCTGTATACACAGTAATGTAATCACGGTACTTGTCTTGAATTTCCATGAAAAACTGTTTATAAATAAAAGCATCTGTGCGATCTTTCTTCAGATGCGCCAGATCAAACACAATTTTAGGTGGTGTAATACACCAAGATGGTAAAACAAAATATGAAGGAGTTTCCAAAGTGTCAGTTAAATCAATTTTGGAAAGCGACAAAAACCGCTTAATGCGAAGACCAAATGTACGAATAGCATTTAGCCTTGCATCAAACAACTTCATTTATTTGTTATATGTGAGCCACTCCACCGAAAGTGGGCTGTTGCATTAAAATTTTAAAAATTAGATATTTACATAATCAGATAGAGTACATTAAAAGCTACAAAAAAGTACAAAATGTTTGTTAATACCTTGAAAACTGAATGAGATATGACCTTTTTAGTGTTGACCAAAAGCGGAATTTTTTCGAAGCATTAATTGAGAAAAATGGCCCTGAAGGCTTCCCTTCTGTTCAGTCCTCAAGTCCATAGCAACCATGCATTTTTAGGCACCTTAAGCACTAAATCTTTAAGAAAACATGTCTGGGGATGGTTTCAGCAAGAATGAATTAGAATTTATCGCGGTTTAGAACTTTTTTTTTTAGTTTAAAAGAGTGGCGGATCTGCCATTTTTACCCTCGCGGAATTAAAAAAGAAATTAAATTGATTTTTTGTTTGCTTTATGTTATACTTTAAACTTCAGATGCATTTTAAAGGTATTTAGAGTCATATTATTGCACTTCAAGGTGGTTAAAATGACACAGGGGGCCATTAAAAAATAAATCGAGATCGATTTTCACTTCTTTGGTAAGAGGGGCTCTTTTTTAACTGCTGTGGAGAACACTGTCTGAAAAAAGTGTGCCCGATTTTGCGCATTTTTCTAACCTGCTTGGCACCACCTACCACTCAAAAAATGCATAGACAAGAATTGTGAATTTCAAAGAATAACAAAAACATGGGTATTGTTATAAGTAGTGTTTTCCTTAGAAATTTGGCAAGGCATGGTAGACAAAACACTTTGGGGGCATTTTCATCATTTCTAGGGCACTTTTTTGCATTAAAGACAAAAAATATATAGAAAAAACATAAAATAATGTAATTAATGTTCTTGCTTTAATAAATGAATGGCAAAATATAATATACAGATATAACAGATATTTTTATTAATTAAAAATATTTTTTTGGGGTAGTTCATCAAGGCAATTTTAGAATTAATTATTGAAAAAGGCTTTTTTTAATCTCAGTACAGCATGACACAGGTTAAGGCAAGATGGTACTGCACCATGCTAAAACAAGCTAGGAAAAAACACCATTATTCACTGGCGCCGTTTTGAAGCAGGGCCACGGTTTCCCTGTTTTCTCTTTCTCTCCTCAACATGTTCTGCAACAATGTCCACATTGTTATTCACCACTGGTTCAGGGATTCCAGGTGGTTTGGGGCACACAAGATCCTCCGTTCCTGGTTTACAAAATTCTCTGATTTCTTTGAACAAGTATGCCTTCCTGGCATCGTCTAGTCCTTTCGGATTGATGACCTCAGGCATTGTGTTGTGGGGCGGAAGTTTCTTCAACAGGTTGAAGGTTTTCTCCTCGCTCCCGATGAATTGCTTGTACTTTAGTACACCCTGCTGCTCATGTTGGAAACTGAAGTGGTGTATAGACTTCAGGCCTGGGAATTTTCTGAAAAACTCTGTCAAGAATGTTACCCAATCGTAGGTTTTCACAGTAACCGTGCCCTGCTGATCACCAGTAACCTGGTGCATGTTTATCCCTTTTTCAGTCGACCGTTCAACTACATTGCATATTTCAGAAAGGGAAGATACGAATGTCTTTCGGAATGTCCTCTTTAATAGTCCAAAGCACCAGTCAGGTGCAAACTTTGTGTGGCCTGCCAATAGGAAGTGAATAGAGGTTTTGTGGTGCAAACCCACCAAGGTCCGCCAACAAAGATACTGCATCATTACATTGTTTTTGTTTTGTCCCGAGCAGTTGTCCGCATTCAGTTGTAACTCTGTCTCGCCAATTCCATAGGTCTCAAGAAAATGGTGCAACAGACTTATGACTACATTGGATCCCTTACCACAGGAACTCGCTTCATCAGTTAGGTAATTTACCTGAGCTGGGAGGCCCTCTGCATTCGCCCCAAAAATGCTACATTTTCTTGGAGTTTTAAAATAAATGGGCCCAGGCTGCATTGGATCACACGGATAATGCACTTGTTGTGCAAAATCAAATGAATAGTGGAATTCACAATCTTTTGAACAGGGCACGGACTTAGTAAGCTTCACAACATTGAATTCAGCAGCTGTGACCTTTGACTCTGCACACAACTGGCGATAGAAGGAGCGTTCTGCAGTTGCGTTGAAAAGGTGCTCTTCCTTCTTCTTCAAAACAGCGGTCTTTTCTTCTTCTGGTACATTTACCTGAAAAATATAAATGGAACACAAACATTAGAATTCAATTTAAATTTAAAGGAGTGGACACATTCTTCTGTCTTATCACTACAGTAATGTAAGTTCAATTTTTAATTAAAGTCATGTACGATTTGATTCCAGTACGACTAATCACGATAAATGGCACCATCCTTGGTTTGGCCCATCTTAGGCCCTCAGATTGTGATAGGATTATTCCAAGTACAGGACAATAAATTATTAAACATGGTCATGTAGTTGGTTTTCTATCAAACTTGATTTCAAGAGGAGAATAATTATTTATAAATCCGTAATCGATAAACTTACATTTTTTATGATGAGGCTGTTGTTTTTTTGGCAGGTCCAGCACAAATCACTTGCAGGTTTGGCAATCACTACATATGGCACAAGTTTGATCCATAGTTTTCGGAAGGTAGACAGGCCCATTGCCCGTTCACTTGCTTTTAAAGCTGAATCCCGATAGAGTCTCCACACCCTGGCTTTTGAAAACTCACTCGGTAGAACCTTTATATCAGTTCTTGTGAATCCAGGTATCCTTCCAGGTAACACAATGCCATGCTCTTCATGAAAGTTCAGGATGAAGCGAACAAAGTTCTGTATATCCTCAAGAGTTAAGGCTTTCTTGTTATTGTTCTTTGCTCCACCTGAAAGAAATTGGGAATAATATTTAATGTTGGGTAACTGATTTTACGGAAGTTACTACTTAAACCGTACTGTGATTTGGGGTAGCTGAAAAAGAAAGAAAAGCATATACAGTAAAATCAATACTAGTGAATTTGTAAGCTATAAAGTAGATTTCCTCATTAGAATCAGCCAACCATTACTTTTGTCATACATGAAATTCACGACACCTAGCCCTGCAATTTAGAACTGAACATTTCATCATCCATTAATTAATGCAGCCTGAATAATAATAATAAAACCAACCTGTTTTTTTTCTCATTGGCACTAGTCCATTTTCCACATAATGGTGCTTTAACTTTGTAATTTTTGTCTTGCTGGTTTCCATCAAGAAGATGAATGTATCTCGGCAAATCTGCTTGTGTCCATAATAAAACCAGCGTATACGTGTGTGACTGCGATCAGACTGCTCCAAGTGTTTGGTGCACATTGTCTGCTTAGAATCATTCAAGCACATGCTGACCATTCCAAGTAAAATGAGGTCCTTCTCATATGCTGTCAATTCTCTCATGGACAATCTGTAACACAAAATACAAGGATAATTAGAAAACAAGAAAAACTTTTTTTTTATTGAAAATAAAACAATGTTTGCTCCACATCCTGTCCATAGCCAAACTAATTCCACTGAAATTAAAAAGCATGTTTCAAGGTCTATCGTGAGCGCTTTGTAATATATATTTTTTTATTATTTAACGATGCACTCAACACATTTTATTTTACGGTTATATGGCGTCAGACATAATATGGTTACGGACCACACAGATATTGAGAGGAAACCTGCTGTGGCCACTTCAATGACAACTCTTTCTGATTAGCAGCAAGGGATATAAAAATTATATGCACCACAGACAGGTTAGTACATACCACGACATTTGATATGCCAATCGTGGTGCACTGGCTGGAATGAGAAATAGCCCAATGGGCCCACCGACGGGGATCAATCCCACACCGATCGCGCATCGAGCGAACGCTGTACCACTGGGCTACGTCCTGCCCCCACATTGTAATAGGTTTTTTGTTTTATTTCTTTTTCAGAGGATTTTATATTATTTCAAAGTTTTTGGAAGAGAAACTCTTCAAAATGTATTTTTATTTATAGACTGATTGATGTAAAAGGAGTGTCAATAAAAAATAATGTTTTGAAATACTTGCCTGATTTCATCTTGTTCATTATCAGTAAACTGATTGATGCATCGTTCCTTTTTTTTCGTAACAGGATTAAGATAGAGCTGACAATGACAGTGGTTGTTGCGATGTTCCATTTCGATGAATTCAAATGTTTCTTTTGCAGTGACGGTTGCTTCATTAATTCCACGCTGGACATCATCAACATTGGCATTGCCCTCGTCATTATCATTTTCATCAGCATCTTGTTCAGCTGGTGAAATCAGATCAGCATCCAAAACACAACCAAAATACTCATGAATCTGTTTGTCAATAGTCCCCTCTTCTCTGTCAACATCCATATCGAATCCCATTAAATCATCGACATCACTGTCATCATCGTCTTCATCATCAAGATTATCGACTGTCTTTTCATCTGAAAATGGAAAGGAAACCTTATACACATGTAACTGGGGAGGGGGAGGGGGAATAATGAAATTACACATGCATTTGCACACACCGCTGCCTAATTTTTAATATTTATAATAGTGCATACAGATGCATTGATCAACACACCATACACACACCCTGGGCACATATCACAACACTGTGTCACATGCACAGCTAGTTAGGTATTCTATAAACCAAAAACTTAGGTCTAGGCAGGGTTGTACCCTGATCAAAATCCTGGGGGGGGGGGGGGGGGGGGGGGGGGGGGGGGGAGCGGGGTGGGGGGGGGGGGGGGGGGGGGGGGGGGGGGGGGGGGGGGGGGGGGGGGGGGGGGGGGCGCACTACTTTTTTTATAAACAAATGAAACACTATACAAATTAAACTCTGAGATGTGTATGCTATTTTCCGGAGTAAAATAAAAGTGAGATTCAACTGCCCCACCCCCCACCTCTCTTTCTTCCTTTTTCCCCAAATAAAGATTTGAGAGCTTTTTTAAATATAGAGCTCACTATTATTATATAGAGCTCATTATTTCTTTGTTAGGTTGAATTGCGCTTTTTTTCGCTTTTTTTAAAGTAACCCGTCAATTCCCAACCCAAACAATTTCATAATTTCCATGTGTACGAAATTAACAAAGACAAAGGAAATAAACGAAAACTGCAGTTAGGTATTCATTGATGAGTACGGCTCAGATCATGGGTACACTGAGTGCATGTTGAACAAAAAATCAATTTTCAAAGGATATGTAATGTTTTTCAATTGCTTTTACACCCATGTCCAGGAAAGACTTTACAGAACATAGTAGGAGCAAAGTTTGCTATGTTTGGTTTGCACCAAGTTCAGGAGAAAACGAAAACAACAGTAATAGTGGGTAAAGTCACGGTATTCTGCTCATAACACACACTCCCATTTTATTTTAATTTTTGGAGTCTTTGTTATGAGCTGAAGTGATTGTTTGCAAATCAATGTGCCTAATTAATTAAACCAGCTTTATGTTGGTGCACATTAATGAAATAGTCCTTGGAATAATATTGCCTAATTTTGGTAATAAATAAGTAAATATTTAACTCATGGCATTCTGCTCATAACACAGACTCCATTTAAAAAAAAACAGATACTATAATTTAAATTTGTGCAATAAATGGGGTGTATGTAATTGCTGAAAAGTACAGAGTACAAAGCTTAGAAGAAAGCCTTTTATGTTGTCTTTTGAAATACTTTGAACTTTTAATTATCACCAATGTAATAGATCCACATCCTTTTGATACTACAGATTCAAAGTGAGGTTCAGTGTATTGTATAGTAACACCTCCCACCTGTGTGGCCCACCTGCGTCTACCTTTAGAATTTGTATTGCCCCTAATTGCCATCTGGTCTAAAAGGTATGTTAACAAGACTAGCCACTTTGTTCTTTGTAGTCTTTGATGGTGAAACAAAAAAGGGTTAAAGTTCTTTTATTTTGTGTTTGATGTACATTTGGTAACAAAAAGGTTTTAAGCAGACATCTGAACAGTCTTTTGAGAATTATTTTAGTTTGAGTCATGGCTGAAAAAAAGTAACAGTTCTGTAAACAATAAAAATCCATCTTTTCGTTATGTAGGTATTTTCATAACCACAGCAACCACACACTTTAAAAAAAAATGTTACAACAAATATTGACATACATTTTAGGTGTTTTTACATTTTAACACTTTATTACAAGGAAGTAAAATACAATTAGACAAAATTAAATAATATGTGTGGCTCAGGTTACCTGACCGATACTATCCCCCTCACCCGGTGACCCCCGTTTGCCATTTTTGCCCAAAAAAACACCTTTATGGAATGTACAAAACAGATTTAAGTTTTAGATTAAATTACTTAGTGATTTAAACCTCATGAAAATTTATCTGCAGGGCTAGCTCTGGGTCAGCAGAAAATGTCGCCAAATTATCTATTAAACTTAGAGAAACCCAGTTATTTTGTAACAAAATATCAATTAATACTTGAAATTATTTCGCCAAATTAAAATAAAATTCACAATTGGTGAATGCCAGAGCTAGCCCTGATCTGGATGTTAACAACAAACCTTGTAAGTTAAACAACAGAACAACAATTGTTTATATACCAGTCTATGCTGCATACTAGCTGGAATTACAACCGAACTCACTCCAAACATTAGTCTAGATCAAAAAGACATTTATTTTGCACGAGTGCATGAGAAAGGACTTAGTAGCACGAGGATTTGTTCTACAGAAAAATGTAGCTGAAGAAAAAGCGTAAGCGCAATAGTCGCAGGTGATTTTCGGTATTCTGTGCTTTATTTTCACTTTCATGACGGAATATTGGAAGAATTGTTTTACTATTCTGTTTCGAAATTTACTATTGTGGAATATCGTAAAATTCAACCCCTGCATTGTCGGTCTGTTTTTATTACTTTGGTTTAAAGACTTTACAAAGTTAAAAAAATAAATAATAACAAGTTACGGATGTTCCAGACATTGATGTTGAATGCGTACCGTTAAAATTAATAACCGTGATTATTAAAATAAGAAAACATCATTAGGCATACGCTGTATTCTGGATAACATAGTTTCTCGTTACCGGTCGCGAGAACGCTAATTGAATACTTGGTATTATTATTATGTTTGAGGTGTCGGATAGATTATGTAACCTTTTGAAGACGGAAAATGGCTTAGCCAAAATTTTAGCCACTTGCAAATTTTATTAGCAATTTAAAAAAAAAATAGCCAATAGCTAATTTGGCTACTGGGTTAGGGTTGATGAATATAAGTTTTAACGAATATTAATGGGGGGGGGGGGGGATTCGGAACTCTTTCCCTATTCTTTACAGTAGAGGCACAAAAATTAATGATTTTAGGGGTTTTACAGGTGATGAAAATGTTCCTGAACTGGTTAGAAAAACCTCTCAAATGAACGACTAGCAGACGACAACAAATCAGATGTTGATTGCGTGAACCATTCATGAGAAAACAAACTGAACGGAGTTGCAAGCATAACGCAGTTAGGGACGTTGACGATATATTTACCAAAATCTTTCTTTTTACCAACAAAAAAACATGCCTTACTTTTGTTTATATAGAATCCTCACCACAAATATCCCTCTTTTTTACAGAAAATCTAGTGGGGCCCCGATTTTACGTCTGAAATAGACCCCAAAGTCTATCATAACAAAGAAAAATCACTCACCGCCAAAGTAATCTTCAAGCATTTCAAGCATTCCTCCGTCTTCAATGCCCAATTCTCGCGTCGAATTCAGCAATCGAGCAATACTACTGGTACTTGGACTCACAAGAGACATTCTATTATTGTTCTGTATCGTTTGTTATATGTTTATGGTCCTGAAATCGAGTTTAATTCACCACTTTTCATGAGAAAGTTTCAAACAAATCGCCAATGGTCGAGAGCGGAAATAATGAACAAAACTCGACGTGCGCAGACTCGAGTGCTATCTGGCCAATCAGCGTGCTCCTCTCAGCCCTGCCGTAGCAACTAGACTGGATTGTTTACAGGCAAATTATTGTAGTATCCTACTTTTGATAGGCAAAACTGCTACGTAGCTCATATTAACATGAAATAATATGCCAAATAAGGAAAGTTGACGTCACGACCTTTCTTCTGGTGTATGGCTTATAGTGCCTATACATGCTTAGCGCAATGAAAACAACAGTTGAGAATTGGCCATTTTGCTATTGTTTTAGCTTAATTAGCCAAATTCTATGACGGTGTGCTTCAGAAAAATGCCGAAAAACTGTTTTCTGCTATGATTTCTTCATTTCCGCTTTTTTGGGGTGAAAGATTAATACTTATTTGAGAGTTTTATGCACACACCCCGAAATCAATAAAAATTGACCTATATTGTTGTCGGACCATTATCTCGTTATTGACCCGTGCGAGAAGCGCCTACTTTCGGTGGATCGGCTCACATATATACTACTCAAAAGAATTTAAGGGTCAGACGATATTTTCGACATTATTTTCTGAATGTCAATTATATTAGCTAGACCATAATGTCACGCATGGTATTGTTCCATTTTGACGAAAGTGGGTCTAAGAAACCCATAAATGAATTAAAATCCACTGTCATTGACACTGTCGACTAGTTCTAATGGCGAAAACATGCTTACATTTGCACGTAAATTAGGGCGAAAGCGAAAGGTCTGCTAAGTGCCCATAACTTGCTTTTTCACAAAGAGCTTCATTTGCACGCTTTGCACGTGTATTCTATGTTCCCAATGCTGAATTTCCGTATAATTGGAGCTTGCGTTCGTGTACGGTGCACACTCCAAATTCGACAATGGCACGACTTCAACTGACTATCGAAGATCGAGGAAGGGCTATTGCTTGGCTTCAGGATGGCAATACGCAAAGAAATGTTGCTCTGAGCCTTGGTGTCAGTCAGAGTGTCGTTGGCCGACTGTGGCAACGGTACCAAGCAATGAATTCTGTTCGAAATCGTCCACGTTCGGGAAGACCCCGAAGCACTACAAATAGACAGGACCGCTACATCACCAATATAGCTCTACGTCAACGCACAACCACTGCACGCCGATTACGTGACAATCTGCGGACTGCGACTGGAACTCGAGTGTGATCAAACCATACGCAATCGTCTGAGAGCCAATAATCTACACTGTCGTCGCCAGGCTGTTCGACCACCACTCCTACCACGTCACAGAACGGCCAGACGTCACTGGTGCACGCTTCATCTGCGGTGGCAACGTGTTCAGTGGGGTCGAGTGATGTTCACTGATGAGTCCAGGTTTAGTCTCCAGTTCAACGACGGTCGGGTTCGTGTCTACAGAGGTCCTGGGGAGCGCTTCGCTGACGTTAACGTTAGACAACGTCACCGGTTCGGTGGTGGCAGCGTAATGGTGTGGGGCGGCATCTCTATCCACCACAGGACCCCCCTCTATGTGGTGGATGGCAATGTGAATGGAATCCGCTATCTGAATGAGATTATCCGGCCGTTGGTTCTCCCAGGCCTTCAGCAGATTGGCGGCGGGGCAGTTCTGCAGGATGACAATGCCAGACCCCACCGCGCCAGGGTTTTAACGGACTTTCTCAGACAACAAGGTATCGCCAGGATGGATTGGCCAGCATATTCGCCTGACTTGGCCCCAATAGAGGACGCCTGGGACGAATTAGGCAGGAGAGTTCAGGATAACCATGCCCCTCCGGCCAACCTTCATGATCTGGGTCAACTTCTTATGGCAGAGTGGCAGGCCATTCCCCAAGAGTTCTTCAGACGTCTGATCAACAGCATGAGGCAACGATGTGTCGAGTGTATTCGCGCCAGGGGTGGATTCACACACTATTAAACGAATGTTCTAATGTGTAAAATCCATGTTTGACAACCTTCAACTTTGACAGCATGGCATGTGACTTTCTTGTATACAGTGACGTTTATTTGTGTTTTTTTTGTAAATATGGAACAATAAATAAAAAATTTGGTGTAGTTTACATCATCAATCTAATACACTCTGAAACGTATTTGGTTATAAAGTTTTGACCCTTAAATAATTCTTTTGAGTAGTATATATATATATATCATCATGTGCTGGATGTGTTGGTAAAGATTTAATATTGGCAGCATACTGCAGAGAAAGCTTGGCACGTCTAGCACCCAAACAAGGTTCGTGTGCATCAACGTACAAGCTCTCTACAGGAGATGTTCTAAATGCACCAAGACAAAGCCTAAGTCCCTGATTGTGTATAGGATCTAGCATCTGCAAGTAAGACTTGCGTGCCGACCCATACACAATGCATCCATAATCTAGTTTAGACCTCACAAGAGATCTATACAGACGGAGCATAACCTTTCGGTCTGCTCCCTATTCTGTATTACCAATAACCTTTAAAATATTAAGAGCTTTCAAGCCCTTCTTTTTAACATATTTAAGATGGGGAACAAAAGATAGCTTCCTGTCAAATATAACCCCCAGAAATTTAGTGTCCTCTACAACCGGAATCGGATTTTTGTCCAAAAACAATTGTGGATCTAAGTGGAGACCTCTTTTCTGGCAGATATGCATACAAACCGTTTTTGCCTTTGAGAATCTAAAGCCATTGTCAGTTGCCAATTGATGAAGTTTATTCAAACAAAGCTGCAACTTACGTTCACTGATACTCATACTGGACGATCTATAGCAAATCTGAAAATCATCGACATATAACGAGCAATCCGCACCAGGCGCCAAACACCGGGAGATGCTGTCAATTTTCACAGAAAACAGAGTTACAGACAGGATGCTACCTTGAGGCACACCCATCTCTTGTGGGTGAACATCAGATAAAGACGACCCCACCCGGACTTTAAAAGATCTATCTCTTAAAAATTGAGATATAAAAATAGGAAGTCGACCTCTAAGGCCCATGCCATGTAGGTCGTTTAAAATCCCATACTTCCACGTGGTATCGTCAGCTTTCTCCAAATCAAAAAACACTGAAACCAAGTGCTGATTATGGATGAAAGCTTCCCTACAAGACGCTTCAAATCTAACAAGATGATCAACCGTGCTACGTCCAGATCTGAACCCACACTGCACGCCAGTGAGCAACCTGTGGGATTCAAGATACCAGACAAGTCCACGATTGATCACTCGTTTCATGGTTTTACAAATGCAACTTGTCAAAGCGATAGGGCGACAACCAGTAGGATCGGCTGGATCTCCACCAGTCGTGGGAATAGGAATCATAATAGCTTTCCTCCAATCAGAAGGAAAGTCTCCAGAAATCCAGACGCCATCAAAAACATCCAAAAGAACCACCAAAGATGACTCAGGTAAATGCTTCAATAACTGATAATGAATTTCATCTGGCCCTACTGAAGTATTGTGGGCCCCACGAAGAGTATCCTGCAATTCCTCCACAGTTGTACACTTCAGCATTTTCAGATGAAAAATTAATGGACTGCTTTTCAGCTCCAGCTCCAACAGATGTAAAAGCATCTGTACTGAAAGCAGAAGATGAGTTATGAGAAAAGTTGTCTGCCTATGCATTCGCAATGTCACGATGAGACGTGACATCCGTGTCATTGACAGACAAATGATGAACCGTATTACTGGACTCCACCTTTGATTTTACGGATCCTATTCTACGGATCCTAAGAACCATTTGCAGAATGAAAATATGTATGACTTTTATCATTAAATAAAAGCAAGTCATTTTTGAGAATTAAGTCTTCCAATTGTTTACCTCTAATATTTACATCCTCACATCCAGTAAGCCATTAAAATCTCCCATAATAATAAAGGAAGATAGTGGCTGGTTAATGGGATCTTGAGGATCTCAAGAATTAAATTAAAATGATTACGAGGAGGTAAATAAACTGAACATAGAGTAATAGTGTTATGAGCCGTGACTTTTACAGCCACAACTTGTAAATTTGTAGTTAATGTCACTATACTCAGGAATGTTTTCATTTACAAGAATGGAAACACCCCCAGATGCTCTATTTTCGGTTTCTTGAAATTTATGATAGAGGTTAAATCCTCTCATGGTAATATGATCAGTTGCCTTCAGGAACGTTTCCTGAAGACACACTGCAAGAGGATTATGTGTTTGAATTAAAAGACTTAATTAATCAAAAGTGGGCCTACGCCCACGACAGTTCCACTGTAGCAATTTATTTGCCATTGGTGGAAGTATGGGGTTTATTTTGACCTTTTACTTTGACCTAGGTCGTGATGGCTTTTGTGACTGAGAATGATCCTGAGATGAATCATCCATGTCGTCACAAACATCCATCAACAAAGGATCAAAAGGGTTATGTATTGGGACGGATCTCTGCTCAGTCTTCTTCATCTGTCTCGAAGAAATTTGTTTATTACTTTTAGTGTCTTTTCCTGTCTGAGGGACACTAGGACCTGGCATCCCAGTGTTCAACCTACTTGATGGATTCTCAGAATCCAAAGACACTTGAACTGACTTAAGTTCTTTCAGTTTTGAAACAACATCTTTCATTTTCTTAACAGCTTCATTCTGTCACTGAACTTGTTTCGCTGTCTGTTTTTAGCCTTTTCAATATCTGAAAGTTTTTTATATTTACTTTCATCATAACGCTATGTTAAATCTGTGTTGACTGCCACGCTTCTGATAGAAACCTTAACAACAGCAACATATGACTGACCACCAGTTTCCTGGCTTCAGGAAAAGACAAGCATTTACCTGTTGAACCTTTTTTTCTAACTTCCATCTTGCTCACTCTCGGAAGTATGCAAAGTGACTTCCCTTGCAACTGATGCAGCTGATGACACTATTGCATGACTTGCTCTCATGATCAGCCTGACCACAACGAGCACAAGTCAGTTTATTTCGACAAGTGTTTTGTCCATGACCATACTGCTGACACTTAAAACAACCCAAGGGATTTGGTATGTAAGACTCAACAGGTATATTTAAATACCCAGCCTTAATCGACTGCGGAAGGAATGGCTTTCCAAAAGTCAGGATAAAGGTATTCGTAGGAACTAATTCATTATTCCTACGAACCTTAATCCTCTTGACAGCAGAAACACCCTGTGATGACAAATTTTCACAAATTTCGTCATCACATACACCTTCGAAGTCACGAGATCGGATCACCCCATTTGATGATACGGTCATTGCAAAAACTGGCTGATTTCAGCGAGAACTTTGAATGACCCCCAGTGGTGCATTCAAACAACAGCGATCCATTTTTTTAAAATTATTATTATTTATTTTTTTCGACAGATTTAGGCTCGCCAGCTAAGCCAAGAAGCCCTTTCTGTACTGCAAACGGTGATAACCTCTTCAAGGTTCCGTCATCAGATGAACTGATGACCAGAAACCTTGGCCAGG
Source organism: Gigantopelta aegis (assembly GCF_016097555.1). Lineage (NCBI taxonomy): Eukaryota > Metazoa > Mollusca > Gastropoda > Neomphalida > Peltospiridae > Gigantopelta > Gigantopelta aegis. Next base: position 44,238,840 of record NC_054712.1, on the reverse strand, counting down.
AATCTGACGTTAACACCTTCGATTTCTTAACAAGTGACACATTAGTGATAGATTCTTCATCAGATGATGAAGAATCTGAAACCTCGGTGTGAACCCTTTTCAGGGTCCCATCAAGAGTATTAGAATGGTTTGAAGCCATAATGCAGGGGGAAAAGATTCATCAGCCATGCTCCCCACCCACCACGGAGTCCAACATGGGGACATGGAGCTGCAGGTATCCACCAGACACCCATGCCAGGGATACATGGTTAATATACTCAGACAATGAAATAATCAAGCACCTGATTGACCCTAGCCACCGCCCCAAGCGCAACGAATACAAAAGGTAACTAAAACAATGTTTGTTCTTGGCTACTATAAACAAAACAGAGGTTACATGCTATCGAGCTTGGCGTGACCAGCCGATTGATCAGGTCGGGCCTCCATGACCACCCGTCTGGCTGAACTCCAGGCCAAAGTAGTGTGTTGCAAAGATAATGTTTCACCCCTGCACCACGGTGAGGTTACAGCACACACAGGGATGGGGGGGGGGGGGGGGGGGGCGAAGTGATGTCAGCTCCTGACCATCTCCTGTATGTGCAGTGTAAACAAAATCAGTCATTTTCGACAAGATGCTTCAATTTCATCAACCTGACTATTTAACTAAATATATTTCAAGTTGCATTAACGGAACAAAATGGGGTTATATTATTTTTTCTGTTAAATAATGCAAAGGAAAAATGTACACTATTGGGCCTATTGATATGCTACGTTGGAGCAAAAACGACAACCCACAATGCCGGTATGTATGTTTGTGTCTATACAGCGTCAATTAATTGGCTCGTCTGGCTACTAATCAAATACACACCTGCCAATCAGGAATCACAGGTAGAAGCAACTAACAGCATAGACCAATTAACTAAGAACAAACTCTGTGTATCATTTCAGTACGTAGGTTAATGCATGGACAAAACATGGTTAATTATTTCGACTTGTTGTGTAGCCACTTTGACAATGGTGTTTTATTTTGTATTATATTATATATATTTTGTAATATATACTTATTGCTGGCTTACTGGGATATATATTATTACAGAACAGTACAATGTATGACTTTTATCATCCCGCAAGAAACCCAGGTAGATTGTGTTTCTCTAGTTCTAAGACTCATTCCTGACGTTATGCATTAAGTATTACGTAACCACCAGCTCGCCAGAGGGCGTATTCACTGGAATGGAACAAAATGGCTGCGCCTGTTATATCTAATAGCCGTCGCATTTAACCGTTTTATTAATTAAATATAATAATATACTTGTTGATATTGAGCAGTAATGTGCATTATATATCTTTGAATATCCATACCAGTCCAAAAGCCTTGCTTAAGCATTCCTTTAAGGGAAGCCTAATTAATTAAATTATAACTTATAATTAGTATTTTTCCATTAATTAGACAAGTGTGATACCGGTCAGGCTGCAGGGCTGAATTATATCTTTAAATTATTAATTCCATTATTATTTTTATTAATAATATATTAAATTATTTATTTTAATCAATCTAACCAATTTTAATTAATTAATAAAATAAAATATAATAAATAAATAGTGATAAGACATTGGACCGTCCAGATCCCACCCGGGCGAGTGTAGGCCTATATCGCCTGAATTAGTTTTTAGTGGAACAGCTCACCCGGGGCCCAGGACGAGCCTGTTCCCCCATAACCAATATAATCAAAACTACCAATTAATAATTTCTTATTAAAAACACTGTAACACCGACCTGCCCGTGCCTCCCCCGGACGAGTGCATGTCGCCGAGGAAATTATAATTGGCGTTGCTCGCCGTGGGGTCGTAGCGTGCCAGCCCCACTTATTATTAAATTCAATTAAACTAGCTTATATTAAAATATTTTTATTAGTCTCCATCACATAGTCTATCAATCATCGGTCTACCCCTGCGTGTGCTGTAACCTCACCGTGGTGCAGGGGTGTAACCTTATCTTTGAGAATGGCCAATACAGCACAAAATTGAAGTTTTGAGTAAAATTCAGTATCCGTAAAATTCTGTGATATTTCTGTTTTTGCACAGTTCTTTACACTGTTTTTGTTTAAGTCTTGAATTTTTATATTGATGTTGATCATCATTTTATTTATTTGCATTGCCATAGTTTGACACCCAATAGCCGATGTATTTTTCGTGCTTGGGTGTCATTCATTCATTCATTCATCTGTCTATTGGGGTTTTTTTTTATTGTTTATTGGGGTTTAACAAATTAGTAGGATTAAATACAATTCTGTTTTTCTCAAAATAATTAATTAATTTAATTCTATTTTTATTCAATTTAATGCAAAAGAAGAGGTAATGACCAACATCTTCCGGGATAATACAATGGGTGCAATTAGGTGAATTATATATACCCGTGTCCAAGGAACACGTCGACAATAGGGTCTGCTATGTTTATATTCGTCATCACACACGACCCCAATTCACGTAACCTCTACCAAGGGAGTCATACCAGTTAGTTAAATTTTCATTTGACACTCGATTGTGATGTTTATATGTCCAGCATATGTATACAAAATTTATGCATGATGAAAAACACATTATCAAAGTGTTGCATTTACCAGCATTTGTAATGATCAATTTTACTTGTAGGATGCAGGAAACTGCTTTTTAGTACATCTAGTTTTCAAACGTTTACTCAATAACACTTCCCGGATCTTAGATAATACGCAATAAACAATGCAATATCAAAATTAATATAACAGTCAGGCACTTCAAATACATGTCAAAATGTTACTCTTAAGTATACAGGTCTTGTTGGCTTATAAACATGACCCATCGGCGCCAGAAGACGTACCACCAAGCGATCCTATTAGCAGAGATGGATAACCACACCATCCATAGGATTGTCAAGATGATCTGCGGCGCCGGATACGAAGTCGTCATCAAGGACTTGGCCACGAGGAAGCACCTTGTCCCGTCCCTGGGTGTGATACTGCTCCTCAGTTCGACGTAGGCGCAACCCTACCTAGGACATGTAACCTCCTTTTTGGGCATGTTGGACTTTAAACGTTTGGGTTGTCATTCACAATTTTATGGGTTTTGTTTTTTGTTTTATAAATAGTCCAATACACTGTAGATTGGTAGCCCGTCAAAACTGCTCAAATCACCTTCAAACCTTTTTAGCCGAGCATTCTAATTTATTTTTGGTTTTAATTTGTTTTGTTCCAGAAAAGCGCAGGTTATCTCAGCTGTTTTGGGTCTAGATCTCAGTACCTACTTCTAAATTTCTTTTGCAAATTCCGCCCACCTCAAACTTGTTATTAAAACGGAAATAGATATATGTCATCTTGGATGCACACGAAAAATGCACTGACAGCAAGATGTTTGTCAATGATGATCAAAGTTACATCAACGTTACACACGAATTCACAACAAGTAACGTTTGTACTGTATGCGATCTGTAATGAGTAAACTACAATTGTGTCACAGCATTAGCTATTTCCCTTCCACAACTCCTAAGAAAAAACAAACACAAAACAAACAAACAACAACAACAAATGGTATCAAATAAATAACAGGACTTTTGTTTTAAGTAGACATTTTTCCAGTGAATAAATTGTAAAATTCAAATTCAAACTTGTTCTGTGTTGGACAGGATGTAATTTCAAACTACCCTCTAATATTGACAGTTAGGGAGTTATTCTTATATTGGTGTAAAATACCATCCAGGAGGAATATTATGTAGATCATCATGAGCGGATCTAGGGTATTTAAATGTAAACTTCCGTAATGTTACATGATATTTTCATCTTATAAAACACAGAAAACAACCAAATGTGTCCATATCATTCTGATTACTCGACAAGATAGGTGCATCGTCTCCTTTGAACCCCCACCCGCCAATGTAGTGATAACTATTACTCTTTGGAGAGGTTTGCGTGACGTATTCTGTCGTGTGATAACGTGTATATTAAATATACCTTGCTGGTTTAAGGGGATGATGGGGTGGGAGTTAGTCAAGTGGTAAAACGTTCGCTTGATGCGCGATCGGTCTGGGATCGATTCCAATCGGTGAGCCCATTGGGTTACTTCTCGCCCCAGAGAATGCAGAGTGACATGTGCTCTGTGGGATGGTGCATACAAAAGATCCCTTGTTGCCAATGGAAAAATGTAGTAGGTTTCCTCTGTAAGACTATATGTAAAAAATACCAAATGTTTGACATCCAATAGCCGATGATTAATAAATCAATGTGCTCTAGTGGAGTTCTTAAACGAGTAGCTTACGTAACGACATCGGCTCTCTCTCTCTCTCTCTCTCTCTCTCTCTCTCTCTCTCTCTCTCTCTCTCTCTCTCTCTCTCTCTCTCTCTCTCTCTCTCTCTCTCTCTCTCTCTCTCTCTTTCAAACATCGAACTAAACATAATTATGTTAGACGCTAATATTAGATACTTTAAAATATGCTCAGATGTCACTAAACTAAAAAATATTCCCATTCCTATCACATCGATTTGTTCAACGTTTGGTAATATACTCGGTCTACCGAAAGACAGCGAGCGCTGGGCCTCCTGAACACGCATCGTGTCTCATCTAGTCCGTCATTACCGTCTTGCAGCCGAAGATGGTTTTGAAGGCAATTTTTAAATCCTGTCTGAATATGTAGTATAATATGGGATTCATCATCGAGTTCATATAGCCCAGCCACGCCAGCAGCTCGGCAACTAATGGCGACAGAAGCTCGTAACCAATCAACGTGTCGATCATAAAGGCGATATTGACAGGCATCCAACATATCACGAAACAAGCCACAACGATGCCCAGGATCCTGGCAGCCTTGGTGTTGCCTAGGTAATCTCTGTTCTTCTTCTTTTTTTCCTCAGTGTCGTGCAAGGCCTGTATCGCACGAGCGTGCCTCCGTGCCGTGGCAAATATTTTTGCCGTATGTAATGAAGATGACAGTCAAAGGGATGAAGAATACCATTACAATAGACAATAAATGGTCATACTTGTTCAGAAGATACACGCAGCGGCCGGATTGGAACAGACAGTATAAAATGTCTTCAATACCAGTGTAGCGCCTGTCGCTGACTTCGTATCCGACCCAGATGGCGATTGGAACGACCCAGCACAAGGCGATGATGACGGCGGTAATTCTGGTGGTCACCTTCGCGTATGTAAATGGATGACAGACGGCCAGGTATCCCTCTGCTGCCAAGGCGCACAGACTGGACACTGAAATATGAACCATGCACGTGTCCACAGTCAGTCTCAACTGACACATCCACAGGGGAAGACCCCACCGTCTGTTCCACGATTCGTAGATGTGCTGAGGCAACACCAGGACCGCCAGACCGATGTCTGAAAACGCCAGCGACACGATGTACGCGTTTGTGCGGCTCTAGAGTTTGCGGAATTTGGCAATTGCATAAACCACCAAAGAGTTGCCGGCTATTATTGCAAGTGACAGTATGAGCAGCATAGTGCAGTACGCGTCTACGGCGACCGTAGACAAGGCCGGTAATTCTACCGTCCCCAGGGCCCCCAGCACCGCATTGCAGTCGTAGGCGTCACTGTCGTTCATCATACTGATCAAGTGGAATCTGAAAATTAAAAATAAAATAAAATATATTAGTTAATTAGGAATGATAATGCAGTGGAATAAAAACCAAACAACTTGTCAATTCAATTTAAAGGCGATATTTGTCGTTTCCTAAATAAGCATTTTGAGAGTACTGCTAAAGCAATACACGTCTCCTACCTGACCCAACAATGTTTTCTATCTTCTAAATTCAAGGGCCAAACATGTGTGAAAAGTAGGCAAATCACCATGAAAGTTAAACCTGATCGGTAACGGTACACGATAGAGCTATATACAAAATTTCACCTCGATGTTTTCAAATATTGCAAAACAAAAGTCCGGAAAACAAATGTGCATATCTTCTAAGTTCAAGCGCCACAACTCTGTCAAAAATGGATAAATTGCAATGAGAGTTAAACTTCATCTGTAACAGTTCAGTATCTCAAGGCCTTCTAAAAAAGATGTCCTGAAAACCAATTTTCACATTGTCTAAGTTTAAGGGCCGTAACTCCGTCAAACATGGGCAAATCGCCATGAAATCAAATTTGATATGTACCTGTATATGCTAATGATATACACACAATTGCAGGTTAATATATCAAAGCCTTCTGGGAACAAAATCCGGAAAACACATGTTCATATCTCCTAAGGTCAAGGGTATAACTCCGTCCAAAATGACCGGCCTCGGTGGCGTCGTTGCAGGCCATCATTGTCTAGCTATAATGAGCAGACCCTACTCCAAACAGCTCTCTTTGTTAAACATTATTTTGACCATAACAAAAATGAGTGTCGTACTGATTTTACAAAACGAGTGACAGGAATTTTGTATTGTCTGAGCGAGAGCGAGGTTAATACATGGATACTGACACGAGTTTCGTAAAATCAGCACGACTCGCACGCGAGTGTAATAATTTCTTTATTATTCATAGTATTATTGTTGTTTTCTTTATGAACAAGACCCAACTCAAAATGTGTCGGCCACAACTAGAAGGAGACGGCGTCATATTTCAAAGACGCAGTCTGAGCTAGAACTGGAGAAGCAACGTCATGATATGACGTCGCTTCCCACACTTGCGTCATTACACTTGTTATTACACGTGTGCTTCATATGATTATTATTAACTGGGTTATGTTGAACCATACGAATAATTAACTTTTTAAATTACACCGCTTTGTACAAACACGGCTATATAATTATGTTAATAATCTTTGAGCAAAACATTTTCAACAGCAACTATGCACTCAATGTTTTCTAGCGTTCGGTAAAAGGACGCGTCATGCACTCAGCGTATTGCGTTGCAGAGAGAATGCAAAACGACGTCATTCGAATACCGACGACATTCAAACACAAAATTACGCAGCCAGTCTGTTACACTAGTTAGATAATGAGTAATTGTTATGGCATGAGTAGTATCTTACACTGGTGTATTATAATATAAAGACATTTTCAAACCGTGTGATAAATGTATCTTGTATCAAACACATGTGGGATCTGGACCGGAACTTTTAAATTGGGAATTCCCGTTTTATTTTTAATGGAGTTAGCGTGTTTTTGTAGGTAGAACAACGACACATTTAAAAATAAATATGAAGTCAAGTTTAAGGAAAAAAAGATAACATATAATATTGTAATGTGGAAATGTTATCATAAACTCTAACGTCGTTATAAACGTGAAATCGGAAAATAAGAGATACAAAGCGGACGTCATTGTTTTTACAACATAATATATTTATTTAGCCTATCAGGACAATACAACAATATACTATTCCGTTTCAACTGCTCCTATGCATAAATAGTGAAAAATGTTATATGAAAATAAAGGCAATGCACATGGGCGTTTGAATGAGCACGTGACGAAAACCAATGACAATGACTAGACCACTGCACTGCGATAGGATAAAAGTAAGAAAAATAAATGTTGTTGTTAGGGGAGGGGGTGACTGGTCCTTTTTTTTGTTGTTGTTTTTTCTTTTTGTTGTTTGTTTTTTTAGGGGCGGTGACAGGTCTTCTATTTTTATGGTGGGCGTTGGTGGGGGAGGTCTTTATTTAAGCTGCGTAACAAAAAATACATTTGAAAAAACCCACAAAAGGCTGAAAAATAAATATTTTTAAATGCTTAATTATGAAAAATAGATAATAATAATAATACAAATGTGATTAGTGCATGCCACCGTAAATAAAGATAGATAATGAGCGTGTCTTCGCCTGGGTTGTTATTATTATTAACAAAACATTGCGTATGTGTGTGTGTGTGTGTGGGGGGGGGGGGGGGCTTGTTTTGTATTTTATTTTCGGGTGGGATTGGTGTTGTTAATTTGTTTTGGGGGATTGCATTTTTTCTTTGTTTTTGTTTTGTTTTGCTTGCCAATTATGCTTCCAATCATGTGTGCAACAAGGTTTTCGTTCTAACATGTTGAACGTCTATCTACCTTTAAAAATCGACATACAAGACCAACATAAACATGATTATATAAATACTACTGTTATTAGGTAGATGTTTTAGGATAAATTACTTTATCTGTTTTTACAGCAAATATGCACTTTAGCATGTTTATAATACAATTTAATATACATATAATATTAATTTGAAGCATTGAAACGAACTATTTTGTAAAACAGGCGCCTGTGCAGGACATTGTGTTGACTGTGGCTAGCGAAATGTTTAGGGGTGCCAGTGGGGCTGAAGCCGTCGGGTCATGCGTCCCCGGAAAATACATCGAAAAAGCACAATGTAACCCGTGGGGGAGGGTACTGTATGCTGATCGCAATATTACCTAAAATATATCTTATTATTTAACTGTTAAAATTGTGTTACTATCAAACACAATTCTTTGTAAAAACAATTCTTGGTATCAGCGGTACCAATGGCGACGTCATTGACAGAGAGCTGTCTTGAAAATCGTTATTTATGTACAAATAACTGAATTACAAAATACACAAATCAGTTGGAGAGAAATTATAACGCTCTGTTTGTACATGTATATTATATCACTGTACTGCATTGGAAAGCTGTAGTATTTATGTTGAAAACTGAGGCATTTTAAGCTGGTGGCAGATATGCAGCGCAAACTGAGCTAAAACTTTGTCATACCTACTTTTTGTCACTGACGTCATGCATGATTTATAAATTACGTCACATCTTATTTGAAACATGACACAAGACTGACGCAGAATATGATTCTTAACGTTAAGAAAATACATGAAAGGAAGATTGATAACAGATTTAAGAAAGTGTAGTTATGACGTTAAATTAAAAACCGTTTGTGTGAAAAAAAATTAAATGAAAGAAGGTATGTAATAAATACAGAACTTCAAATACTTCAAGCTATTTATTGCACTCGCTTATTTTGCGGTCTCGTGGTATATCTTATTACGCAAAAAAACCCAACCTCGTTCAAATTTTTAAATTATTATACTTTAATATTTTAATAGTGTAGGTTAAAAGCGTGCCCTCTCTTTTATTATTTTAAATGTATTTTTTATCCTTATTTTAACAGGGCAGGCAACTGGTTTGTACCCACCACACCAGCTCGTGTTATATATCCTGTCTGGTGTCGCCGGTTTTATAGATTAAAGGGTGACAGCGTCTGTTGAATGCTTAATCTTTAATGTTGTCTTAGTCTACAGAGCGGACTCCTGCGGCTGCGACGTGGATCTTCCAACCGACCTCGGTGGCGCAGTGGTTAAGCCATCGGACTACAAGCTGGTAGGTACAGGATTCGCAGCCCGGTACCGGCTCCAACCCAGAGTCTGTTCTTAAGGCCTCAGTGGGTAGGTGTAAGGCCACTACACCCTCTTCTCTTTTACCAACCACTAACCAACTAACTAACCACCACCACCCAACGGTGGGGGTTGGGTGGTGGTGGTGGGGGGTGATGGGGGAGAATGGTCAAAATGATCAATAGGCGATTACGGCGTAGGCGGTTTCTGCCGTAGGGAGAGTTTTATTTCTGAAATACCCTCCGCCGTCTCCCCCCCCCCCCCCCCCCCCCCACCCACACACAAACCTGTGTACTTCCCTGCCGGTCAGGCTGAAGATTGAAATACGATAATCTTTTCCTATTGTCTGTCTGATATATTAATAGTAATTAAATTGTTTTATAAACCTTTGAATAATCTATATTTTATTTTATCCTCTTTCCTACTAGGGCTTAAACAAATGATAACACTCCAAAGTTTTAATTAATTTTTGTTTCAATTGTGTACCTTTTAATGTTGAGTAATGTTGAAATAGCTCAAGGTATCGTTCCGTCCAGGGCCGCACCCAGGGATGTGCCCGAAACCATAGAGGTACAGGGGCACGTAAAAATAATATTACGATTACGATTACTCGTTCAATAAATAGGAAGCGAAAACAACGTATGTGAAGTTATGTATTTGTATTACACGCCAGTGTAAGTTACTCATGTCATAGAAACTACTGAATAGTTAACCAGTTTAATGGTACACGCATACTAGCGTGGCAGATTTTTTTTCAATCACGTCCGTATTCGAATGAGGTCACTTTGCATCTCCCTGCAATAAACTAAAGTGGGTGCATGACTTTAGAAAATATTAAGTGCAAAATATCTGTTCAAAACATTTTGTTCACAGATTATTAAGATATCGAACCGTATTTCAACAAAATAGTGTAATCCCAATCACTCAGCTCAATCGTTGCTGGTCAACAATTGAGTCATTATTGTGAATTTAAACACCTCAGCAACTGACAATTAATGCAATCTTCAAGCCAATATCTAAACTGTACTTTGCTGACGTCTCGTTGCTCATTGTGACGCAGTTTAAGTTTACGTGTGACGTAGAGCATTTGCTGACCCAATTCGTAGAAACAACGTGTGCTTTCTCTCGTCAGATACCAAAACTGTTAACTCGTTTCATAAAAATGGTATGACGGACAAGCCTTTATATATATATATATATATATATATATATATATATTATATATATATATATATATATATATATATATATATATATATCATATAATAATTTACATTTCCAATGCAATCAAAGTATGTGATATTTTTCAAATCACATACTTTAAGAATTTGATAACTTTGCAAATTAGGTGTAAATTAATCAAGGCCACGGCACTAGGTATTGACTGCCTATTGACATTTAAGCAAACATACTAGGGTGACACTTCATAATTGACGTATGCATTCATATTCATCAAATAAAAACATTTCAATAGCAATTTTACACGGAAAGCTGTCCAGCGTTCAGAAAAAACACATTATACACTAGTTTATTTTAATGCAAGGACATCCAAAATGACGTCTTTTGAGTTTGACGTCATTTCCATTCAAAAAGACACAACGCCACATACTATTACGTCATTTGAATATCTATTAATGGTGGATTGTAATTAAACTTGCGTGCACAGTTTACACAAAAAAAAACCGCGTGGTATTAAGCTTGAGATTATATGATAAACAACAGAGATTATTACCCTCATGTGTTTCGGTATCGTCAATATATATTAGGACGATACTGTAAAACACTCTGGTAATAAACTCTCTATATATGTCAAATGCCCATTATAGGCTGCATTGTGTAGAGATTTGGAGAATACTCGACGAGCTATTGGGCAATACCGTTTATCTTTCACGAGTGAAATGATGATGTCCTTCCCAAGCATCAATTCACGAGCGCAAGATAAACAGTATTGCCGAGTAGCGAGTTTGGGTATTCTATTTATTACCCATTTTCAATATTTATCATTCTATTGAACAATTTCTAACAATATTGTTGTTGAAAATAAGTTTGCAAGTTAAGAACAAGTGGCAGAGTTGCGCCATAGCTGTGACGTACGTATCGCTCATGAGGTAAGTTAATTGTTGACGTGACTTCTACCATGGAAACTATTTTTACATACAGTTAATCGCCTATAATGAAGCACTGTTTATGACGTCAGAAGGTTAATTGTATCTAGATTAAGAAATTGTTTGGGGTTTTTTTTCCCTAGGGAAAGATCACTTTTCTTTGCCATGCCCATGTGGGTAATAAAACGCCTTGGTTACGTTTTACGGTTTTGTCGTTACAATTTAGCTACATTAAATAGTTGGGTATTCTCCTTAGGTCTCACTACACAGTCCACTGCCGGGTGTGAGTTCATTGATCCACTATAGTTCCTAATTGTGACATATTATGGTTAACATATTCACTTCTAGGAAATGATGACGAATTAAAACAATATGTATGTTTAATGGTAAGCCTTCTGGCTGTATTTTGCCCATTTTATTTTGTAATAGTGTGCATTGACCTTTTGGGACATTGGTGTTTAGCGCAAGAGACAGCCGGGGTGAATCTGTTAATGAACCACCTGTTCGGACCGATACTACAGCCAAATATAGCAAAAAACTGAGACGGAAATGTTCTAAATTTTCGAGAGAAAATAAATGCTTAAATAATGTATGTTCGCAATGGTGTATGTTGTTAGTGCCCATGAGAACCCGTTCTATTGGCAATCTTCATTTGAAGTTGGACAATTTATAATGGGTTTCAATGGCAGATGACATCTATGTAGTGAGACCTTGTCAAACCTACGGACAATATAATGAAAAAGATTGACATTTCGTAATATAAAATCTATTTTTCTATATCTTATAGCATTTCTATATTTCATTTCTTATGTCCCGATATAAACCGCTATGTTCTGTATGAAAAGAAAATAATAGATAATAAAAGTGCCGTACCAATGAAACCCAACTGGTACTCAACAATTACCGTACGCAGTAAACACGATAGTGGATTGGCCCATAGTCCTTTCTCTTCTGATGATATACATGTTTTTATTTCTTAGAGTGCTATTTTTGCGACCGACATGTCCATATTTCCCTTTGAAACACTTTTAAAGGTGAAATTTTCAGCGATACCGCTGTCAACGTTTTCGGACAAACGGTTCCATATTGAATAGTCCGAGTTGTAGTCCGAGAGGAGCCGGGCGGGGTGGGTGGTGGTCGGTGGGTCTGTGAGAGTGTGTGGGGGGGGGGGGGACATGAAAATTAAAAATCGAAATGTTGTTGTAAAAAATAATACTCGAAGGGATACAGAAGTGTTTTTAGAGAAATATAGACTGAGTGAGAAGAAAATGGTGAGACAACCGACCATCGTTAGATGTTGAGCAAGTTCTTGTTTTAAAGGGACATTCCAGAGTTTGCTACATTGTAATATGCTTCCGACTAATAAAATAGTTCTACGATCAAACTTACATATTAAATATATTTTCTTGTTTAGAATATCAGTGTCTGTATATTCAATGTGTTTCTGGTCGTCTTCATATGTGCAAGACACCCAAACTGGATTTTGTCTTAAAATAATTTCGTACGTATGAAAATAAATATTTCAGGAAATAAAATGAAATTTAATCTAGTACAAATAGTAGAACAATCAGAAACACGTTTAATATATAGCCACTAATATGTTGTGCAGGGAAATATATTTGCTATGCAATTACAGTCGTTAAAAAGTATCTGTTAGTCGATAACATCTTTAACAACTACGGCAAACTCAGAAATGCCCCTTTAAAATAAAGACAGGTATCAAAATGAAAATTTCGTCATTCAAAAAAAGTTAAAGTGTATCTTGTTTAAAGACACCACTAGAACACATTGCTTTTTTAAATCATCGGCTAATGGATGTCAAATATTTGGTAATTTTGATATAATCTTGGAGAGGAAACCCGCCATATGTGTCCATTGGCAGTAGGGATCTTTTATATGCACCATCACACTGACATGACAACACATACCCTTGATATACCAACCTGGTGCACTAGTTAGAACGAGAAATAGCTAAATCGGCCCACTGATGGGGATCGATCATAGATCGACCGCGCATCAAGTGAACACTTTACCACTGAACTACGACCAGCCCCTCCATCAGTCAACCACAATATAATAAAGTGTTTTAATGAAAAATATCAATCTCTGCGTTTCATACTTTTTTTCCGGTATCCATCTTCAAAAATTGTTCCTTGTTTGGGTTTTTTAAATCACCCTATTTAAATTCCTAAATTCACAATTGCATTATAAAAAATAAATGTTAGAAAAAACCCACAATAGTCTATTTATTGACGCTCTAAACGACATACCATGTCATTGTCTTTAGTTTCTATATCATTTGAGCAATTAAAACACTTCCACAAGAACGCCAAGAGAATGATTCATGCATTCGATGTTTCGAACTTAATACTAGTGTACTTTAGAATATAAAAAGATTTTGGTTTTATAGTTGAATATTGACTCTAAGCAGCTGTTGTATCGGAAACCCCTCCCACTATGTAAGGAACTGGAAAAGACCCATGACGAATCACAAAAGGTTCATTGTATTTGAAGCTGGTTTGCATTGTCCTTTAACTGTGAAACTTTACCAACATCTGAGCACATTTTAAACTACTGTTTACGCAGTCATTATTGTATTAATAAAAGCCGAAACAATGTCTTCGCAAATGGATTACTCGACATTGTGACGAATGTATGTCTTTCAGAGAGCATTTATACAATAAATCTTGCTACAATATTATGTTTGCAAATGGCCCTCCATGTAGTAAATTACTTTTTATTAATTACTAAAACATCTTATTAAAACACAATGCATATTCTGTTGATTCACAGCGGATCTATAGCTTTATACAGACTTAAAGTATACTATTTCGTCCTAGTTCTATATGTAAAACTTCTACCTTTAATTGTATGTCTTTAAATATTACAAATGGCGTGGAATTTTGTGTTTATCCAAGGATAGTTAGGTTCGAAATCTTTATCAGCTGATATCGAGATACCGATACAACGATTATGTGTTGAGTCGATTACGTTTAAGTTACAATATATCACATAATAAATTTTGAAATAGTGACACCTATAGAAACACAAAGTGATAGGTAACCTATCGGTAAAACGTCTGCGTGTGTGTGTGTTTGTTTGTTTGTTTTCTGTTTTGGAGGTGTTTTGTAATGCACGTTCACATAGTGTTGGGAATCGATTGGAATTCCATCATCGATCATCGGTTATAATCGGTTGGCACCAACCGATCAACTTTTGATTACACAATCGGTTAGAATTGAATAATAAGGGTCATGCACCTATCGCCGTGTTCACAGGGATCTAGGCCCAATTTCACAAAAGATTATCAGCCTAGTTTTGCACGTAAACGAAAATATACTACTAAACCACAATTCGTATTACTAGTATAGTACAACAAATATATATAGTTAGACATACATATATTTCATTTACTTTTGTTCTAAAAATGCTCCATTTTGTCTTAATGATGTAATTTTCTTCCTGTAAATGTATGTCCGGTATAACTGATAGTCGCAATGCCTCGATGCTAAAGTAGTTAAACCATGGGACCTAAGGCTGGTTGGTACTGAGTTCACATCCCGGTACTGACTCCTACCCATGGCGAGTTTAACTCAATGGGTAGGTTTAAGGTCACTATACAAGACTTCTCGCTCATTAATTACTAACCACTAACCATCTCACCTGGACATGCATATACATTTTAGACAGTTGAGGTGTGTGTCTGTGTGTGTGTGTGTGTGTGTGTGTGTGTGTACATGCGCGCGCGTGTGCGTGCGTGTGTCCAGGAAAGGATGTTTGAACTTTAATTGGGTGTGAACACGAATATAAGTATAAACAAGCAAACAATTATGACCTCTAAGGTTATGAACGAAAGGCACAGGAATTGGATATTCATCTGATCTTAAGTTCCACTAACACGTAAAGTGCAAAGCTTTCGTGTACCCATTATGACAATATTCACGAACCTTTTCGTTTACCTTGTTAAAAACATTTACCACAAATACTACACAATTTATTATTTACATACTCTACAGGATAATAATTTGCTAAAATTTATTATAAAATGTTTCCATTTAAATTTATTTGATACTGAAATTACTGTTTTAAGCAGCTGTTCTGTTGGGCTAAAGTTTCGATACACTTTGGTTTACTGCAATGTTCATCTGATTTTTCCGTTATTAAAGGCATACTGTAACGGATTTAAGGACCTTATTTCTCTAAAAATGGATACTAAATAACAATTACATTAATTGTTGAAAACCGAATCTAGCTATCGCATCACCTTAACTGAACCATGGTGGAGTGAACCCCAAGTCAACCCTCTCGGCAATTTTAGTTTTTGAATTATGGACCATTGCCATAATTCAATTATTTTTACAAAATGTCATTAATAAATGGTGTATGGTGGTTATGAAGGTGGTTGAATAAAGTACATTTAGGGACAAATCAAATTATTTTGTTAGGTAATACAGTGGACTCTGTCTAAACCGGACTCACTTCGTACCGTCGAAATAGTCCGGTTTACATAGAGGACCGGTTTAGACAGAGTTCACCCAGAGTTATGGTTCTTGAATGATCGACAATGACATTTGATCCCATGTTTTGACTGGATTTGAATCAAATTCTTGTATTAATTTGACTTTAGTTTCTAACGAAAGTTCGATACGTTGCCGTTTTTGGGGTCGTTCCGCCATTATAAATGAAATAAGATAACACGGGGCAACGGGCAACTATATTTACGTGCCCCTATCCACAAGGGTTCAGGCACGCCCACCCCGGATTCAGCCTCTGACCTCGCCAGTTGCCGATTCCGGGGCGGGAGGTAAGATAACACAAAATATACGAGCGACTCGCACCTATTTATACATGCGTTAGGTTGACAAGTATAACTCGCCGAATTCATAAGAGTGAAATCAGTTAGGTATCAACACACACACTAATATTAATCCGATTGATCTAACGACCTACCGCAATGACAGTAAACTTCACACGTGTGCGATTACATTTTGTATTTGGCGTCCTGATTACTTGGCAATTAACGATGATTGTTCAACTAATTAAGCAGCCCGTCGTTCAGTCAAATCCCAATCCGGTGTAGACAGAGGTAAATAATGCATGAACGGTTCATTCGTTCTTGATTTTTGATCCGGAGTCCGGAGTGGACAGAGTACGGATTAGGCAGATATTTATACCTAAGAGATAAACGGTACCTGGAAGAAAATCCGCAGGCTTTATGATACTCAATAGCGGGTTTTTTGTATCACACATACTCATGTACATTTTGTGTATTTTAACATTAAGTGATTCAAAGTCGGCATACATAACGTATTATTTTTACATTGCTTGTAGTAATTTGTATATTGTTTTTCATCTTCAAGGTTAGGCGCGCGTTTAGTGTATACAATCGGCTTTGTGTTCTTGTAATATATCTGCTATAGAAAACAACATAAACAACAGTTCCGAAAACATGTGTTGTTTTTCTTTATGACGAGTGTGTTCAAATGATAATTTATTGAAATGTTTACCCGATAATAATGATCCTTGTACAATCGCCCGATACTTTTGTAATATTATGATGAGGATAAGTTTTACTATCATACATAAGTCATAGCCTTTGTTAATGTTTGGAATTTGGTTTACAAGAGTCGCAAAAAGTACAATTTAAGGTGAGTTGATTTAACTTTACTTTCCACTATATTGATGCTCTTGTACCATCCAATAATATCAGCATTACAGATTAACTTCCATTGATTTACTACAATAGTTTGTAATACGAGAAACATCTGAAGTTTTTAAATCAGTTTCAAACCTCGATCTTTGCATATAGATTCAAAGCGGCCATTGTCTCAAAGCTAAGCTGTATGACAAAATGAATGACTTCAATTCTGTGGTGTTGTTTGAGGAACTTCACACGATCTTATTTATAAAGAAACCGGTTTCGCACCACTCTCAAAAAAAAAAAAAAGCCGTGAACAAGACAAATTATGCATGCTGTTTAAACTGTTAAATGACTTGCTACCTACTTGTTTAGCTCTTCATTTACCATGACCTGTGAAACAACTCCACACGTAATGCTGGTCACATACTTTTGTCGTACAACGCTCTTTGGAAATTCGTTCTTTCCTCCGTCAGTTAAATTATGAAATAATATGTCTTCTAACATCAAAACCTGTAAATCAACCTATCCCATCATACATTTATTATGGTGAAAGACGTCAGGAGATACTTCATTGTCGACTTAGAATGGGTAACAGTAACCTAAATGGTCATAACTTTAAGCGTCATCTACTAGATAATCCAAAATGTGTTTGAGGCCATCATGCCGAAGATGCTGGACATTGTTTGTGTCATTGCCCTCTGTTCAGAGTGCATTGAAATACCCATTTACTGAAATATCTGTATGTTAATCACAACATTTCATTTATTTAGTGATCTACACTAAACTAATTAGGAAAATGTAGACATTTTTAAGTCCGTTCATGACTTTATTGTAAGCACGAAACGTTCTGAAACTGAATAGCACTGTTACGTTTATCTACCTGTCTTACTTCTCTGCACATCTGTTTATAGTGACAGACCTGCCAGCTATGGTTTCAGTACTCACGACGGATGCCACCGGTGCGGCAGCATATGCTCACCTTTCATGAGTCAGATCCTACTTTTTAGTTTTTCTCGGATTGATTGTCAAATATCCGAAAGAAATTCAAACATTATTACTTTATTTACATTGAATAAAACGAAACTGTCTAATTGGTCTTGTTTGGACGGCAAGATGAACGAATTATACAGGCCCAGCGGAAGCATAGTTCAGAGGGTGGGTGCACAACATATGAGCCACAAACCCGAAAATGGCGAAAGCCAAACGGGGGTATGACGCCCATTCCTACTCCTCGAAAATGTCGATATATTGACACCCATTAGCATTTCCCTAGTCCGGTTTCTTTTACTTTTCAAGGATTTTAAACCTCAGTTTTGGGTTATATATATATATATATATATATATATATATATATATATATATATATATATATATATATATATATGTATCGTGTATGTGAAACAAACACAAAAACCATAAGACAAACATCGAAAACGTCCCTAACTCTACAAGTCGACGAGATTCCGTGTCCACATCATAATAGATCCCTAGCAGTTGCAATACTTATAATAATCAAATTTAGTCATAAATAAAATATTTTTCATACCACTTAGAAATGCAATGCATACATTGCCATTTCATTATATATTTTAAACCAATAGTATTAAGAAAAGCTCAGTTTTATCAATAAATATCATCGATGGACTTTTTTGTGATAGCACACATTTATTTGTATACTTCATTGTTAATAAAAAAAAAATTGCTGGTTTTCTTTTCAAACGTTTGTTTTATACTTCATTAGTTTCAATATGAGTTTTAGCATGACAGGGTTGGGGGGGGGGGGGTTCTTTTTTGAAGGTGTCTTCTTATCATAATCAATAAAATGTTTCAACCTCCGTATTAAACAATAACCAAAAATCCACTTCCGCTGTGACTGAGTAAGCATACAGTGTTACAGTGAATACTCAAGGTATAAAACCGTTATTAATTTTATTTTAAGTACAATTTAATGTGCACGTATGCCATCGGACTTAAATTTCTATTGTCCATGAATTCAAGTCCTGTCAGGACTTAGAATCGCAGCAGTCAGACTAGCATCTCCAGGTACAATAAACCGTGGGACTTTCCTACACAAGTTAGTCCTATGGCTTGCATTTCTGGGAGACCGAAGTGAGAGCGATTCCTAAAAACCTGTATTCTGTTTACACTGGTAATTGTTGATTTAGGTGACGAGTTTATGCTGTAGAAGTGCTACAGTACCGTAGTTAATTGACAGGCATGCATTAACATATATCAAATTATCGTGCCAGGACCTAATGCACAGAGTAATTAGTCATCAAAAAGATGGATGACGGAGAAAAAAAGATTTACTGTGTTAATATTGTTTATCACTTTCATAATCAAATATAACGACATTGCTAGAGCACATTGATTTATTAATCATCAGCTATTGGATGTCATCAGTGTGTAAACAAAAAAGAAAGAAAGAAAGAAAGAAAAATAGTAACTAGTTAAATATTTCACTATTATGTATTATTTGCATGTACTTGCTTCTTTTTTTATGTAATCAGTCATATAGAGGATATTAAATTTTGTCTTTTGTCAAATATGATTTATATCTCATGGAGTGAAGTTTGCAATCATATCTCACGAGTTGCGTTTGCGAGACGAGTGTGCTATGATTGCAAACTTGACGAGATGAGAAATAAATCGTATTTGTTCACTCTAAAATGTGCTATCGTCATTGAGTGAATGAATGAATGAATGAATGAATGTTTAACGACACCCCAGCACGAAAAATACATCAGCTATTGGGTGTCAAACTATGGTAAAATGCAAGAAACGTGTGTCGTCATTGAGTGACTGATAACACTTTTATTTCACTGATATTTTAAAATATATCACTAAATGTTATATAACAAAGTTGTATTTTTTTTTTTATGTAACTTGTGTTGAGTTAAATAATCAAACGTAGGCCTATATATTATGTATTTGTGCTTATATCGAGTAATCCATACTTTATATATATATATATATATATATATATATATATATATAGAGAGAGAGAGAGAGAGAGAGAGAGAGAGAGAGAGAGAGAGAGAGAGAGAGAGAGAGAGAGAGAGAGAGAGAGAGAGAGAGAGAGAGAGAGAGAGGGTTATTACCAGAGTGTTTTTCGGTATAGTCAATACAATATATTAGGTATACATTATTTTTATTCCTAATGTATGCTATTGACGATACTGTATATATATATATACATACAAGACACGAGTGAGTATTCTTTTTATCATCCATTATCATTATTTTCATTTGCAATCAATGTCAGTAATGTGGATTGAATGTCACTATATTTGAATTTGGTAGACAAAGGATTCGTCACGAGTATGTTTTAACATAGAAAATATCAACCTAGTCTATGTTAATCGGTATTTGTCTCGGCAGAGCCGCGACAAATACCGATTAATTAGTCGACGTTGATATTTTACATGTTAAAAAAACACGAATAGCGAATTCTATTTATCCTATAAACATTTTTTAGAAACTCACAGTACTAAAGTCGCCTATGACGTCATCACGATTAGCACAGATTATTTTGACGTCATGCATTTTAAACATATTATCTTTGAAAACGTTACGCTCAGGTACACAGGTCTTGTTGGCTTGTAAGCAAATGGCCCATCCACAGCAACACATTACTTTTAAACCTTGCAAATTTGCATACCATTATTAACTGGGTTAAAGTAAATTATCACATGGGTTTATGACATGGATAACATGGGTAAGTTATAGGATAAATAAATATATATATATATATATATATATATATATATATATATATATATATATATATATATATATATATATATATATATATATTCCCCTGCGCGTAATGTAACCTCATCGTGGTGCAGGGGTGAAACATTCTCCTTGAGAATGGCTAATACAGTACAAATCCCCTTTTGGGGCGCCTTATTTGCCGTGAAGTGCGACCCGTGAAAATGGATGATTGGATCCTGGTGATTGAGTTCGAGGATACCTGCGGGTATGACTTCTGGCAATACATCACTTTGACCCAGAGTTCACATAGACGGGTGGTCAGGATGGCCTGACCTGATCAAATGGCTGGTCACGCCAAGCTCGAGAGCATACAACCCTTTGTTGTGTTACATTACCCAAGAACAAACATTGTTGGAACGAATATTTGTATTTGTTGCTCTTGGGGCGGTGGCTAGGGTCAATCAGGTGATTTATTGTTTCTTATTGTCTGTGTATATCAACCATGTATCCCTGGCATGATTGTCTGATGGTTATTCGCAGATTCGTGCCCCCTTGTTGGACTCCGTGGTGGGTGGTGAGCATGGTTGATGGATTGCATGAGCTAAATTATGGCTACAAACAACTCAGTATCTATAGAGGGTCCACACCGAAGTTTAAGACATTGCTTACAAAGAAATCCAAAGTGATTTCTTCAAAAACCTGGCCAAGGTTTCTTGTCATCGGGTCTTCTGATGATGAGGCCTTGAAGACATTATCGCCTTTTGCGATTCCGAAAGGACTCAAAGGCTTGGCCGGCGAGCCCAAAAGTGTTAAGAAATTAAGGAGTGGCTCCTTGTTGGTCGAATGCTCAACAGAGAGTCATTCCAGAAATCTTCTTAAATCTAAACAACTATGTAATATTCCCATCAAAGTCAGTCCTCACGCCAGCCTTAATTCCTCTAAAGGGGTAGTTCGCTCTACGGATTTGGAAGGAGTTTGTGAAGATGAGATTTGCGAAAATCTCTCTTCACAATGTGTCACATCAGTCAAGCGGATTAAGGTCCGTCAGAACAATGAACTGGCTTCGACGAATACCTTGATCCTCACATTCAATACACCAACCCTTTCAGATTCTATCAAAGCAGGTTATTTGAATATATCTGTTGTACCGTATATTCCCAACCCTTTACGGTGCTTCAAAAGTAAAAAAATTGTACATGGTCAAACTACATGCCGTAACAGATTGACATGTGCTCGTTGTGGTCAATTTGACCATGACAGCAAGGAGTGTCAAAATGATATGGCGTGTACCAATTGTAAAGGGAAACACTGTGCGTACTCTCGAGAGCGCCCAAAGTGGAAAGTGGAAAAAGAGGAACAACATGTGAAAGTTGAAAAACACATCTCTTTTATAGAGGCTAGAAAGGTTGTTGAAGCATCAATATCTCCAGCAGCTGGTAAATCGTATGCTGCTGCTGTGAAAGTATCCACAACCAGTATAGCCATTCAGACTGACCTTACATGGCCCAGTGGTGAGGATAAATTTAAGAACATTTCTGATCTTGAAAAAAATTAAAAAGCAAATTACAAAACCTGCTAAAAAACAAGTTTCTAAATCATCACAGGTGTATTTGGATTCTTCAAATCCACCAAGAGGCTCATCTTCTGGGGAGCCAGGTCCCAGTAAGCCCCTGCCACGAAAATACCATGAAAGTTGGTTCAGACCTTTGTGGTAGTGACCACTTTCCCATTGTTTTGGAGAATGATGGACCTCCATCGCTTGAAAGGGTTCAAAGGTTCAAAAGTTGGCGAAGGCAAATTGGGATTAGTTTAGGCATCTGTGAAGCACTCGACTGCAACAATTTGCCATTACTGATGCTGATGATCCCATGTCTTTGTTTACTTCCATCTTGAAGGACATTGCAGATAACACTATTCCTAAGACTTCGGCAGCGCCAAAGCATTTCAATAAACCATGGTTTAATGATACATGCAAAGATGCATTCAAAGAGCGAAACAGGCTCCTTGAGAGCTTCAAACGTGAACCTACTGGGGATAACCTGGATGCATTTCGTATTGCTAGGGCTAAGGCTCGCAGAGAGATTAGAGAGAGTAAGAAAACATCTTTGAGAACTTTTGTCTCCAAGTTGAATTCACAAACATCAGTGAAATCTGTCAGGAATAGCATCCGTAAAATCAAAGGTAATGAATCCAGTAATACAGTTCATCATTTGTCTGTCGATGATACGGATGTCACGTCTCATCGTGACATTGCCAATGCATTGGCAGACAATTTTTCTCATAACGCACCTTCTGCTTTCAGTACAGATGCCTTTACATCTGTCCGAACTAAGCTGAAAAGCAGTCCATTAATTTTTCATCCGAAAATGCTGAAGTATACAACAGGCATTTCTCTATGGAGGAATTGCAGGATGCTCTTCGTAGAGCCCATGATACTTCAGTAGGGCCAGATGAAATTCATTATCAGTTATTAAAACATTTACCTGAATCATCTTTGATGGTTCTTTTGAATATTTTAATAACATCTGGATTTCTGGTGACTTTCCTTCTGATTGGAGGAAAGCGATTATTATTCCTATTCCCAAGCCTGGTAAGGATCGAACCAATCCTACTAGTTATTGCCCTATGGCTTTGACAAGTTGCATTTGTAAAACCATGGAACGAATGATCAATCGTAGACTTGTCTGGTATCTTGAATCCCACAAATTGCTTACTAATGTGCAATATGGGTTCAGATCTAGAAGTAGCACAGTTGACCATCTTGTTAGATTTGAAGCGTTTTGTAGGGAAGCTATCATCCATAATCAGCACTTGGTTTCAGTTTGTTTGTTTTTTATTTGGAGAAAGCTTACGATACCACGTGGAAGTATGGGATTTTAAACGACCTCCATGGCATGGAACTTAGAGGTCGACTTCCTGTTTTTATATCTCAATTTTAAAGAGATAGATCTTTTAAAGTCCGGGTGGGGTCGACTTTGTCCGACATTCACCCACAGGAGATGGGTGTGCCTGAAGGTAGTATCCAGTCTGTAACTTTATTTTCTGTGAAAATTAACAGCATAACCCAGTGTGGATTGTTCGTTATTTGTCGATGATTTTCAGATTTGCTATAGATCGTCCAATATGAGTATCATTGAACGTAAGTGGCAGCTTTGTTTGAATAAACTTCATCAATTGTCAACTGACAATGGCTTTCGATTCTCAAAAGCAAAAACGATTTCTATGCATATCTGCCAGAAAAGAGGTCTCCACTTAGATCCACAGTTGTTTTTGGACAAAAATCCAATTCTAGTAGTGGAGGAGACTAAATTTCTGGGGGTTATATTTGACAGGAATTTATTTTTTGTGCCCCATCTTAAATATGTTAAAAAGAAGGGCTTAAAAGCTATTAATATTTTAAAAGTTATTGGTAATACAGAATGGGGAGCAGACCGAAAGGTTATGCTCCGTCTGTATAGATCTTTAGTTAGATCAAACATTGATTATGGGTGCATTGTGTATGGTCCGGCATTGATTTAACTGACATTTTGGAAACTCATTCATATTTTGTTTTACCACCTTAGTGTATTACACCACCTAGCATTGTGTTGATCTTGCGCATCTGAAGAAAGAGCGTACAGATGCTGTTGTGTATAAACAGTTTTTCATGGAAATTCAAGACAAGTACCGTGATTACATTCCTGTTTATACAGATTGATCCGGGATGGGAATTCTGTGTCTTGTGCTACCGTCTTTCCATCAGACACACTACTTTCCATGAGATTGCCTGACTCAGCATCGATCTTTAGTACTGAAGTTTGGGCAGTCATTAAAGGGACATTCCTGAGTTTGCTGCACGTTTTAAGATGTTATCGACTAACAGAGACGTTTTAACGTTTGTAATTACATATCAAATATATGTTTCTGCATACAATTTTAGTGGCTGTATATTAAACGTGTTTCTGATTGTTCTAATGTTTGTATTAGGTTATATTTCATCTTATTTCCTACAAAAAAAAAAAAAAATCGTACGTACAAAATTATTTGAAGACAAAATCCAATTTGGGCTTCTTACAAATATTAAGACGACCAGAAACACATTGAATATACACACACTGATATTCTAAACAAGAAGATATATTTAATATGAAAGTTTAATCGTAGAACTATTTTATTAGTTGGAATCATCTTACAATGCAGAAAATTCAGGAATGTTCCTTTAAAGCCTTAGAAGAAATGAAAGATTCAATAGCGTCCAAATTTATCACTTTTACTGACTCACTTTCGTGTCTCCAAGCTTTACGCAATATGAAGCTGGACCATCCCTATATTGGGATGGCGATACGAAAGTGTGTATTTTTATCTATTGCCAATAAAGATGTTGTATTTTGTTGGGTGCCCAGCCATGTTGGTATCAGGGGTAATGAAAAGGCAGATTCTTCTGCCAAGTCTGCTGTGGATTTGCCTCATGCCAGGATTGGTGTACCTTATACTGAATGTAAACTTAATATCTACCAATTTATCTTTTAGACTTAGCAACGTGATTGGGATGGTGCAGTTGCTAACAAGCTTCATGTTATCAAGCCAGTCTTGGGAGTGGCAGTCCTCCTATATACAGTGCAGGAAGGATGTGTCGTACCCGCATCCATCATACTTACTTGACCCATTCATTTATCTTGAAGAAAGATCAACCACCTCGGTGTGAGCACTGTCAGTGTCTTCTGACTGTGCGACACATTTTGGTGGAGTGTAAGCACTTAACAGCAACTCGAAAAGATATATTTGGACAAACAAATGTGATGGAATCATTTCGATTCCATCCATAACTTTTATTGCAGTTTTTACGTGATACGGACTTTTATTCTAAATTTTAATTTTATGTATCTGTGTATTTTTTGCACAGTTCTTTACACTGTTTTTATTTGACTCTTGAATGTTTATATTCATGTTGATTAACAAAATTGTTTTGCATTTACCATAGTTTGACACCCAATAGCCAATGTATTGCTTAATACAACGTGTTTTTGTAAACTGTACACGCAAGTTTAATTCCAGTCCGCCATTACTAGATATTCAAATGACGTAAGAATATGTATTTTTGAATGGAAATGACGTCAAACTCGAATGACGTCATTTTGGACGTCATTACATCAAAATAAAGTTATGCCTAACGTTTTCTGAACGCTGGGCAGCTTTCAGTGTCAAAGTAATAATAAACATTACAAAAATATGTCTTGACATATGTCTTTCTTTTAGATTTATATAATATGTACATGCCACGGTCACGCACATATATTATATACGCCAGAATGCATCTAAAGACAACTGAATTTGTGAAAAGAAATACCGGAGATACTATCCCTAGCATTTTCTCGTCCCCAAATTATTATCTGAACTTAAATGCTGGGGGACACATTGCACAAGTATGACAGACCAAACACGCTAACATGGCATGGCAAAAAAAAAATTCTAGCTAAGATATAATTTTATATTTAGAATTATTTTTAAAATGACCATTAAAATAAAATGTCTTGCTCTTTAAATAGTTTATAAAAATGTATGTATGATATTTGGCGTACTGGTACTACTTGTAAAACGTAGCGTGAATAAACCAAACTGCGAATAAATCGGACCATGGACCAAAAACCGAAAACCGAACCGAACCCCCCCCCCCCCCCCCCCCCCCCCCCCCCAAGCAAACAACAAAACCCGAACCGTCCCATCCTAGCTGGGGTGTTGTTAAATATTTATTCTATTCTAATATGCAGGTAGCTAGCTTGAATACCTATACAACTGTCTGACAAACTTCGGAATGTTGCATTGCTCGCCTGTTGATGTTTTGTTGATAAATGTTTGTCAGTTGTTCGTAAACACTTTAACACGTTAGCGGTGTTCGAAGGATTGGTGGTCATCACACAGTTTATGCACGGTAGGTTGGGTATTAGCTTTGTTTTCTTTTTGTGATATACCAAATCTTATATAAGCTTCATTTTGCTTTGCAGCTGTTCCTAAATTTATAACACCATGGAGTAAATGTGAATGAGAAAACCGTAGTTTGATACCAAAATTGTACCTTCTGTCTTGGCCATCCACTGTCTTCTTGTTTCAGACAGATAAATGTGTTGATGTATTCTGCTAAAAAAAAGTCCACCACGTTTTGGTCTCTTGGTCGTACTGGGTGGTTTCTGTCCAATGGTAGACCTTGTAGATTGTAAGAATTTGATATCCTTCGTACACAGCTTTCTGAATTTCGAGAGAGTCGAGAGTCCCAATGATGGCCAGTTCTTTGTCCAAATGTTGACATGGGATCTGTTGCTCTGCGTCTGCACGTGTCCGGCATAGTGGAAATTTCAATTTACCATTCGATCGTTACGGCAGGACAGGATGATAGAGTCCTCTTGGTGGTAGTATTTTTACTTACTATTAGTACTGGTCCAACATTTCGAAATTGCCGGGAATGATTTTTGGATAAAAGACGGTGTATTGGAGGTGAAGTCCACATATTTGATGTCTTCTTCTTCTTTGGCTTAATGATGTAATATACTGGCATTCGTCCTGCTGCCAAAGAAGGAGTCTCTGAGATCAAGCCGATCCTATATACCTAAGCTATTCACGAACGTCTTCATTCCGGGATTCTTTTTTAAGCTTTGGTTGTACTCGTGTTCCCAAATATCCGCGACCGTGTATCCTGTTTCTTTTAAAACGTTGCAGGTTTTTTTTTACTGTCGGAGCATGCAGTTCTTGGATGGACTGGTTGAATCTCGGTTGAATGGTGATACTTCAGTCATATGGATAACATGTCTTACATCCATGCCACAGATATACATTGAATTCAGAGGCCGTGTTGGTCTTGGCACAATACCAAAACAACTGAAGTGGTCCATCTCTACATATCATGCACTCGGTACTTGGACTATTGTACTCGGAACTCTCTTGTCTTCCTGAAGGGTGAATTCCCGTCGCCACAGTTCCTCTCTCCATTCATCTTTCTTGACCCCGACAGACGAGCCATCTGGATGCTCTCTGACGGACATCCAATCTGAAAGGGTCTTTCCATTAGATATGTTAGCGTGTCGATGGTAATGAACTGTGAGAACTGATCAATTCCCTTGACGAAGGTGACTTCTCTTGTGTCAATGTCAATCTTCTTTTCTTCCGTGGCTTCCAACATCAGGGCTTGAAATTTGAGACAGGCTTCCCTCAGTATGGCTATGTCGGAAATGTATTCTTTCATGTAGTATTCATTCATTTCTTTTCTGAAGTCTGTTCTGCGTGCCATTTCAAAAATTCTTGCCTTAGTACCCATGGAGTCGACGCCGTACATCGAGGGTGCCGGAAATCGTGATAATTCCTGGTCTTAAAAATGTCAAGAAAGTACCCTATCTTCAATTCGGACAGCTCGAAAGCCTTTGGCAGGGCCGCCAGTCTCATGGGTAGAAAGTTAAGACTGTCTACAACACGAATATCGAGCCCTCTCTCCAGGTGCATGTACATGATTTTGGATCTACTTTGATGGGTACATGGACTGGTCTATCACATGCTCCAGTAGAAAATAACTGTCGTAGGTCTCGTTAATGTGTGACACAGCTATGAAGCCTTTATGTGTGGTTACAGGCCATTTGTGCCACCAAGTAATTCGAAAGGTGCTGGTTCTTTCCACACCACGAGTTGATATTGCATGGCTTTACTGCACGTGTCCATTGGGCAAGATTGGCAGATTGCCACTGACACGTATCCTTCTGTTCATTCCATCTTTTCTTCTTGACGACACTCAAAAGACAACAAAAAACAACACAAACTTTGTGTTTGCCTCGCCAATGGATTTAGTTGCTTGGTAGCACATATGATCTTCGGGCACATATTGATTACAACCCAGGCAGCTCCATTCCCCGCAGATGTGATTTCCCAGATTCCTCCTTTCCACCTCGAGTACCTTCTTGCAGATGTTACATTTCCAAAACGTTTCGCATTTGGAAGGGATGACGTGGCCTTTCTTGTGTTTCTTCTGTTGTTTGTGTTGATGGAAGCAGTCCATGGATCGACACGTCATGTGACAGTGGATGCATGACATGTTTTGATCCGTCTCGGGACACTCTTGACTAGCAGACGATGCAGGCTGTCGAGCAAGAATGCTCCTTATGCTTATGGTAGGGTTTGAGACAGGTCTGGCAAAAGTATGCCATCAAAAAGAATCCCGTGATGCTGGCAATCCCGTGGAGATGTGGTTGTGGTTGTTCCATGAAATATAGGAAGAGCCTGGGCTGCGTCGATTCGGGGTCTCCGACTCTGATGAATGCATTGCGAGTTCAGCACTGACCACCAGGATCTGGCATTGCAGAAGGTTTACAAACGCTGGAATGCCATTGAGGCTGCAAGGCTGGTCTGTGCTGATCCCGACAAGTTCACAGAGCTTGATGGTCAGTTTGTTCTGCTTGCCACGATTCTTATCTCTTAAATGCTTGTAGAAGGATTCTGGGACTGTTTGGTGTCGTAAGATGATGTCCACTGTATTCAAATGTTGAGGATGTTTGAGGAGATCCTTCCATTCCGTGTTGGTGACTCTAAGCAGTTTGGCCAAGGTCACGGCAATGGCGCGGGGCATGCAGTGTTGATCATCATTGTGGATGGAGTTGCCTTGTCTTTCCTGCTGTGTGATCCTTTTTCTAGATCCTCCACTTGGCATCTGGATGACCCCGATGGTGATGCAAAAGGACTGGTCCAAATCCAAGGTCTTGTTGTTGTTCAAGACATTCTCCATCACCTTGAAAACGGCCTCGGCATCGAATTGATCCAGGGGCTGCATTGTTACGATGATGGGTCTATTCAGGTCGTGATGATGAATGATGACGCGACCTACATCATTTCCTCACATGTTACGTTTGACATCTTGAGGGACTTCGTCAAACATGACGTGTAGATTGCCGTGCAGTTCCCGGACACCTTGGCCCTATGTAGTATCGATGGCACAGAGCTTTTTGATGTTTCTCTCTCCCATTTCGTTTTAAGATGTAAGGTGATCGGTTGTTGTCTTCGGACACTGCTGGACCAACGCCACCAAATACGTTAATGATTCTTTGCTTTTTGGTCGGGGATTCCGACGACGTTCATTCATTTTGGATTTGTTCTCGGGTGGGGCATCATCTTCGTGGCGTCTTCTACATCTGCACATTGTGCTGTGACGTCTGAGGTCCGAAAGGTGTCTAAACGTGTCGTTACAAAAATTACACGGCAACCCTTTACCTTTTCCTAAAAATGTGCCATTTAGTATTACAAAAACAACTTACATTTTAAAGTACAATGCAATAGTACCAAATTTCTAAACGTTGTCTTAATACATTAAATTATATATATATATATATATATATATATATATATATATATATATATATATATATATATATATATACATGTGTGTGTGTGTGTGTGTGTGTGTGTGTGTGTGTGTGTGTGTGTGTGTGCGTTTTTGCGTGTGTGTGTGTGTGTACTTTTCCAGGTGAGTTATCTTCATAGATAATAACAGCAATAATAATAAAACAATGCGACACAAACATGCAAAATGGTTGTTTGGGTTCTACTGTCTTGCAAAGTATTATAGCTACATTTTTACAAACTATGCACCTTAATGCCTAAAAAATCTCCTTGATTTTGCCTGTTTCCATTTCCGTAAAGCCAGAGGAAACGGTAAATCTTTCATTTGCCATTTTCTCTCAGAAATTCTCGTTAGATCATTCAGAGTTGCATTGTTTGTTGATGTTCAGAAGTTGGTAATAATCCAGTTCTGAGTGGGGCATCCTCTCTCGCTTGATACACTAGACACTGGGATAGTCAGAATTATTTTTAGTAGTCTAACAATGTTTGGTATGCATGTGATATACTTCTCAATCATGACATATGTAATTTCCTGCAGCGACATATGTGCATAACTAAGCCCTGTCAACATTTTGTGCTGGTCAGATTCACTCATCACAGTCACCTTGTCATCCTCAATCAAACTACTGTAATGCTCTATCAAAACACTCACTTCATCCACTTCATATGTGTGAAAACCAACACTAACTTTCGTTTTAGGTGACTTAATGTTGCATGGCATACATACGTGGAAATTGTGTATCAGTGAATTTCTGTCATCAAACCTGTTCTTCAAATTCTCTATAATCTTATCAATGTATTTGTTGATATTAATGGAGATTACGTTTGCTGGCAGTAGTATGTGACACCAATCTCAACTCGACCACAGTCATCCAGAGCCTTACTCACTTTCTCAACGTCACCATTGTCCAGTGTGTAACTCTCTCTCTCAACATTATCATCATCCAAAGCCTCACCCTCTTTCACAACATCACAATCATGCATAATCTCGCCGTCTTTCTCTACGTCAGCTGTAAGTTTTTATATGTACATTCATTGATGACAGCCGTGGCACTTTCATCTGTTGACAACACATACACTACCTTACCTTCCCCTTTACTAACACACTCATACAACTTACAAGCAAACTGACCTTTTTTTGCACTTTAAATGTACTCAAGTAGCATATCTGCCATTGGTTGTATTGTACTGTCATCTAATGATTTTGTTTGAAATATTTTACTTAATCATGTCAGGCATGGCAAAATGTCCATCAAATAGTGTGTCAGTTCAATAAACTTCTACTGTTTGACCTCGATTAACAAACCTTTAGCGGTGGCATTGGTACAAGCATATTTTTCCAATGCGAGACACAAAGCAGGATACGTTCTGTAAACTACCTCGACATATCTCTCAGCACTCAACCACGTAACACTAAATGTCGGAGCATATTTAAAGGTTGGGATGTGTAATATTTCATGTATCAATCTCCGCTGATTGCGCCCGAAGAGCTGATCCACTGAAATAAAAGATTACATATGACAAGACTATATTGCAATGTTTAAGATCCGGGACAGCTTGGGCTGCTCGCGAAACTGCTAAAGCACAACGATGTGCTGCATAGTGAACACCCACTAAATGGCTGTTTATTTTTTGTAGGCGTGCAATGACACCGCTATGACGATCTGTCATTACACTGGCCCCATCGGTTCACATACCAATCAGTTAATTCACATCTGTCATTTTAGCTTGAAGCTCATCCACTACGGAATTGACAATGGTTTCTGCATTAGCAGCTGCTGTGCTAATTTGTATATTGGACAAAAATTGAGTCTTTACAACAGTTCTATTGTATCATCCTCGAATTTCTTGGGTTTCTCCTTTAATACTAACCAGTAGGATACCATCAAAACTGCTATGACAGCTTCATCATCTTTGTTCAAGATGTTAATCATTATTTGGCGCATTGGGGCATTTCCGACATGAGCACTTTGTCTAAGTGTGCCTGAGATATATATATATATATATATATATATACCTTTTTAATGTTATATGATTTTAATAGTTTTCAGTCTAAGTTTACATAAACCTGCAACACCTAAAATGTAATAGGCATTGTTAATTTTATTTCCGAACGACCACATAATACACTCTGTGTAATTGTTTTCTTCAATTCTTTGAATGACCTACATGACAATGTCAATCAAATATAATAAGGCGGTCTTAGTCCAACAATAAAACTGACCAATTGCGTAGCTACAAAAATACAAATAACATAAATACTACTTACATCTGGCATGTCGATCATGTTTTGTTGTTTTATCCGGCGTTCCGTGTACTCGGGCGTATGCATTCTTTCTTGTTTTTTTTTTTACAAACTGAACAATGCCATAATCCCTTTTCGTCCTGTTGGTACCAGCTGAAATCTGTTTGGTTGTATATTTTGTTAAACTGTTTTGGCGTGTCTCTCTCCAAAGAATCTGTTGCCTTTCGTTTTTTTACTGGAAGTTCCTATTACTGGGTCAGAGGACTTTGACACATCTAACCAGCATGTCAACGACATGTTTGCGGCTGAGTAATCATTGTAGTATATATGTATGTATATATGTATGTATGTATGCCCACAAATGACTTTTAGGTAAACTGTCGGGAATTAACGTGATTATATAGATTTAATGTTCAAGCACGCTAGTTTCGAGCACGATTGCTGATTAGAGTCAGAAATTGTACTCGAAAAGAGAGGGGTGGGGGAGTGTTAAAAAAAGTTTAAAATTAAAAACGTTTATAATGATGATTAGCTAAAAATACTTAATTGATGGTTAAATAAACTTTATTTAGAAAGAAGTTAAAAAGGTTTAAACAAAAGGTTAAAAAAGGTTTCTGCAAATAATTACGTAAAAAATTGAATATTGACAATAACGTATGTCTGGATAATCTGGTATTTATGTTGGAGGAGAGTATAAGGGAAGGTCCGCCCCATTTTATTTCTCTTAGCATATAGCATTTTAAACTCATTAAGATATAGTATTTCATCTGTTAGCCACTTTATTATTTAGTTAACTAAAACAGCTCCTTGAACCATCTCTCCTGTGTTCGTCAAATAATACTAAATTGTAAAAACATATCCGTAAACGAAATATCTCCCATACGTAAACAGGAATGGTTATGTCGTTGAAAGGTGAAGTATGAATAAATGTGTTTCTCGCGATGTAAGCCAGTACACATATGTGTGAGAAAGTGTTTAACGGCAGTGTCACAGGAAAGGTTGCACTGCTCGTGGATTGGAATATCATTTTCATAACTTTAAAATTTAAAGATCTGTTATGCTGAAATTGTATAGGTACCTGTGTGAATGGTATAGCAACCTAAAAACAAATTGTATTGAACCAACTTGATTTTTCATCAAGTAGTGAATATTTATATATCATGATAACACATTTACGAGTCTCATTTGCATTTTTGCATTATTCCATCACTATTTTAATAATAATGTAATGCATTACAAGAAGTTTTCTCACTGAGCGTTGACCTAATTAAATTCAATGGTTAAGTAACGTTTTAACATTGGCTTTGTCAACACCATTTTTATTTTAATAAAACGGCAATCGCGAGCCAGTTCGCTCAGAATATGGAACTCTAACCATTTTTCTACCATAAAATAGTTTTGTTTTAATATTTTCTGATTGATTTTTCCACTGTCATTTTTAATGTTTTTAAATTGTTTAAATTTCATTCCTAATGGGAAAGCTTGAGGTTTCCCTGCTAAAATCGGAGACTCGAAGGGATTCCCCGTGTCAAGCATTTTGACATGAGGTGGTTTCATCCCAGTTCGCTAGCCAATTAATGCCTGAGATACAGTGTAAATATTTTTTTGATTGGTGCAGATTATAATCCGTCATTTTTTAATTGAAAAAAAGTGAAGTTTACGAACTTTCTTACTCTCCGCGCATGCGCACTCCATATGTCTGCTGTTGCGAACTTGGTGAAAACGTCAAAGTTTGTAAACAAATGTGTCAATTTCTCGATTTTATGGAATCTTATGACTTTGGGATTGATTTTCGATTATGCTAAATGTGTAATATTTGTAATTTTTGTCTTATAAACGACACGAAGGTGTTTTTGTGTGTCTTTTGTCCGGTAAACATCTAACATGCTTGGACTGTACCATTGCTGCTGCTCTAAGGGGTGGATAAGTTGTGTGTCCTGCCCATTTCGTGGACCTATACCACAAATGGCTAGCTGAGTAGGATTTTTTCCTTTATTATTTTAGTTTGGATCGACATAGGCGAAAATGAAAAACAGGTTTGGAAATAACAAAAACTTTTCTTTTTTTCTGTGAATTTAAATAACATTATTTCAAAAATTAAAAAGACAGCGGAAAAAAACACCTTTTTTTTAAAGACAATTTTCGATTTTTGAGCAATTTTCCACGGTCTTTTTCATAACCACAGCAACCACAAACATCAATTAAAATTACTATGTTGTAGACATATCTTACAATTTAAGGTGGTTGTGTTTTGAAGATTTTGGCGAAAACGCGATATTTGACATTTTGTGTGAAATTCATGCAGCCCTCCTAAATTGACAAATTTTAATACGTTGTATGAATTCTTTATTTAGTGCAAGGGAGTAAAGATATACTATAAATTTCGTTAAAAAACAAATCATGTTTTTTCTTGATTATTTTAGTTTGGGTCTACATATAGGCAAAAAAGGAGAAAAGTTTTGGAAATTTTAAAAAAGATCTATTGTTTCTTTTAAATTAAATTATTTCAAAAATTAAAAAAATAGGAGCGAAAAAAACACTATTTTTTAGAAGTAAAGTTGTTGCTAAAAACGTAGGTGCCGATTGCCGTGACGCGAACTCCAGTGAAGTGTGTGCAAGAGTCAGGTGAACTATAATTATTTCAGCTTGCATGTTAGTCTGAAAGAAAGTACAAACTAATTGTAAACTGAAATTAAAACAAAATAAAACATCATGCATCATAGTCTAGTCCGGATCGTTCAGATAACTAGTCTATATTTAGACGGATGCGCGTCATAGATGATTTGTAATCTAAAAATAGACCGCCACGCCAGCAAACTTCTTCTAATGTGAAATAGATGCGTTTATTTTTATTTACGTGAATACCAAACTACTGGTAAACCATATCTAAACTGGATGTTGTGTTATAAATTTACAATATTTTAAAGAACTAACCCTGTTTTCCGTAAAAAAGAATTTGAATTTGTCATGTCATGAACATTGACCTATGAATAATTAAAATAACATTTTACAACAATTATTTTTGTATTACTGTAATCACAATTGACACCTGCAGTGTTAAGAACAAAAACTTTCAGTTAAAAAATATATCCCCTATATATCCTAAACATGGGTCAAATAAATATATACAGGCAGGTTACAAAATTTTAATCACATAGTACATGCATAATAGCCTGCAAAAACTAATTGTATAATTATTGTGTTTGTGTGAATTGTAGTTTTGTAAATGCACAAGATTTTGCATGTTAAACAAAATGTCCCATCCCAAACACAATTTTAACATGTATATTTAAACATCCTTTTGTAAAATGTTTTTATTACATTATCAATATATTTACTTGAATGGATACAAAATACAATTCTATACCAATTTCATAATATATATTATGAAGTTTGTTTGATATATTTTTTGTAAAAGGGTTGTGAGATATGATGCATTATCGAGAATTACTGTATGTCTAAAAAAAAAAAAAAAAAAACATGCTTATATGTATGAATTAAATTCATTTAAAATTAACTATCCATTCACTGATACAGTGGTAACTTTATGTCACAATGAACAAGATCCGAAAAGGACATTTTACATGTTAAAGTTGAGCAGATTTGATATTGACATGTCTGGGTGTTGCTATGTACATGCGACTTGTATGGAAGTCTGAGACATCTGTTGACAATCTGCAGGTGTTAGTGGGGTTTGATTGAGATATGTCAGCTTTTCCTGGAATATATGTATGGCTGCTTAGCAACAGAATCATTATTTAAAAAAGTTGCAAAGAAACAATGCCACCAAATTCACCCAAATGCACTTTTCATTTTAGACTATGCTGATAATTATGCATGTACTTCTCACGATGAAGTGCAAAGTGTACATTGGTCAAACACTACGGTGACCATACATCTCATAATGACCTTTGTTAATGACACAGGTGAAACAGGTCCATTCACCAAGAAAGAAACAATACTCTGTATAAGTAATGCTCTGAAACATGATGCTTATGGTGTTGCACATTTTCTCTCAAAGGCTTATACTTACCTAAAAAACAAATATCCATATTCTCTGATGGTTCTGCATGTCAGTACAAATGTGCAAAACGTTTAGCAGATATGGCTCACCACAGTTCAACATATAATATTACCTCAACACACAACTATTTTGAATCTTGTCATGGAAAATCCAGTGCAGATGGGCTTGGAGCACTCAAAAGCATTGACCTGAAGGGAGTACTTAATCAGAAATGCCGGAGAACTATAACAGTTTTGTAAGGAAAAATTAAAAGCAGCCAGGTCGGAGTATTTTTAAATCTGTGCAGGATCAGTATAATAACAGTGCTAGAGAGTTCTTCTTCATCAAAGCGACTGATGTGAACAGGAAGCGTCCAAAGGTCAAGACAGTACTTGACACAATGACGATTCATTGTGTTTCTGCAGTGGCTGGCACCAGACATTGTCAGATTGAGATATCTATCTTGTTGTTGTTGTTGCGCATGCTTTCCTTTTTCCAGAGAAAGAAGAGAATGTGAATGCTGCAACTTGGAGATTGTTGGGCAATGGATACAAGCTGCTCTGCATGTACACCCAATTGACACACCTTATTCTGACAGTGACAAACCAAGCATCGAAGTATCAACCAAGCCAATGACATCCACACAAGTAGAACATCGGCAACCTATGCTAAAACAAGATTCATATTATGCTGTTTACTATGACGAGGGTTATTACATTGGACGAATAACCAATACACAATGCCAGTGTAAAGTGCTCGATGGTGATCATATTTGTATGAAATTTCTTAGTGCGTGTAAAGTGACATGAACATTTAAATGGCCACGGACAAGGTTCTCCCAGACTGTCGGAGTGGAGTGCATAGAAAGTCGTTCCATCTTTCTTGGGCCTTTAACAGCTGAAAGACATGAGCCTTTTATTCTGCCACAGCTGCAAGACGTAAAATCAAACTATTACAAAATAAAGCTGGCAAAGAATGACATTGCAAGCTACGTAGATTGTGTGTCCTGTATGCAGCAGTGTACATATGAATGGCAGGTAATCTTTCAATCATTCATTCATTCCATTACATGCATATTTATATCAAATATTATTTTATAATACAATTATGAATTAAAATTTAAAAAAAACAAAGAGCAGTCTCAGTTTATTTAACTGAAATATACCTGTTAAAAAAATGTCCCCTCCTAAACGAAATGCTAATTTTCACACTGCATTGTTTGAATGTTTATATCACTGCTAATAACATTATTTTTTAACTAGTATTCTAAAAAAAAATATTGAAATTTCATTTCTAATTCAGTTATAGACATTCTGTTTGTAAGATTAATATTTAATGGTTTCTGTTTAAAATAAATCATTTTTAAATAAAAGGATATTTGCTAACATATTACCCAAAATCATCAGAAAATCCTTGGCCTTATTAATGACAAAATAGTTACTCATAACAGTTTCCTATTTAAAAAAAAAAACACCTTAGTTTATCGCTAGAAATGTATCACATAAAAGCTTATGATTATGCTGTACCTATGTGTCCTTATATTTTTATGCTGTGCATGTGATCATACTACTGATTATTTTACAAACCGTAACAGATGTAGGTTCAATTTTTTTTATTTTTTTTATTTCACTAGTCATATTGCTTTTTAAAAATATTGTTTTATTTATAAAATGCTGCATAGTTCATTTTTGGGTCTCAGTGAGACTCTTTATGCAACCTTTCCCGTGAAACTGCCTTTAACTATATTCATTTCATATCGTTTACGCTGAGTGTAATCTGGTAGTGATATATCTCTATCGATATTCCAAATATATACAACCGCCTTGTCGGGATTCGCACTGACCAGCTTTGCAGCCTCAGCGACATCCCAGTAAAGCATAAAGATTAAGGCTTATATGAATCACATCGTGTTTCTCAGATGTTCATATAATTACGGCAAACGCGCTTGAGGTAATTTGTTTAAGATAAGTCAATCGCACAAGCTTCCACCATACATTATTGCTATTTTTGCTTAATTTACTTTAATACTGTTTTTACCAAAATTGTTGTGTCATAATCCACACCAATTGTACTGTCTGCACTGCGGACAGATGATAAACTATGTACAGTTATTATTCAGTAATTTATCAGTTTTACTAACAAAAACATATTTCATTAAAATTGCTGTTGTTAAAGTAATAGACAATACACTTGATTAACATTAAACCTTTTCTCAGGATCTCGATGTTAATAAATAGTTGAGTCTACCACGTCATTAGTATTAATAAAACAAACATGTGTTTTTCATTAAAGAAAAGTAAATGTGCTATCACGGGTTACAGGGCGTCAACAACTGTGTTTGTTTACTCTCTTATATCAAAACCTATCTTGTACTAAACACAGAACTAACAAACATACGCTCGCAACCTCATATGAATTTTTTTGCAAACTAATTTTTCAAATTTTCTTCCAATGAATGTCAGAATTCTGTGCTACATACAAACCGTCTTTGACTATTCGCGATACGTATCTTTGTCCACATCCTTTATATAACGCAGATATTCAGTACTTTTTTTTAACAACTCTGACTTTTGCAAGAAAAAAACATGTCGTGTCACATCGCATCGGCCTTGTACTGTTTCTTTTTGTGTGGATATTGTGCGCCGTAAGTATTTTTTTTTACTAATTATACTTTAATTTTTTTTTTTTTATATAAATCTATTTTTAAAAATAATTAAGATTTACGCCTATTCTGAAAGATTTATATTCTCTCATATGCAGGTTTTTAAATAAAAAAATATTATTATGTGTGATAACATCAGTTTTCTTGACATCTTTTTTAACTTTAATAATAATCATAATCATAATAATAATAATAATAATAAATTAAACTATGCATTTAAACAGTTATCGTTTTATTTGTATTTAGTTTTGTTTACAGTAACGAAAAATTGCTGGAAGAGGTACTTGCGGGGTACACCCAACCTGACGTCAACTATGGGGATTTGTGAGTAATTTTAATTTTTTACTTAAAATGCATTGCATGTTTTTCGTTTCAAAGCCATTAACTTAGAGCCACGCCGTGACATCATTAGATCACGCCCCCTATAGGTCAACCAATAAAAGCGCAGGTCAGGTCACGTGACCTATCTCATTTGCATACACGAGGCTCAAGTAAATAAAACAACATTTTGTTTTATTACTAAGGATAATTGTGTTAAACCTAGACAATGATGTTACCAATGGTTTAGATAGCTTTCGGGGTACGTACGCCCCCTCCCATGGCTATTACCTGTTTAAAGGGCCAGCGAAGACAAGGTCGCAATGACAGTAGGCCATGGACATCCAATTGCACCTCTCCACCCCCCCCCCCCCCACCCCCCATAAAATAATAATAAATAAAGTGTACAAACGGGAACTGGCAAATTCGCTGACATTGTTGGTACCACTTCCATATGTGCACCCTAAAATATAATAATATTTACACCAATGAAAAAATGCCTGTATTCTCATTGATAAACGCAATACATTAAAAAGAAATGTGCGAAAATGTAGCTTCCTTAAATTTAGCCACCTTTTACAGGCGTGGGAATCGGGAACTCGGGAAGGGTGTGTGTAAGGGGGGGGGGGGGGGGGCTGGCTCTCATTTACTAACTAGCCCCTCCAGTTTGCCCCGTCCCCCCAATTACCAGCATCTTTCGAAATGTATGCCTTTATATGATGAAAGTAAAATGTGTTTTGTTTAATGACTCCAGTAGATCATAATCATCGGCAATTGGATGTCAAATATTTGGTAACTGACATAGTCGTAAACAAGACACCCGCTACATTTTTGCATTAGTAGCCAGGGATATTTTATATGCACGATCCCATAGACCGGATAGCACACACTATAGTATTTGGTATACCAGTCGGGGAGAACTGGCTGGAATGAGAACTAGTACAATGGGCTCATCAACAAGGATCAATCCTTGACCGGACGCGCATTAGGCGAACATTTTACCACTGAGGGGAGCAATGAGACCTCACAATTAATAACTGGCTCCTTTTTTGCACACCCCCCTCCTCCCGCCCCCGTTACCAACATCTTCCAACACCTATGCCGTTTGGCGATGAACGTCGCCCTCTCGCAACACAGGGACGGGGGCGTAGCCCAGTGGAAAAGCGCTCGCTCGATGCGCGGTAGGTCTGGGATCGATCCCCGTCGGTGGGTCCATTGGGCTATTTCTCGTTCTAGCCAGTGCACCACGACTGGTATATCAAAGGTCGTGCTATGTACTACCCTGTCTGTGGGATGGTGCATATAAAAGAACCCTTGCTGCTAATCGAAAAGAGTAGCCAATGAAGTGGCGACACCGGGTTTCTCTCCCAATATTTGTGTGGTCCTTAGCCATATGTCTGACGCCATATAACCGTAAATAAAATGTGTTGAGTGCCTCGTTAAATACTAGTAAAACATTTCTTTTTTTTCTTTCCCTCTCGCAACATTTCACCGGGTTCTGAATCCGCACAAATGTATTAAACAGCATGTCATTTGAAATAACACAACACATTTGTTTTTCATTTCAACTTATTTTTGTGGTTATATCCAATTGAGGTTCAAGCACGCTGTCCTGGGAACACATATCAGCTATCTGGGCTCTCTGTCCAAGACAGTGGGTTAGTTGTTAGTCGTTAAGTGTTAGTGAGAGGGAAGAGGGTGTAGTGGCCTTACACCTACTCAAATGAGTCGTTAAAACTCGCTCTGTGTTCGAGCCGGTACCGGCCTGCAAAACTTGTAACACACTCCACTCCACCGAGACCGCTAGATGTTTGCATGACAGCTAGCTCGAGTTATCGGCCTTTAGAGAGAAAGAAGGACATTTGGACACTCTAACGACACAACCTACTCAAGAAGGAAAACACTCATATTCTGCCAAGGGCATTAATGCAACACTGATCCCATTCTTGACGTTAAATACTTTTACATGGATCATTTTCGAGTTTAATCAGATCACACATTTAAAGGGACATTCCTGAGTATGCTGCATTATAAGATGTTTCCAACTAATAAAATATTTCTACGATTAAACTTGCATATTAAATATATGTTCTTGTTTAGTGTCTGTATATTCAATGTGTTTCTGGTCGTCTTGATATTTGTAAGAAGCCCAAACTGGGTTTTGTCTTCAAATAATTTCGTACGTAAGAAAACACTATATTTTTCGGAAATAGATGAAATTTAAACTAGTACAAATATTAGAACGATCAGAAACACGTTTAATTTTTAGCCACTAATATTTTATGCAGAAAAATATATTTGATATGTAATTACGATCGTTACAATATCTCTGTTAGTCGATAACATCTTAAACATTGCAGGAAACTCAGGAATGTCCCTTTAACATATTACTCACTAATACCCACTACATGACGAAAGCCGACAGCACCTCATTTCAACACCGTTTCAGTTAAGTCCAGTGGCTTTGAAATGTTATTGTCGTGACCCGTCGCCTATAAAAATTAAATTTGTGAAAGTAAATTGGAAAAAAAAGAAAGAAACTAAAGTACTGTCGGAAACAGAATAAAACTGATTTGCGTCGATTATTTCTTACATAATAAACAGACAAGTAAATATTGTGTAACCATCAATTTAATGATAGTCTACCTAATTTAACATTTACTTGTTTTGGCTTTCATTGATGTACAAGGTGGTGTTTACTCTTGGAATTAAAAGAAACAGGTGCTTTGTGCACTTTATTGGAACATACTGTTATTATTATTTTCAGACCGGTATTAAAGGTGTTATCTCAAAGTTGCATAATGACAGCTATTGCAAATATTTGTTTTTATTAAATTATGATTTAACATTTAAAGACTACACCTTTAAGTAATTATAGGAAATAATTTTATCTACTAGTAAAAATACACTTTTATTGGAGAATCTTATCACAGACAGGCGCTCACATATAACTATAGGCCCCAATATAGCACCTTTAAGTGGTTACAAGATTGTGTAAATTTCCAGTGCACTTACCAGTAAACGTTTGTTTACTGGTAAATGCAATTGGCACATATCGATAAAAATGTGTTATAGTCTGTTCCAATAAAGGTCACAAATCACCTGTTCTACTGACATTTCTTTTACTTTCAAGAGTAAACACCACCTTGTGCACCAATGAGAGCCCAAACAAGTAAATGCTAAATTAGGTAGACTATCATTAAATACATCTTTACAAAATATTTACTTGTCAATTTAATATGAAAGAAATAATTGACGAAAATCAGTTTTATTATATTTTCGACAGTACTTTAGTAAGACAGTCTTCTAATTATTATTACTTTTTAAGCCACCCATATATTTCTAGAAAACACTGCTAATAGTTTCCAACATACTGTATTACTTTGGGAAAGATTTATGTATGTATAATGGAACTGTTGGTTCCCACACCCCGTTCTCTTGTAAATTACAAGTTGTTTGGTTTGTTTTTTCCAAATACTAAACTAATTTTTATTTATTTATTTATTTATTTATTTATTTTTATTAAAACAAATAGTTTTAGACTCTCTATCTCAACATGAGTGGCTTGTATATGTTTATACATTGTTCAATTATTAAAAAAAAGTGTATGTTGTTTTTATCATGCAATCACTATATAACTACATTGGCGAGATGGCTTCAGAATACAGTTATCTTCCCATTTTGGAAAATCCGGAAATTTGTCCGCGCAAGTAGTTTGCTTTTGACTGTGATTATTTCATGGCAGACAGCTATGAGGTGACAACTATTTGACTCAAGTGACAAGGGAGGGCATGTAGTTTGTAAACATGTCTAACTTATTGATATTGAAGACTTGTTTGTTGTAATTCTGGCCCATGCAAAAGTAGTGGGGGTTTTTTGTTGTGTAAAATGGGTGTACTCCAGCCAGGTTTAATGGGTGTGTTTGTTTAAACATTTTAGTAGAATGCACTAAACATAATCAAATTCTACTGAAACTGGAACTTTTTTTATTACAAATAATATTTTATTTAATTCGT
This sequence comes from Gigantopelta aegis, assembly GCF_016097555.1. Classification (NCBI taxonomy): domain Eukaryota; kingdom Metazoa; phylum Mollusca; class Gastropoda; order Neomphalida; family Peltospiridae; genus Gigantopelta; species Gigantopelta aegis. Next base: position 44,195,508 of record NC_054712.1, on the reverse strand, counting down.
ATAACTTATTAAATCGACCAAAAAAACTTTAAAAAGGAAATAGACCGGTTGTTGATAACCTTTGTTTTACAATCAAAAATTAAAATTTGAACTATTTTACTATTTGTCTCTTTAGCTGCTAGTAAATGTTATTCTTAACCGTGTTTGTATAGATATATATTACTTGATAATTACTTATATGCAAATAATATTTCATTTTTTCACTTACTTAAAACACTAGCACTGACGTCTAGTTTAGCTTTTCCGAACCCGTTTTCTCTGTTACCCATTTTATTTGGTTTTCCCCAATAATCCTTACGGCTATTCTCCCCTCGTCCACGGGGAACCGCCGCGCCTGGTCGGTTTGCATATAATTAACTTTTTATTTTTATTTTAACTATTTTAAATATTGTAAAGAATATTCTTATCATATTAAATACATTTTGATTGTTTTTATTTACAAAGAACAAAGAGAGATATTAGATCTATTATTTTTATTGTGGTATTAATATATGTCTATGTGGTTGAGGGTATGTATGGGTCAGCTTCAGGTTAGTATAAAGGGGGATTGTTACCTGGCAGTATTGCACCCCCCTCCACCCCCCCACCCCCCCACCCCCTTCGCCGGCTGGGCCACTTATTGTATATATTTTCTTTGACTCATGAAGTAGGGTTTTTGTTTTTAAATTGTATTTATGTTTACAGGCATGCTTTTTTAATCTGTTTCTTATATTTTATAGAGTTTTTAATTATCCATTTTATATAATAACAAATAAAGAATTAAATATGGCGGTATACTGCACCTATGCTGGCGGGTGAGACCTGGTTTCTCTTACCTTGTTCCCACCCGTCCGGTTTTTATACATTAAAGTGGTGACAGCTTCTTTTGAATGACATAACGTGTTTGTTCTCTTGGTTGACAGAGAGGCGCCTCGGTTCTCTTGGATCTGCAGAATACGTCTCGCTTGTCTCGACTCACCAGACGCAAAACTTTCC